>NC_064868.1:12740119-13040119 GCF_024139225.1 Suncus etruscus
GAAAGGGATCAGAAGTCAGGGGCACTGGTTACACAGTGACGTGGGAGTGACATAGTAATCTACCCAAAGCACTGACTCAACAACACTGAAAACAGGAGATTGAAGCTGCAAACACCCAACTTTGAAATGTGCTTGTCAAGGGGCCTTAGTTGGGGGCAGGTGGGATCATGGGAACGCTGGCCAAAGGAAGTTGATACTGGAGGGATTTGTGTTGTATTATTGTACCTCTGGGTCAGAGTGATAGCACAGTGGGGAAGATATATGCCTTGCAAGAGATGACCCAGGTTAGATCCCCAGGTCCCTTGAGCCTGGCAGGAATAACCTCAGAGTGTAGATACAGGAGTAATCCATGAGCACCACTGGGTGTGGTCCCCAAACCAAAAAGAAATATTGTACATCTAACTTGGTTCTTTAAATAATTGGGTACTGAAAGGAGATAAAGTGATGTGCATGATGTCCCTTCAGTAACAGTGTTACAAGCCACAGCATCTAAAAGAATAAAAAGTAAGAGAGAGAGACAGAGAGACAGATGTCGGACACAAAGGTGGGTAGTGCAGAGATCTTGCAAGGGGAGGAGAGTCAGAGGGAAATTGGTCAAGGGTATTGGACATGGTATGACTGAAACTCAATCATGAACAACTTTGTAACTATCTTAGTGATTCAATTAGACAATTTATTTATTTGTTTATTTAAAAAATAATTGCTTAAAATTGAAACTATGTATTTATTCTAGGCTCAAAAAATACTATGGGTTGGAGCAGATAGAGCACTTGCCTTGCACACAGCCTTCCCAGGTTTGATCCCTAGCATTCCATATGGCCCCCTGACCACTATCAGGAGTAATTCCTGCATGCAGAGACATAGCCAGGCATGACCCCAAAACCAAAAAGAAAAGATTTTTAATATATATTTGTTGTACTTGGTATTTTATATTTAAATAAATGTAAATATATTAATAGATGCATAGAAAGCTTTTGACAAGATTTAATATCTATAAACTCTCAATAAAATGGAAAGGACATTTAAAAGTAATTTTAAAAAATGTCTTTAGGGTATAATCTACATAGACTATTTATAAATAAAATTTGCCTTATAAAAATATTTGAACCACACTCAGCCTTATAAAATTTCTGGGCCACAGTCAGCGATGCTCAGGATTATTTCTGGTAGTGTTTGGGGGACTTTATGTGATGCCAGGGATTGAAGTCATGTTGGCCATGTGCAAAACCAATGCCCTACCCATTGTACTATCTCTCTGGCCCCTGAAGCAAAAAAATTACGAACGCAATGAGAACGCTGTGTGTGAGAAGGGAGAGGGAAGAGAGAGAGAGAGGACAAAAGAGAGAAAGGAGAGAGAAGAGAAAAGAGGGAAGGAAAATGAAAATGAATATTCCTTTGAGCAGAAAGAACTACAGAACTCGACCCTCTTCCCGACACGCAACGGGACGGGTGCGCACGCAGCCAACAGGGAGTTTCCCACGTCCCACCCTGGAGGCGGGTGTTGCCTAACTCCAGCCAATAGTGCAGCGCGGACCGAAAGCTAAATCAGGAAACATCCGGCCATTGGCTGCTGTGAGGCCGGAAACTCTCTCCCGTCGCCTGGCAACCGAGCATGCTCAGTCCCGTCCTCTGCTCCCGGAACTGCGCGCCGCAGCCACCAGGTGACACTTGGGGTGGGGGTGCTGAGTGGGTTGCGTGGGTTGCGAGGGCCCAGCGAGGGGTGCCGAGGCCTGTTCGGTCTCCCAGGCCACCTTCTCCTCAAGTCCTCGGCGCCACTGAACTGGCTGCCGAGACCCAGCCAGGGCGAGACTTGGGCAAACAAAGCCCAAAGTCCTTGGCGTCCAGCTTAGATCACAATGGCCATTCGGGTTCTAGCCTGCCCCAGGCGACCCGGAATTAACCAGAACTTTCTGTTTATCCCCAATACACACACTCCCCGTCTCCCAAGCACCGAGATCGTGGCTACTCGGTGTCTACAAACAGTGGCTTGTCACTTCCTTTCCGGACAACTCTGGAGGAAGCTGAAGGTGGGGTGGAGCTTACATCTGGTAGCCTGCACATCTGGATCTAACTTGTGCGGGCCAGAAGGCTCCAGGCCTACTTTTGCAGAGGTATAAGTGAACTTGAACCACTAGGCCCAACACCTCTCTAAGCAGTTCATTTCTGCCAGCCCCAACCAGAGGGCCCCTATTTTTTTTCCTTCTTCAGGATGTAGAAATGATGTTCATAGTCGTTTCCAGGGTTGGTGCGGGTGGCGATCACCCTTACTGCAGCTTATTGGGCCAGAGAAATATTATAGATCTGGTAGGGCATCTTACAGCAGGTACTGTGCATCTGCCTTGCATGCAGCCGACCTGGGTTGATCCCCAGCATCCTTTATGGTCCCCCGAGCCCACCGGGTGTGATTTCTGAGTACTGAGCCAGGAGTAATCCCTGAGAACTGCTGGGTGTGACCCCTAAAACCAAGCAAATAAGGAAGAATACAGTTTATTGCTCAGAGTTTGTTTGATCCTGACACCACCTGGCCTGGTTTCCATCATTAGTGGGCACTGAGCTGAGGTTTGCCTCTGAGCACTACCAGGAGTGGCCCAAAAACAAACAAAAAGATTCTTTCTGCCCAGTAGAGTTTGCAAAAATAAAATCCCTTTATGAAAGGTGGGCTTTTTGTTTTGTTTTTGTTTGTTGTATTTTGTTTGTTTAGTTGGTTGGTTTGGGGGATACACCTGTCAATGCTCAAGGGTTACTCCTGGCTCTGCACTCAGGAATCACTCCTGATAATGCTCTGAGGACCATATAGGCTGAACCTTGGTTGGCTTCATGCAAGGCAAGTGTCTTACCCCTCTGTACTATCGCTCAAGCATCCTTTTTGAGAGCTTTGAGCAGAAGTCTCCTATTTACAGCTAGTCATGGTGTAAGGTGGGTAGCATGGGCAGGGGCTTCTGCTGCCTACCACCTGGGGAGATAGACTGTTGGTCAGAGGTTCTGGGCTGCTTTTAGTATTCAACCGTGGAGGATTGGGGGCACAATACAGAGCATTGCAGAAAGGCATGGGTGGGGGTTAATCAGTAAGGCTAGAGCAGATGTTAGAGAGATGGGAAACTAGGATTTGCTCTACAATAGTAAATCCCACCAGTAAAAACAGGTCTAACCAGACTTGATCTAAGACAGAGACCTAGAAAATGCCTTTGAAAACAGAAGTACATTTCTTTCTCCTTTCTCAGAAAGCTTTGGAATGGTAAAAGCAATGATTTTACTTCCCAACTACCCCACAGTTTTAGTTAGGTGTCACCAGTTACCAAGAAACAGCAAACAGTAATCAAGGGCAAGAAACGGGCATTATGCTTTTTCATGCTGGAAGGAAAATAAGAAACTTCCAAGAAAGGAATCAAAGATTCTGAGAATGTGTAGAATTGATGCCTTGCCACTTGGGTAGTTTAATTTCTGGAGAGCGATGAAGTAGTCAAACTCCTGAAAACTTCTAGTCTGTTTTGAAAACTGTTGAATGGAGTCATAGCTTTTGCAGATGGGGGTATATGGAGGTGCAGGTGCCAGGCTCTGCACTCAGGAATTACTCCTGGTGGTGCTCAGGGTACCATATGGGATGCCAGAGATTGAAACCATGTTGGCTGCATATAGGCAAATGCCCTCACTGCTGTGCTTTCACTCCAACCCCAGGCACCATAAACTCTTGCTTTTCTAATTTCTTTTTACATTGTCCCACTACACAATAAGGAAGGATCTACTTGAATGATGGGAGCTCAATGTTTCTTCCTCTGAACTGTATTATTCTTTTTTTTTTTTTTTTGCCCCGCCCTCCATTCCCAAACTGGATATTTTTTGTTTTTGTTTTTTTTGGTCACACCCACAGTGTTCAGGGGTTACTCCTTACTCTACGCTCAGAAATAGCTCCTGGCAGGCTCGGGGTACCATCTGGGATGCCAGGATTCGACCACCGTCCTTCTGCATGCAAGGCCATAAAAATAAAAATGGCTATAAAAATAATCCAGTTGTATGGGGTGGAGAGATAACATGGAGTTATAGCCATCCCTGTTAGTCCAATTTGTAGTTCTCCCATGGCCTGTGGTGTTCGTGACTCAGAGGAAAACTTTGTCTAGGGTTAGCCTCATATTTCACTTCTGGTGCGGGCCCTTGTCACATGGGGATTTGGTGAACTGGCGAATAAATACATTCACAAATTCCTCAGCCTTGCTGAAAAATCAAACAATGCCCTGCTGTGGGTGGAATGTTATTTCTGTTTAAGAAAGGATTGTTAGCTACAGCTTTTGCGTCTCCTCTCTGCTGGGACTTCTGTGACATTACTTTCTTTTGTTATTGTTGTTTTGTTTTTGGTCCATACCCAGTGATGTTCAGGGGTTATTCTTGCACTCAAAGCTCCTGGCAGACTTTGAGGACCATAAGGAATGCCAGGGATCAAACTCGGGTTGGTCACATGTAATACAAATGCCCCAAGAGTGCATTGGAGGGCCCGGAGAGATAGCACAGTGGTGTTTGCCTTGCAAGCAGCCGATCCAGGACCAAAGGTGGTTGGTTCGAATCCCGGTGTCCCATATGGTCCCCCGTGCCTGCCAGGAGCTATTTCTGAGCAGACAGCCAGGAGTCACCCCCTGAGCACCGCCGGGTGTGGCCCAAAAACCAAAAAAAAAGAGTGCATTGGAGTCAGAGGATACAGAGGAAATGAATCTGATTTACACCTATCTTGCCTGTAGCTTTTAAGGGTGACTATTAAAAGACAGAGATGTGTGTCTTGGGGCTTTCTGAATCCCCAAGCATTGATGGGGGCCTGTGTTCAACTCACTGGGCCGAACACACATGCTATGTATGAGAGAAGCCAAGGTTTGAGACTCAGCACCACATGGTCCACTAAGTATTAGAGGGAGTGACTCCTGAGCATTGTACTTTGAATAGCTCTTAAACACTACAGGAATGGCACCAACCCCCCAAAATATGAAAAATAGATCTTGGATATTGGATCACAGGAGGGCACTCTTAAGGGCCAAGTGAACTCACCAGTCTCTTTGGAAGTGAGAGCAGAAGTGCAGGCTTAGGCATCCTTGGGTGATTTATCCCAGGAGAAGGTTCTCCCTTTTTGTGCACACAAGTAAGAGGCTGGGAAGGCTTCTCTGGGAGGTTTACTACTACATGAGAGATTCTGTAGACTGACACATCTGATTGTGACTTGCATTGTTCCCTTCCCAGGGACTTGTGTCCCTCTGTCACCTTTTTTTTCTGCTTTGAGCAGTGTGTAATGCCACTACGACATGCCCAAATTAGTTGGCTCAGATAACCAAATGACTAGAAGCTTTGTTGGGCTGGTTTGACACTAGCCTGAACAGTGTTTCATGATCAACTACTTCCAATGTGTTTCTCAGTAAAAATCAAAGCTGGGGACTTTTCTGGGGCCAGAGTGATAGCACATCAGGGAGGTTGTTTGCCTTGCATGCTGCCAACTCAGATTTGACCCCTGGAATCCCATATAGTCCTCTGAACCTGCCAGGAGTAATTTCTGAATATAGAGCCAGGTCTAGCCAGGTATGGCCCAAAAACATGCAAACAGAAAAGCTGGTGACATTCTGTGTTTTACTTCCCCGGGTTCTAGGGAAAGGAAGGCTAGGAAGACCTATCCAATTTGAGTATATGTTGTGGTTTTATTTTATCTGGCTGTCCTGGGGCCTCCCAGGCCCTTACTTTATCAAGTTAGAAATAAGTAGCAGGAAGAACTTATACAATTTTGTTGCCTTAGAACAAAGTCTCATTCCTCCTTTTGTGGATTGTTTGCTAGCTTGATGGAAACAGTTACATTTCTTGCCTTGAGACTTACAAAGCTCTTGTCTGTGGCTCTTCATGTATATTTATGCATTGATAAAAGGCAGCTTCCGGGATAAACAAGAGTCATTGAAGAGTCACTGCCTATGGGCAAGGGTATGGCTCAGAGTCACTGTCTTGGGGCCCGCGGCCTTTGGCGGGTCACTGCATGACATCAACGCTGTTTTTTCCCTTCCTTCTCTGCTGCTTGAGGACAATGAATCCGCCTTCTGTCCTCGCCTGGGCTCAGCTGGGCCTGCACTGTTAGGCCATTGTACTTCCCGGGAGGAGTGCCCACTTGGTAGTGCTGCGGCTCCTGGCCTGCCCTGCCATCACCAACCTCTTTTCTTTCAGCTCCACCCTTCCAGGAGGAAAGTACCAGAGAGGCCCAAGCAAAGCACTGGGAGGTAGGGAATGAAGAGGCAAGGCCAGGCCATTGAAAGAGCATCTCTGTCTGTGACTTGGGTATCAATATGGAACCATTTTGACTTCCCCAAGGCATTTGTGCCAAATCCTTAAGCTGATTGCATGTCTCAAAATGAGTAGGGCACATTTTTAGAAGCAGCCTAGACTTTTCCTGAAGAGCAACGAGCTACCTTTGGCTGGAAGGAGATGCCCCCCTTCTTCAAAGGGAAAGGCAACCCAAACCTTCAGTGTGGAGGTGTCTAGTAGACTTCCCCTGCAAAGGGACTGCCCTTCATGAGAAAATGTTCCAGAGAACTGTGCTTGTGAACATTATGTTTTAGTTGGTTTGGAAAAATAAATGTGTTGTTCTCAGGAGTTGTTTCTAATCTTATCAATGTCTAGGTGATATAGAATCTTTTAAATACTCAAAGAGCAAAAGGAGTTCATAAATAAGTCATAGAATCAGGGAAGAGGAAGTAAAGGCATAGGTGAAGTGGATATGATATTCCTGTAGCCTCAACACCCAAACTTAATGGAGGATAGTGGCAGATTAGGTTGGGAGTGTGTCTTGAATTCCCAAAGCAATGATTGAAGGCTTAGTTCATACAAAATACCCTGCAGGCCAGAGTTGCTTGTTGCGCATCAGTAACAAAATTTTCTTTCCTTCATGGCTTGGGTCTCAGAAGAGTCCAGTCCCTTAGTTGATTGACTCATAGTGCAGGGCTTAAGGCATTGAGTTTGCACATAGCAGACTCTAGTTCAATCCCTGGCACCACATATGGTCCCTTAAGTACCACCAGGTGTGACCCCAACCCTCCCCCCAAAAAAAAGGTAGTGAGCCTGAACAGCTCCACATATAAATGCTGGCCTTGATTTCTTTGGTAACCCCAATGTGGGAGTGGGGGTTGGCTTCATTTTGCAGAAATGCTCATAGTACACAATGGGTGATCTTTCAGGCCACAGAATATAGTACTTCTTCCAAATTATTGATCAGACCCAGAGCATAAAGAAAGAACCTTTCCTCAAATCAGGGGTCTCCAGCACCGAGCCTGGATCATGGTGATACCTGCTGGTGTCATTTGGATCACTCTGACCCAACCACTGGCTTCTGTTTCACACATACCCAGCCCATTGTGCTGCTGGTGGATGGCCAAGACTGTGGCACTGTGCCTTTCAGGCCCAGCTTTCCGATCACACACACACACACACACACACACACACACGCACGCATGCACGCAGATTGTCCCACTGGCCCTAGCAATGGTCAGTTCCGTGCATGTTTCTTACCTGAGTGAGACTGGCTCCCTTCCCAGTTTGGGACAATTGCTGTTGATGGTAATCAGGTTCATGTAAGATTCTAAGGTGACCATGGATGGATTTACGGCTGTCTGTTTCTAAGGGCTATAGTGATAGGTACAGTGGGCAGAATTTGATCCGCAGCATCCCCAAGCCCTGCCGGCAGTATTAGCATGGAGCCAGGAGTATAAGCTCTGAGCACCTCTAGGTGGGGCACAAACACCATGAATAAATAATTGTAGTACATAATGGAGATGGTATAGGTTTTAAGACTGCTTATATAAAAATGGAACAGCAAGGGCCAGAAGCAGTAGTACAGCAGGGAGGGCACTTGCTTTGCACAGAGTCAATCTGGGTTTGATCACTAATACCCCATATTGTTTCCCAAAGCCTAAGGATGATCCCTGAGTGCAGAATACCAATGGTGTGGCCCCCAAACTAAAAAAGTTAACAACTTTCCATTTCCCAGAGATCTGTAGATGTCTTCTGGTCTTTTGCTTTGGTTTGGGTTTGGTTTGGATCTGAGCCATACCCTATGAAGCTCAGGAAGTACTCCAGGCTGTGCTGGGGTGTAAAACACAAGTCTGCTGCATGTAAGATAAACACCGTCCCCAGCTATACTATCTCCTAGACTTCTGTTTGAATTCAAATGCTACTTGTTCATCTGAGAACCAGATTGGATTAAAATACATATGTCCTTGACTTTAATATCTGCTGTGTTACAGGTTCTGGACTATTCCAAACTTAGGGATAGAAATAGGAAATGTGGCTGGAGGGAATTAGCCACTGTCAATATGGAAATATGTGCGTGTACTGATTCCTACTCTAATCAAATTTGGGATACTTGACCTTCTCTGGGTCATTAGCCCACTTAATTGTATTGAATTTTCTGTTTTTTTCAGTAGCCTCTGAAGCAAGCCACCAGCTTTCAGACAAATTGCTCGTGTTTTAAGCCTTTAATTTATTGGTGGAAAATAATGTAAACTTAATTGACATACTTTAACTGCTGTTGTGAGCATTTTCTTTTCTGGTTTCCAACATCCATAACATTTGGATGCATGTATTCCTGGATGTAGAACAGTCAGCAAACAACACGGGCTGGCTTGGATTAATTTATAGATGGTCCTGGCAGCCCTCCTGGAGGTCTCAGATGGAAAAAGTGAATATAAAATTATGAATAGTTCTTGGTAGGCTCGATATTAGAAGGGATAAGTTAGACATCTTGGTGTTCACCACTAACCATGGTAAAATGTTTGATCTCAATTACAAAGTAGTAGGTCATGCTGGCTTCTTTAGGCTGGAGGATTTTCCTGTGTGATCCTATAGTTCAGAAGAATAGGAGCAGTGAAGCTTCTTTAGGATCTGATTTCCAAGGTTTCTCAACCAAAGTGGCCCTTTGCTCTGCCTCAGCCAGAGTTAATAGGTTTTGCCTCATACTACAGTTCTCGTGCATCTTGGAACATGACTTTTAACTTTTTGCCAAGTGCCTTCAGGTGTGAACTGGTATTTTTGGAGCTCGAAACCCCTGAGCAGGAAAAAGAGGTTCATAGGGCTGAGAGGTGGACCCAAGGCTCCCATCTACCACTGTACCTTCTAGAGTTTGGTTCTGGTGTTTCCTTCTGTCTCTGCATGAGAGCAGGTCATTGTGGCCAGGACTCAGTGCAGTAGAACTGGACTCTTGAACCAAGGCTACAGACAGGCTAGCTGAGGTTCCTTTTTTGCAAGGATGCAGGGTATTCAGGCCCAAAGATAGGTGCTGCTTACAGTGCCCTGCACAAACAGGCTGGAGATGGAACATTTTCAAGCCTCTTAGGCAATGACCCAACCCCAGTACTGTGGGTTCAGGGCTCCCAAGTCATGGCTCCACTTGTTCTGCCCTATATGTTTTGTTATTTCTTTATGCTAATGGAACACTGCCTGCACGAGGCCTTTTCCACACATTGCTCTCCATCAGGAAGCAAATACTTGAAAAAGGAGCCCCAAGTCCTGGGAGGCAGTCTCTGGCCCCAAGAGGCACTTATGTTTTTCAGAGCACCCCTCGACCATAAAGGGTGACAGGGTCATGCAAGAAGATGGGCCGGGAGAGGAGGATGAGAAAGGCGTGGGGAGCTGTTTGAACTATGCTCTGTGGCTCACCACATGTTGCTTCGCTTGCTTCTGTTTCAGTGTAAGTGCCTCCGGATATTGGCAGTCAAAAATGTCTTCAAAGGTAAGGCTGCAATTTTGGGAGTTTGGGTGGCCAAGTTCCCCAGAAGAGACAAACAAAATAGCACATTAGAATGGGAAAGTAGGAGAGCCCTTGGGTGCTGAGGAAACCTTAGACAGCAGATAAGTAAGGGGCGAAAGGGGGCCCTGACCCTTGGTCCAGGGGATTCTAGGGTGGAGGGTAGTGGGCACCCCATCCCTTATCCATGTGCTTTTGGAAAGCTTTCTAACTTGCCACCTGTTGTTTGACTGTCATGGGAAGAAAGGGCCCAGAAAATGACCCCAGCACCTTATTTTTCCTTCAGCTTATCCAAAACTGATGGTCACTTTCCCCTTCAGCACCCTTGTTGCTGGCCCTTATTGTCAACTTCACAGTCCTCCAGACCCAGGGTGTAATTGAGGTTCCTGTGGGAGGGACCTGCCCTCTAACCTCTAGGCCTTAATGCCTCCTAAAGTAAAGGTGGGTTTTTTGAGTTCCCCAGGCTCACATGTGGGGTAGTTGGATTCACTGGGGGGACCTGGGCACTGACCTTCACCCCCATCTCCCTCGTTTTGCAGGTCGACTCTCCAGCCCTCAGCCAGCAGTGGGCCTCACACCCTGCCTATACACGGTATTGGCAACATTACCACCAGGCCATGGCCTGGATGCACAGCCACCAGCCGGCCTACTGGAAGGCTGTAGAGGCTTGCCAGGGTACTGTGTGTCATGCGCCTCCCAATGACACATCCCAGACACCAGGCACTGAGGATGGGGACCTGTCTCTGCACTTTGGGTGCCCCAAGGAGCCCTATGACCCTCAGCATGGTTATTCCCCATGCCCATGGGGAGAGCAGCCCCTGCCCCATTACCAGGCCCTGTTGGAGCATATGTTGCCATCATCATCATCATCATTATCATTATCATCGTCATCATCTTTGTCATCATCATGGTTGTCATCATCTGACTCTGAGGAGCTGGAATGTGATATCAGCAACATGGAAATCACTCAGGAGCTCCGGGACTACTTTGCACAGACTGAGAAGCACCAAGAGGAACGAAGTAAGTATGTCCAGCCATCTCCCCCTCTGCACTCTGCTTTCTCTCTCAGTGTCTTCCCTGGCAGAGTTTTTTTCCTAGCTCTAGCACTGGATACTCACTGGGCTCACACTGGACTCCAAACCCAGTAAACCAAGAGGAGGTCGGGGGAGTAGCATCACAACCAGGCTCCTTTAGATCTCGAACCTGATTTTGGCCCAGAAGCTGGTGCTTCTGCTCACTGCACCATTTAGTGTTTATCCGCTGCTCCATCAACCCCTTTCCCAATGACAGATGAGCGTCATGAGGTAACAGGCTATGTCACAGTGAGCACTCAAAGCCAGCTCAAATAAGGGCAAGTTTTCTACTACAAAGGATGATAGATCCAGGGACAGATCTATAACAGTAGGGTGCTTGCCTTTCCTGTAGCCAACCCAAGTTCAATCTCTGGCACCCATCCTCTGAGTGAGTTCTACTGGGGTGATTTCTGAACGGAACCAGGAGTAAGATCTGAATGCTGTGGATATATGGCCTCAAAACTCAAAGTTGCTAGAACCTGAAAGTACTGTTGCTAACTCAATGGCATATGCATGCTCCGTGCTCTTCCTACTGCATGTTATGTGCCCTTCCCCCTACCCCACCCCCGTGCTTCCTGGAGAAATCAGCCTGATGAGACAGGTCAACCATACCTTGATACTGTGTCTTGGGTCTAGGGAATTGGGATAATGGTCATACTTTACAGCAGAATGTAGGAATTGTCATTTTTGTGATTTCTTTTCCTTTCTTTCATTTTTTGGGGGACTACACCTGGCTCTGTGCTCAGAGATTGCTCTTGGCAATACTCGGGGGACCATATGGATTGCCAGAAATAGAATCCTGGTCAACTGCCTGCAGGGCAACTGTCCATTGTGCTATTGTTCTGGTCCCCCATTTTTTATTTTCTACTAGGTTGCTACATGATCTCAAATTGCTTTTTTTCTTATTAGCTTGCTACAAAGATCTCAGATATACTGGGGTGTTGGTGCTCTCCTTACTATAAAATTCACCAGTTATTTTACATAATTCTTAAAGACACATACATGTTTTTCTCTATTATAACCAGTGGTTTTTGGTGGGTTTTTTTTTTCAGTTTGGTTTATGGGTCACACCCACTGTTGCCCAGGAACCACTCCTAGTAAGCTCGGAAAAGAGGTGGGCCATGTAGGGTGCCAGGGATTTAACCCAGGTTGGACTCAATCAAGGCAAACATCCTACCCACTGTACTATTGCACCAGTCTCTCTGTGGGCTAGTGGTTAGTCTCAACATTTCTTTTATTGAGATCTAATGATATATCTTACTTAGAATTTTTCACTGAACATGGGCCGGTTTCATTTTTAATTTGAATCATCTGAATTTTCCCATGTATTGATTCTCCGCTAAATGTCAGGAACTGTGCAATGGACTTGGTACAAAATATGATCCTCTTTAACACTTTGCCTGAGATTTTTAGCCAAACTTCCTATCCTGTTGTTGTTTTTTGGTCTATTTTTTGAGGTACCAGTTGCCTTTAATCATATTAGACAGTATCTCCAAGCAATTCTAACTTTTTATTGATTGATATTATATGGTTTACAGTGCTATTAATAGTGGTTTCTTGTGCACATAATTCCAACATCACACTCATCACCAGTGTACACATTTCCCTCTACCAAAGACCTCAAGATCCTTCCTTCTCAAACCTCTACTCCTTCAGCCCAATTATGTGGGTCAATTATTCTATTATGTTGCCTTTGGCCCTTTGTAGCCACCTTGTCGTTCATCTTTAAGTACCACATATGAGGAATAAGAAATGGCTGACTGTGGGGACTGCCAGGTGAAGTGCTGATTGTATAAACTGCGGAGTCTTTGCCCTGCTGTGCTTCTCTCAGAAAACTGAGGACCTGAAGGGAGCCCTGTCCTGTGCTTCTCTGTCTTTTCTGAATTCTTGAAGCTCTCCTCAGAGCCCTGGGAAGCGAACCCCCAAAAAAATGCATTCTGAAACTGCCCAGTAAACGAGCGAGTGAGTAATAAATGGCTGACTGTGGGGTCTGGCAGGTGAAGTGCTGATTGCTTCACCTGCGGAATCTCCGCCCTGCTGTGCTTCTTCAGAGGAAACTGAGGACCTGAAGGGAGCCCTGTCCTGTGCTTCTCTGTCTTTTCTGAATTCTTGAAGTTCTCCTCAGAGCCCTGGGAAGCGAACCCCCCAAAAAAGGCATTCTGAAGCTAACCAGCGAGCGAGTGAGTGAGTAAGAAATGGCTGAATTTACAAGCCCAGAAAGGGGAAGCCGCTGAACTCTGCTGGAACTCAGATGCCAGAATTCTGAAAGCAGCAAGATCGAAAAGAGAAATTACATGCAAGGGAACATCCTTGAGATTTACTGCAGACCTGTCACTAGAAACACTCAAGGCCAGAAGGCAGTGGTGGGACATAGTGACAAAACTCAATGAAATAAATGCTTCGCCTACAATACTGCACCCAGCAAAACTCACTTTCAGGTTGGAAGGAACTATACATGGTTTCACAGACAAACAACAGCTCATAAACTTTACAGACTCAAAACCATTCTTAAAAGAAAAACTGAACAGCCTATTTTAAGACAAGGCTGACCAACAGACACACCAAACTTTGATATAAAGATGGCACTAACTCTGAGGAAATTCCTTTCTCTCAATGTCAATGGACTAAATGCACCAGTTAAGAGACTCAGAGTGGCTAAATGGATCAAAAAACTCAATCCAACTTTCTGCTGCCTACAAGATACGTACCTGAATAGTCAGAACAAACATAGACTCAAAAGAAAAGGCTGGAGGAAAATCATCCAAGCAAACAACACCCATAAAAAAGCTGGACTGGCCATACTAATATCAGATGATGCAAACTTTATACTTAGGAAAGTTGTGAGGGACAAAGATGGACATTTTGTATTAATCAAGGGATACGTACAGCAGGAAGAAATCACTCTCCTAAACATATATGCACCAAATGAGGGGCCAGCAAAATATTTAATACAGTTGTTGACAAATCTGAAAAATAATATCAATAACAACACAATAATTGTGGGAGACCTCAACACAGCATTGTCAACACTTGACAGGTCAACCAGACTGAAACCCAACAAGAATATACTAGACCTGAAAAGAGAAATGGAAGAAAGAGCCCTAGTAGATATATACCGGACACTCCACCCCCAGAAGCCCGGATACACATTCTTCTCTAATGAACATGGGACATTCACCAGGGTAGACTACATGCTAGCACATAAAACATACCTCCATAATATCAAGAGGATAGAAATTTTGCAGGCTACCTTCGCTGACCACAAGGCCCTGAAATTATATGTGAACTACAAAGGGACACAGAAGAAAAACTTTAATACCTGGAAGTTAAACAGCCTAATACTGAATAACCAGTGGGACCAAGATGAAATTAAAGAGGAAATCAAAACCTTCCTAGAAACAAATGACAATGGAGACACAAACTATCAGAACCTATGGGACACAGCAAAAGCGGTACTGAGAGGAAAATTTATAGCTTTGCAAGCACACATCAGGAAAGAAGAGGCATACCTGAATAGCTTAATGACGCAGCTCATAGAATTGGAAAATACTCATCAAAGGGACCCAAAAATAGGGAGACAGAAGGAAATAACAAAGCTGAGAGCAGAAATCCATGTAGTGGAAACCCAAAAAACAATCCAAAAGATCAACGAAAGAAGAAGTTGGTTCTTTGAAAAAATAAACAAGATTGATAGACCACTGGCAAAACTAACAAAGAAAGAGAGAGAGAAACTTGATAAATCATATTAGGAATGAAAAAGGAGAAATCACTACTGATATGGTAGCAATCCAAAGGGTAATCAGAAACTACTTTGAGAAACTCTGTGCCACTAAAAATGAAAACCTGGAAGAAATGGATAAATTCCTGGACTCTTATAATCTTCCATGGTGGAATGAAGAAGATGTAGCATATCTAAACACACCCATCACTATTGAGGGAATTAAGACAGTAATCAAATGTTTGCCCAAAAACAAAAGCCCAGGCCCAGATGGACTCACTAATGAATTCTTTCAAACCTTTCAAGAGGAACTTCTACTAATCCTGGCAAGACTCTTTCATGAAATTGAAAAAAAAGGAACAATTCCAAATAGCTTTTATGAAACCAACATCACCTTGATACCTAAACCAGACAGAGATGCTACCAAAAAAGAAAATTACAGACCAATATCGCTGATGAATACAGATGCAAAGATCCTCAACAAAATCCTGGCAAATAGAATTCAATGCCTCATTAAGAAAATCATCCACTACAATCAAGTAGATTTAATCCCAGGAATGCAAGGATGGTTTAACATCTGTAAATCTATCAACATAATACACAACATCAACAACAGGAAAAATAGAAACCACGTGATCATATCAATAGACGCAGAGAAAGCATTTGATAAGGTCCAACACCCATTCTTGATCAAAACTCTCAGCAAGATGGGAATGGAAGGAACCTTTCTCAATATAGTTAAGGCCATCTACCACAAGCCAGTGGCAAATATTGTCCTCAATGGAGAAAATTTGAACGCCTTTCCTCTAAATTCTGGCACAGGACAATGCTGTCCTCTCTCACCTCTCCTATTCAACATAGCACTGGAAGTACTTGCTATAGTGATTAGGCAGAAAAAGATATCAAGGGAATCAAGATAGGAAAGGAAGAAGTCAAGCTCTCGCTGTTTGCAGATGACATGATACTCTACCTAGAAAACCCTCTCTACGAAAAAGCTTCTAGAAACAATAGACTCATATAGCAAGGTGGTAGGCTACAAAATTAACACACAAAAATGAATGGCCTTTATATACACCAATAGTAATAAGGAAGAAATAGACGTTAAGAAAACAACCCTATTCACAATAGTGTCACACAAACTCAAATATCTTGTAATCAACTTGACTAAAAATGTGAAGGACCTATACAAAGAAAACTATAAAACTCTGCTCCAAGAAATAAGAGAGGACATGCGGAAATTGAAGCACATACCCTGCTCATGGATTGGCAGGATTAACATAATTAAAATGGCAATACTCCCCAAAGCATTGTACAGATTTAATGCAATCCCTCTAAAGATACCCATGACATTCTTCAAAGAATAGGATCAGGCACTTTTGAAATTCGTTTGGAACAATAAACACCCTAGAATAGCTAAAGCAATCATTGGGAAAGAGAATTTGGGAGGAATTACTTTCCCCAACTTTAAACTGTACTACAAAGCAATAGTTATCAAAACAGCGTGGTATTGGAATAAAGACAGGCCCTCAGATCAGTGGAATAGGCTTGAATACTCAGGGAATGTTCCCCAGACATACAATCACCTAATGTTTGATAAAGGAGCAAGAAATCGTAAATGCAAAAAAAAAAGGGGGGGGCCGGGTGGTGGTGCTAAAGGTAAGGTGCCTGCCTTGCCTGCGCTAGCCTTGGACAGACCGCGGTTCGATCCCCCGGTGTCCCATATGGTCCCCCAAGCCAGGAGCAACTTCTGAGCATATAGCCAGGAGTAACCCCTGAGCATTACCGGGTGTGGCCCAAAAATCAAAAAAAAAAAAAAACAAAGAAATCATAAATGGAGCGAAGAAAGCCTCTTCAACAATTGGTGTTGGCACAACTGGCTAGCCACTTGCAAAAAACTGAACTTAGACCCCCAGCTAACATCATGTACGAAGGTTAAATCCAAATGGATGAAAGACCTTGATATCAGACACAAAACCATAAGATATATAGAGCAACACAGGCAAAACACTCCAGGACATTGAGACTACAGGCATCTTCAAGGAGGAAACTGCACTCTCCAAGCAAGTGAAAGCAGAGATTAACAGATGGGAATATATTAAACTGAGAAGCTTCTGCACCTCAAAAGAAATAGAGCCCAGGATACAAGAGCCCCCCACTGAGTGGGAGAAATTATTCACCCAATGCCCATCAGATAAGGGGCTAATCTCCAAAATATACAAGGCACTGACAGAACTTTTCAAGAAAAAATTCATCTAATCCCATCCAAAAATGGGGAGAAGAAATGGACAGACACTTTGACAAAGAAGAAATACAAATGCCCAAAAGACACATGAAAAAATGCTCCACATCACTAATCATCAGGGAGATGCAAATCAAAACAACGATGAGATACCACCTCACACCACAGAGAATGGCACACATCACAAAGAATGAGAATAAACAATGTTGGCGGGGATGTGGAGAGAAAGGAACGCTTATCCACTGTTGGTGGGAATGCCGTCTAGTTCAACCTTTATGGAAAGCAATATGGAGATTCCTCCATAAACTGGAAATCGAGCTCCCATACGATTCAGCTATACCACTCCTAGGAATATACCCTAGGAACACAAAAATATAATACAAAAACTCCTTCCTTACACCTATATTCATTGCAGCACTATTTACCATAGCGAGACTCTGGAAACAACCAAGATGCCCTTCAACAGACAAATGGCTAAAGAAACTGTGGTACATATACACAATGGAATATTATGCAGCTGTCAGGAGAGATGAAGTCATAAAATTTTCCTATACATGGATGTACATGGAATCTATTATGCTGAGTGAAATAAGTCAGAGAGAGAGAGAAAAACGCAGAATAGTCTCACTCATCTATGGGTTTTAAGAAAATTGAAAGACATTCTTGCAATATTAATTTTCAGACACAAAAGAGAAAAGAGCTGGAAGTTACAGCTCACCTCAGGAAGCTCACGACAAGGAGTGATGAGTTTAGTTAAAGAAATAACTACATTTTGAACTGTCCTAATAATGAGAATGTATGAGGGAAATGGAGAGCCTGTTTAGAGTACAGGCGGGGGTCGTGTGGGGAGGAGGGAGATTTGGGACATTGGAGAAGGGAATGTTGCACTGGTGATGGGTGGTGTTCTTTACATGACTGAAACCCAAACACAATCATGTATGTAATAAAGTTGTTTAAATTAAAAATTTTAAGAAAAGTACCACATATGAAAGATATCATTCTGGATTTGTCCCTTTTCCTGCATATTGACTTTGCTCAGCAGGATATCAAATTTTTTTGCATAATTTTTGTTCTTTCTTAGAGCTGCATTGTGTACATATAGCACAACTTTGTGATCCATAGTTGGGTCCATAGTTGTGGTCCATAGTTGGTGTTTCAATTGTTTCCATATTTTGACTATTATACTAAGTGCAGTGATGAACATTGGTGGGTATAGATACTTTTGAACAAATGTTTCTGTGGTTTTGGTATAGACGACCAGAAATGTTATCGCTGGGTCATACTGGGAGTTCTATTCCTAATTTTGGATAGAGTTCCATATTGTAAAATAGTACTTTCTGTTATATGCAGTATGCATTTCTTTTTGTTTTTAAGAAAACATTTTATGGGGCCAGAGAGATAGTACACTGGGTAGAACATTTGCTATACATGTGGCCCAGGTTTGATCCCCAGCATCCTATATGGTCTTCTAAGCCCACCAGGAGTGATTGCTGAGTACAGAGCCAGGAGTAACCCCTGAACACTGCTAGATTTGGCCCCAAAGCAAAAACAAAACCTTTTACTATAGTAACATGGTTATCATAGCCTTGACATTTTTTATTTTGATGTACAAAATCAACAGCATGCCCAAGACCCTCTACTACTGTGCTTATTTTACTTCTTTTTTTTTTTTTTTTGGTTTTTGGGCCACACCCGGCCGGTGCTCAGAGGTTTCTCCTGGCTGTCTCCTCAGAAATAGCTCCTGGCGGGCACGGGGGACCATATGGGACACCGGGATTTGAACCAACCACCTTTGGTCCTGGATCGGCTGCTTGCAAGGCAAACGCCGCTGTGCTATCTCTCCGGGCCGCTTATTTTACTTCTAATTCACTTCCTTCTCCCTGTCTCCCAGAGTATCTTTCTTTGACCTCTTGAAATGTTTTTTCCCAAAAAAATACATATAACTATCTATTTAATTTAAAAATTTAGCCCGGTGGCCCAGTGCTATAGCATAGTGGTTAGGGTATTAGTCTTGCACATGATTGACCAGGGTTCAATCGTTAGTATAGTATCCCTTATGATCCCCCAAGCACCACCAGGAATGACCCCTGAGAAAAGAACCTGGAGTGATCCCTGAGCACCGAGTGTGACCCAAGCACCAAAAATAATATTAAATAATTTAATAATTAAATATTAACTAATAAATATTAAAAACTAAAAGTTTAGCCCAAACGAGAGAGTACCTGCTGGCATTTGTTTAAAACACTTTTATAATTTTTGAAAAGGGAAAATCCTGCAGATTTGCATCTGTTGCTTTTAGCAGAAGGTAGGAAAACATGCTTTTCCTGTCAGGGTAATTCTTTTACAATGGAAGCTATAATTATGGAGGAGGTTGTTTGGAGCTGTCAGCTAAGTTCAAATATATCTAACCTGATCATTCAATAAAAAAGAGATATGAATGAGGTAGAAGTAAATTAATGAAATGTATAAGCAAAGTTTAAGCCACTGAATCAGGCCTCTAGATGAGCTGTTCAAATTAACTGGTCAGTTCAAATTCCACATAAACAAGCAATTAAGGAATGGGGCTAGAGAGATAGCTCAATAGGTAGGGTCCTTGCTTGCATGTAGTCTGCCCAAGTTTGATCTCCAACACCCCTTATAGTGCCCACAACCTCACTGAGTGTAGCCCTGGAGGTCCCTGAGACCCACCAAGGAGGCTATCTCATGCTGCTGGCCCCCAGCAGCCCTTGTGCCTCTTGCCTTCACATTGAACACAGGCCAAATGGCCAAGAATCAGAGGGAGGAGCCCCCAAATCTTTTAAGAACTACTCGTAAGGCCCAACTGAGAATAGGAGTGCTTTGGATGTTGTTATAGGGCACTATTTCGTAGTGGGCTTCTTTTCTCTCTTCAAAGCGCCAATGATAACATCAATGTCAGAGTTCTGTCCTGAAGCTTCAAAGACAGTGTTTTCTTTTATATCTTTGGGGGAAATGTTTACTGTTTATTAGGGAAAGGCTCCACATTTCACTATAAAGAATTACCCATGGGACTTTAAAAGTTCTTTACCGAAAAACTTGGATGGAAGACACTCCCTTCCCTCCCTGAAATAAATATTGTCACTCATCCAGTGCTTGAGCCAGATATTTTGATTTGTTTTTTTTGTTTTTTGATTTGATTTGGCTTTGGGGCCACACCTGGTGGTGCTCAGGGGTTATGCCTAATTCATGGCAGGCTTGAGAGTCCATATGGGATGCTGGGAAGTGAACCCAGGTCAGCAAGAGCCTTACCTGCTGGCTATCGCTCCAGTCCCAGGCCAGATATTTCTTATAGCCTGTTTAGAGAGTAGCTGTTGGGTCAAAATGCTAACAAAATCTCCAAGAGCTTAAGCCTGGCTGGGAAAAGGAAACCAAATCAGCTTTACAATGAGTCCTGAGAGAACAGCCTATGTCAGTGGTCGGCAACCCGTGGATTTCTGTGTGGATACTTGCATGCAGAATATTCTCAATAAAAACTTATTGAAACTAAAAACAATGTACCATCCTATGTATTTTTGGTTTTAAAAATATGGCTCTCAAAATAAATTTCAATAGTGGTTTTGGCGAAATTTGGCTCAGTTGAAAAAAAGGTTGCCGACCACTGGCCTATGGTGTAGCCCATGGTCATTCCAGCTGATGAGGGGTGGAGGAGAACCACTAGCCAGATGGCAAAGAAGGAGAAATAAGAGGCATTCTAGGCTTGGAAGGGTGGGAGGTGACATTCATGCTAATTTGCACCAAGGCCCAGGCCTTTACATTTGTGGGGTGATTCCTTTGTGACACTGTGTCCCATGAGTAGAAAGTATGCAGTCAATTGCAGAATGAGTTTCTGAACTGTCAACTGCAAGGCCAACAGGTTCTCCCTTAGCAGCCATGGCTTACTTAGTGTGTGGGGTAACCAGAAAGAGCCGTCCTAGAGCTCAGTTCTGCCCCATGTGCTTGCTCCATGTTCTGGGCTAGGCAGGAATGCTGTCCCTAAGAAGACAGGGCCAGAGAGAAGAGGAGAGCTTGGGTAAAAGGCTGCATGGCCATGGACTTCAGGATTCCCTCTGTTGCCACGTCAGGGTTTGGGGTGAGTAAGGAAGGTCCACTGAAAACTACCCCAGTTATGCTGGCATAACCTGTGTCCCCCATGGTTGACCAGGCAGGAATGAGATGATCCCAGAGAGCCCATGCTGGAACCATTCATTTCTGCCTGGAATAGAGAGAGGCAAATTTGAGGGAGAGTCATTTTGTTCCCCGAGATGTCTGCATTGGACCAGTTGTGTGTGTGTCCTGCAGCAGCTCCATGTGACCTCCTTGAAGTTCGTCCTCTGTGGGCCATGGAAATTCTCACTATCTCCAGATTACCATTGGGATTCTCGCTCACTCCATGCCTTTGTATGATGGAAAGTGCTACTTCTTGCCCCACCAGAGTTTCTGGGAAGGTTTGCACATCTCTGCTGCTAGGAACAATAATTTTGAACAAAGTGAGCCCATTGATCCTAGCCAGCTGCATAGTGGGCAGGGAGGAAAGGATCGAAGAGGAAGACACTGAGTTTCCTGGGCCTCCCAGCATTTGGGGAGGGGTCTGGTAGAAAGATTTGATGGTTTGGGGGGAACATGATTGCTGGGGGTCTTGGACATTCCCCCTCCTTCAGAGGCCCAGGAAAGCTTCCTAATGGAGTAGACAATAACCAGCAATGTGCATCTCAATGACCCAGTGAGCCTCGAGGGAAAGCTGGTACTGAGGGGGACTTCTGGCTGCTCCTCTCACATCCCACTAGAACCCCTCCCATCTCAGCTGCCCCTCTCCTGCCTGTCCCCTTGTCTGCAGGGCTGCAGCAACAGATGGAGGAAAGGCGCCTGGAAGACTACGTCGAGGCCGACCATGACCTGTACTACAATCTACATCCGCGCTCAGTGGAGCCCCCCAGCCACAGAGTCTGGGAGCGACGCCTGGTGGAGATGAAAAGACTGTATGGGGACAGTGCCAGCAAGATACAGGCCTTAGAGGCAACCATGCAGCTGAGCTTCGACACATACTGTGACCAGAAGCAGCCCAAGTACTGGCCTGTCATTCCATTCATGTTCTGAGGGCAGCCCCTGGAAGTCCCACTGAGACCCCTAGGGTTCCAGTGTGTGCCACATCTAGGGATTGGGGGAGCTGTTTGGGCCACTTGGAAGTGAGCAGAAGGGAAATTTTCCTGCTGCTGATAATGGTCATCTCCTCTCTCTGCCCTTATAATTTTAGTTGTTAGTGTCATATCTAGTTCATTAAATGTTTTTGACAAGCCGAGCTTCCTGCCTTTTTTCTCCATCTTTCACTCCACTCAACTTTTCTCTGAGGTGTGTGTTAGTCTCCCACCAGAACTCCCTCTAGACAGCCACGACCACTGCCATCCAAGCCTGGAGAGGCCAGAGTGACCCCCCTCCTCAAAAGGACTTTAGGACATCGAGTTTGACAGGGATGCATGAAATCAGCTGAAGGCTATAGGCAAAGGTTGTGTTCCAATCGAACTCTCTTTATGGAAACAGACCAAGTCAGGTTTTTTTTTGGTGGAGGTTTGGCAGTATTCAAACCACCTTGATCTGACATTCCTGTTCCCTGGTACTACTCCAGTGCTGGGATGTCACCAAATTGGGAGGAGCCAAGAACACAAGTCCCCAAATCTCTCTTCTCCATGTCTCCTCTCCTAGAAAAGCTCTAAGTGGGTTCTGACTGTGTAGCAAAGATTGTTGTGATAACAGAATAATGTTTCTGAATTGGAAACTCAGAAAGCTGATGGAATGGTGCATTGCCCAAAGCCAGCTTCCTTGTAACAGTGATGACAGTGCCCATGCCCAGGCCAGCATGTTGCCCAAGATTAGCCCATCCATCAGAATTTAGTGGCAAGGCTCAGTATTGACATTTCCCCCCAAGAACATTGTCCCTCAGACCAGCACGCTACCTTCAGCAGCCTCACATGCTACTTTTCTCAAGCACTGTGATTTGGGCTTGGGGATTATTGACCTAAATCAGAATTCACTTCCCCAGGGTTAACACATGCCTTAACAAAAATTGCAAATCTTTATGTGTCTTTTTTCTTTTGTATTCTAAACTCACATGCCTCAATAGAAAATAGAAGAGAAGCAAACACAAATACAGAAACGGAAGCCTATAATTGCAATGGGTTCTTAGTGACTTGAAAGGAAAATATTTCTCTTGACAAAGGACTCACCCTTCTCTCAAACAGGCCACCTCCTTGGTCTTTGTGACCATGGGTAAGTCACATTTCTTAACCTGGTTTCCTGCCGCTGGTGAAGGGGAGATGGAAGGGATGAGCTCCCATATGCAGATTTAAAATTACCCTTATTTGAACCAACTAAAAAGTTTTTAGTGCCCTGGCCTGGAGTGATAGTATAGTGGGGAAGGCATTTGCCTTGCATGTGGCTGACCAGAGTTTGATCCCTGACATTTCACATGGATCTCCAAGTACTGCCAAGAGTAATTGTAATTTCTGAGCAAAGAGCCAGAAGTAACTCTGAGCACTGTTGGGTGTGGCCCAAAGACAAAATAATTATATGTGTAAGGATCTGGGTTCCATCTTCAAACAGAAATATATATAGTGGGAATATTTGAATATAAACAAAGTTAGATTTTAAAAATATGACATTTTTTAGAAAGGACCACACCCAGATGTGCTCAGGTTCACTTCGGGAAGGATTCTAAGGACCATAAGCAATGCAAGGTGGGAGGCTGCATGCTAAATAGTGTCTGGGACACAGACTAGCTTTCCATCTGGCACCCTTGGCTATCTCTGAAGGCCATTTGACAAGCACTCCTGCCCAGCTCAATGCAAATTTCTGTCAATGTGGTCCCATACACTGTCTACTTCTATTTCTATTAATTACTTATGTTTTGGTTGGGAGCCAACCCTGACATTGTTCAGTTCTTCCTCCTGTCTCTGAGCTCAGGGATCATGCCTGACAGTGCTCAATGGACCATTGCAGGACCAGAGATGGAACCGGAGATAGAACCAGGTTTGACCACGTACAAGGCAAGCACATTAATCTCTGTAGTACATCTCTGGCTCTGGTACTGGTACTGGCTAGTCTATGGAGGTTCTCTCTCCATAAGAACCTAAAGGGAAGTCAGGATTGAGTCCATGGATCCAGGTTGGCAGGTGGCAAATGTGGCTTCTTTGTTCCATTTGAGGTAGGTAGGAGCTTGTGAAAATAATTTCCTTAGGTCTGCCCTCAGATTCTGATTCAGTAGTTCAGAGGTAAGGCTCATGAGCCACATATCTATCAACTTCTCAAACCCTGTGGCTTCATGAATTCTGCAACTGGTAGGATCAATATAAGCCATGGGATCAAACAACAGAACAAAAGCAAGCAGTCTGCTTTTCTAGAATGTATGTATAACACAGGTGAGCTCAGGCGTTTCACTGGGAGGCAGTGTGGTGATGTGGCTGGGAAGGGTCACACTATAGCTCTTCTCTAGAGCTTGAACATCCTATGGGGGAGAAGAAGGGCATGGGTATGGGGCAACTCTTGGCTTCATGAAGGTGTGGGATCATGCACAGTGTGGGAAAAAGACAGTTCACAAAGTATCTTCCTTGCTAGACTGTGAAGCCATAAACCCATCTGATCTTTCCAAAGGCCTGGCCTGAGCACCACCATTTTCCAAGATATTCGTGGTTTGTGCTGGGATGCCAGTCAGTGCAGTAATGAGGATTAATGGCACCCTACTCAACTAAAGCAGTGGAGAAGGGAGATAGATGTGGGAGCTGTGGCAGGAATGGCAGCCCCATCCTTCTAGGAGTACCTGCAATTCCTCCATTCCTGCTCCCACACCTTCAGGCCTCCTGCTCACTTTTCCCATCCCTGCTGCAGCCTCCCAGCCTGTGTACCATCTCCTGCCTGCATTGTGAAGGTTCAAGACAACCCCAGCCACATGGCTGTTCCATTCGTGTCTCAACTCCAAAGCTTCAGTGTAGTGAGGCTTGCTCTGCTGTTAACTTTCACCTCGTTTCTCTGACCCTGTCTATTTTCTCAGCTTGTTCCAGCCCATCTGCTCTAACTTTCTAGGATCTGGCTACTTAAAAGTAGCCCCTGGACCAACAGCCTAGGAAGCACATTGGAAATGCATTGTCTCAATGCAAGTCAAAGTCTACGAGGCCTTCTTGTAGTTGTGAGAACAAATGAACGGACTTGTTCACAAAGTGCTTAGGCCTTAATTTTGTCATAACATTGAAAATTAATGCTTGTGCCTATCTTGGGCCCATATGCCTTTAAAGAAGTTCTAATTTCAATAAATAGGCTTTCCCTCCTTGAGGGAGGGAGGGAGGGAGGGAGGGAGGGAGGAAGGAAGGAAGGAAGGAAGGAAGGAAGGAAGGAAGGAAGGAAGGAAGGAAGGAAGGAAGGAAGGAAGGAAGGAAGGGAGGGAGGGAGGGAGGGAGGGAGGGAGGGAGGGAGGGAGGGGAGAGAAGGGGAGGGAGGGAAGAAGGGAGGGAAGGAAGGAAGGAAGGAAAGAGGGAGGGAAGGAGGGAAGAAGGAAAGGAAGGAAGGAAGGAGGGAGGGAAGGAAGGAAGGAAGGAAGGAAGGAAGGAAGGAAGGAAGGAAGGAAGGAAGGAAGGAAGGGAGGGAGGGAGGGAGGGAGGATGGGAGGAAGGGAGGAAGGGAGGGGAAAGGAGGGAGGGAGGGGGAAGGAGGGAGGGAGGGGGAAGGAGGGAGGGAGGGAAATCTTCCACTGTGCTAACTTTGCTTGCAGAAATAGACACTATATGGTTCCCCAAGCACTGCTGGGAGTGATCACCAAGCCAGGTGTATTCCCAGAGCAATGCAGGTATGGCCTCCAAACTAGAAAAGCAAACAAATAACCAAAGAAATTTAGTATCGCCAAGGGAGATATATACCCAAAGAGGTTGGGGCCATGCCTTATGCGTGATATCCACACATCCTTGTGTGTGAGCATGGGTTCAATGCTCAGTACCACTGGACCCTAAGTACCTTGGCACATAGCCCAGAACAACAGGAATGACAAGAACATGAGAATGTAGGATTAATTGGATTGTGGGATTAATTTGAACCCATCCCACTCAGTATATGCCTTGTTACTCATTGGTTGGAAACATCTTTGAATGTATCACTTTGGATTGGTGTTTAGGCCACCTAATCCCAACTCCAGGTGTGGTCTATTCCTTCCTAATGAATACTCAGATTTTGAGGAAATCTGTCTCTTGCCTTTCTGGACTTCCACAGAGCTTGTTATTTCTTAGGGATTGAAGGTTTATATCACTGTTTTTCAACCACTGTGCCATGGCACTGTAGTGTGCCATGAAATAGTCTGGTGTGCTGTGGGAAAAATTCCAATTTCATCTGTAACATGCAGCTTCGGCTCACAAATAGACCGATCAATAGATTCTAATGACGAGTCTACTTATATCTAATTGACGAGTCTACTGATATCAGTGGACATGCTCCACTCTTGGCCAATGTGCGTTTTGTGGATGGTGATGCAACTAGAGAAAACTTTTTTGCAAGGCATTGGCAGAAAAAGCAACAGGAAAAGAAATTTTTCGGGTCACATCAGAATACAAGGAGAACTTAATTGGGAAAACTGCACAAGTGTCTGCACCGATGAAACTGCAGCCATGGTCGGACGCACCAAAGGCTTTGTAAGCAGAGTGAAGGACAGAAATCCAGATGTAATTGTTATGCATTGTATTTTACATAGTGAGACCCTCGTAGCCAAGACTTTGCCAGCAGACCTAGTTCCTGTGTTGGATGATGTTGTGCACATGGTAAACTTTGTAAAGTCATGATCCGTGAAAAGTCACATGTTTGCAGCTGTGTGCGAGGAGATGGGAGTGAAGCAGAAAACCTTGCTGTTTTATACGGAGGTCTGATGGTTGTCGTGTGGCAAGGTCTTGTTTTGTGTGTATGAGATGGGGGAGGAAATTAAAGTGTTTCTGACAAATAAGAGGTTAGATTACACAAAGCTGCTTGCAAGTGATGAGCAGTGTGCAAGGTTGGCATACCTGGCAGATATTTTTCATCATCTGAATGAACTGAACACACAAATGCAAAGCAGCAATGAAAACCTGCTTACAAGTACATAAAAGAAATGGATTCTGTTCAAAGGTGAAACTCTGGCATCAACAGAGTGGCAATCTTGAAATGTTCACACTCACCAAGCAATAACAAGGTGTTCACACTGCTGCACTGTGTGAGATAATAGTTAAACATTTAAAAACTCTCGATGAGAAGTTGTTGTTTTATTTCTCTTCAGTCTCCACTGAATGCCTTGACTGGGTGACCTTATAGCTCAGCATCAGTTGGTGGAAAGGACATGACTTTACAGGAGCAGGAGGAACTGAACTGAGACCAAATCGTGGTTTCAAGCTAAGATTTGCTGATTTAACTTTGGACAGTTTCTGGTTGGATACTGTCAAGGAGTTCATCGTTCTGGCAAACAAAGCTATTTTGACGTTGCTCCCTTTTTCCACTATATATCTGTGTGAGCTGAGCTTTTCAAGCCTGATTGCTATAAAAACTAAAGACAGAGACTGAGAGCTGTTGATGAAGAGCTATGTGTGTGTCTTTCTTCGATTCCTGCCAGAATATCAGCTTTGTGTTCAGCCAAACAGGACCAGGTTTCACACTGAGTAAGTGAACAGAAATATGAATAGTTATAAAATACTTGATTATTTCTTAATAATTATAAAATCATTTCTTTGTGTTTATTTGATTCCTATTCAAGAAAATTACTTTATATATAGTCAATATAGGCACAGAGTTAAATTTTTTTAAATATTTTCTTTTGTTGTTGTTGTTGTTGTTGTTGTTTTGGGGTCATACCCGGCAGTGCTCAGGGGCTACTTCTGGCTCTAAGCTCAGAAATCGCTCCTAGCAGGCTCGGGGGACCATATAGATGCTGGGATTTGAACCACCGTCCTCCTGCAGGCAAGGCAAACGCCCTACAGCTGTGCTATCTCTCCGGCCCCCCCTTTTTTTTTAACATTTTCTAATGGTGGTGTGCCTTGTGATTTTTTTTCACAAAAAAAAAAGTGTGCTTTTGCACAAAAAAAGGTTGAAAAACACATTCCTGAATTTGTTTCTCCCTCATTGTGTGTATGGATTATTTTCTGGATTGATGTTTGCTTCCAGACCCGTGTCTATCCAGTGTCCTAACTTTAGAACCTAAAGATTAATTCTATAAAGACAAGAAATGGGGGCCGGAGTGGTAGCACAGTGGTAGGGCATTTGCCTTGCATGCAACTGATCTAGGACAGACACTGGTTCAATCCCCAACATACCCAGATGGTCTTCCTAGCCAGGAGCAATTTCTGAAGGCAGAGCCAGGAGTAACCCCTAAGTGCTGCCGGGTGTGACCAAAACAATAACAAGAAGAAGTAGACAAGAAATGGACAGTCAAGCCTGTGTCTGGGCAGTAACAGGGAGGTTCTTGTCCTAATCCCCTCCACCACACTCAAAGGGGGCCTCCTTTCCAGCCTTCCCTCAACCTCATTTTGGGTTCCAGTGCCATCCCTATTCATCTGCCTTTTGGGGTCAGCCAGGTTTGTGTCGAGGAGGGAACAGGGAGGTACTCGTCCTAATCCCCTCCACCAAGTTCTAATGGGGCCTCCAGCCTTCCCTCAACCTCCTTAGTGCCATTATTGAAACCCCTTCTCTTCCACCAGGCCTCCTTTCCCCAAACCGTGCAGACACGAGTGCATCCATGTGAAGTCATTTCAATTTATATCATAGACTTCCTGGCAGATAGGATCTAATATGTCTTTCTCTTAAAAATATACAGATCAAAGAGCAGCTGAACAAATAAATAACTAGTTTGAAATATTTTACCATATTTAAACAACCCTGTTCGTTTAGAAAAATAACCTCTAAGAAGATATACCTTGAGCCACATTTGATACAAAGAATTCAATAGATCACTTTCTTAAACACACTGATACTCCAGCACTTCAAACCACTAAATGCAAAAATCAGTGGGGAAGCTAAAGAAGACATCTACAGGGGAGGAAATGGAGAGAAATCCTGGCAAATCTCCAAGTCCACCCAAATGCCTAAACCTTATAGATGAGGACCTAAAATCAATACTTAATGGTTTAGCAATGGAAATCAGAGAGTCACTAGCCTGCGAAATTAAGCAATCTATAGAAGAACAATTCAAACAACTCAAAGAACTCTTTAAGAAGATTAGAGAATCCATACAAATGAAACTGAAGGAACTTAAAAACATGTTAGCAATCCATAATAGTAGAATTACACAAGTGGAGACTCGCATAGATGAACTTGAAGACAAATTATAAGCCAGCAGTGATAAAGAAGTCAAAAAAGAAAGGAGAGGCAAAACCCTGGAAGAAAATTTAAGGTACTTAATGAACAAAGACAAAAGAAATAATCTCCAAATTATAGTTATTAAGAAGGGGAAGAAAACGGGAAAGGGGAAGAACAAGTAGTGAGAGAGACAACAAGAGAGAACTTCCCCACCCTTGGGAAAGAGGTTACTCTACAAATCCAAGAGACCAAAAGAGTGCCAAACAAAATAGACCATAGGGGCCGGGTAGGTGGCGCTGGAGGTAAGGTGTCTGCCTTGCAAGCGCTAGCCAAGGAAGGACCGCGGTTCGATCCCCCGGCGTCCCATATGGTCCCCCCAAGCCAGGGGCGATTTCTGAGCACATAGCCAGGAGTAACCCCTGAGCGTCAAACGGGTGTGGCCCAAAAACCAAAAAAAAAAAAAAAAAAAAAAAAAAAAAAAAAAAAAAAAAACAAAATAGACCATAACAACAACACTAAGACATTTAGTAATCCAAATGGCAAAAAACAAAGAGATCAACTCTTTAAAGCAGTAAGGGAGAAAAAACACTCAAGTATAAAGGAAACAACATAAGAATCAAACCAGATCTTCCATTTGAAACAATCCAGGCAAGAAAAGAGTAGAATGACATATTCAAACTACTGAATGAAAGAAACTTTTCAACCTACAGTTGAAACTCAGAGAAACACTCATTTACATGGGAGGGAGGGTTAAAAACATTCTCAGG
This sequence comes from Suncus etruscus, assembly GCF_024139225.1. Classification (NCBI taxonomy): domain Eukaryota; kingdom Metazoa; phylum Chordata; class Mammalia; order Eulipotyphla; family Soricidae; genus Suncus; species Suncus etruscus. The sequence goes on from NC_064868.1 coordinate 12,769,944, forward strand.
CAAAAAAGAACTTACAATATTTGTGCAAACCATACCGACCCTAAATGAGCTACACAAAGAGCAATTTCACAAATCAAATCCCCAATTGTAACAACAACCCTACACAATATAATGCCATAACAGCCCATTCTGTCAATACTTTTCTTAAATGTCAGTGGATTAAACTCCCCCATCAAGAATGGATACAGCTGTTTATATTGAGCAGGTGTACAATCAACTGCTCTTTATACGTCTATAATAATTTTCTAATGCTTTTATCCACAGAAACGCATGCAGAATGCATTTTTACTCCATGTACATGCCATGTACTCCCACTTCAGTGCTCGCTATAAGTAGTTAAATTAATATGTCTTAATTTTACTATGTCTATAACTCCTTGATCTTTTTGTCTACAGTGGTATTTGGAGATATAGGTTGGTCTCCCCAGTTCCACATTGCAATGCTGTACTATATTACACTCAGAAGACAGGGCATATTATGATAATGTCATGACAACAATTCCAATCTATTCATTTTCTACTTGATTATGCCTGCTAATATAATCTAATGTTTATGTCTTAGGAAAGCAATGGAATAGCAACTGCATGCCATGAACTTCTGTTACAGAGCTCATTCACTGAATGTTATTGTAATCTGTTTTCATTTGTAGGTAGTTTACTATTATACCATAATTCTCATGATTTTAAATGGCTTTAAGAAAGGGATCTGGAAGCTAGACGATATTTCAATGGTGTAGACTCCTCTTACAGTGCTCATTATCATATCACTTTGTTTTTTAGACTTGAAAATTATTATTGTTTTTAAGAATGCTCTATAGTCTATACACAATCTAACCCATAAAGCCTTTCTTCAGTAAAGTTTACTTTCAACAATCATGATTGGTCTAGGAAATGGAAAACCTTTACATCTGACTTGCTGGCTTTATAGTTTTTAAGTGTTCTGTCCCATTTCACCTGGGGCAGCTTTTCAACTGTAACCAATGGATCAATCCTCAATGTCTATGTGTGCTCATGAGTGTATGTATTGACCACCTCAATGTCTGTTTAATGTCCATCTGTAATATAAAAATGTCTATGTTGTATAATATCCTTCCCCCTGTTATATATAACCCCTCCTTCCCTCCTTCACTTACCACCTTACACATTTTTCTAGTCCTTTACTCTCATGCCCATCTGTTATTTCCCCCACTTAACCCTTTTTACCCTCAGTTCTTAAATTCTCAGGAAGCAGAACATTCCTCCCACCCCAGCCAGCTGCCAACAAGCTCCCAAAGTGAATAGATTCTCAGCCCAAGAAGAAGCTTGCACTGCCACTGCTGCTGATTTGCTCTTGGTGGCCCTTTTTCCCCCTTCACTATGGACTGTTGCTCACTACCAAATTCAGTTTCTGAGAAGCCCCCAGCTCGAGTACATTTCCTAATATGTGACTGCTGGGAGCCATTTTTTAGACTTCACAAGACCAAATCACAAGCTGAAGCTATGCTTCAGATTTTATTCTTCCCACTCCAGACTATTTAAAAAGATTTAGAGGGGTTATAAGTATCACCTTTGAATATTACAGGTATAACCCTTATTGTCTATCTTTGTATGCAGGGTCAATCTCCCCCAATTTTTGGGATCTATTAGTAGGGATTTTCTTTTAGTAGATAAATTTCTCTAGTGTTGTGAATTCATGTTAGAACCAGGTTATAGGGATTGCTGGGCATGTTTTCTGCCCCCATATACAGCAGTAATACCTTGTGGTATTATTCCTTTTTGCATAGGCACATTAAATGGGAAAATCTTACATGTGCAAACAAGTTATTATCTAATAGATATAGGAAAGCATAACTTTTATATTTCAGTGGGGTTTTACACCCTGGACACTTGTCATAGTAACTTGGCTTAAGCTTCAGAAGATTGGACATTGACCATTCACCCCTGAGTCTTGGATCTCATCTATGGAAACAGCTCAGTTTTCTACACTAGCACCAGGAATTGTACTTCTACCAGGGAAGGCCCTACTGCTGCCCTGGCATTGACTTACTCCAGAGTGGGTTCTTCTGACATCCTGACAACTTGATAACAGCAACAACCTGCTTTTAGAGCAGGGATGAAACCAGAAAACACTCCGTGTCATTCTGAGTTCAGCATACTATCTGTACAGAAACCAAGATCTCTAATTACAGAAACCTGACAGCAACAACAGTGATTGTGAAGAGCTGGGACCACAGAGAAATAAAGGCTTTGGGGTTAGACAGCTTAGTATACCTGGAGTCTGAAGTTGGTCTTATGCCAGGATACTTCATGGGTAAGGTTTCTATGTTTTTAGGCCAAAGGTTTTCCCTTCCTATTTTCTCCATATGTTGTTGTGCCTATGCAAATAATAACAACAACAACTGCCACACACACAAACACACACCTTTTATTGTATTTTTATCTCTTTAAAAAATAAGAGCTTGGGGCTAGAGTGGTGACACAGTGGTAAGGCGTTTGCCTTGCATGCAGCTGACCTAGAATGGACCATGGTTTGATCCCCTGACATCCCATATGGTCCCCCAAGCCAGGAGCATTTTCTGAGCATATAGTCAGGAGTAACCCCTGAGTGTCACTGTGTGTGCCCCCCAAAAAAAGCATAAAAAATAAGAGCTTACTAAACCATCCGCTATCTTATTAATGAATTAATTGCATTATTTCCCACATGAATTCTCCAAAAAGTTCCCTATCCTTAACTCCTCTATTACCTTTATTTTCCCTGTAACATCTGTCACCATCTGTTTATGTTGGCTCTGAGCAGTAGAATCAAGTGAGGAATGACTAAGTCGAGACTGGTGCTTTTTTCAAGGCAAGGTCTTTGAGAATGTATTTTTGGGATTTTTTTGGGGGGGGCACCACACCAGCTGTGGTCCAGGGTTACTCCTGGTTTTGTACTTAGGAATTACTACAAGTAGATTCATGGGGCTATATGTGATGCCAGGTATTGAACCTAGGTCGGCTGCATGCAAGACAAGTACCTTACTTGCTGTACTATTGCTCCAGCTCCCAAGACTTTTTTTTTTAATTTTTATTTTTAATTATGAGAACAAGGATGCAAAGAAGGAGGACAAGGTAAAGTTACAGTGGAAGGACAATACATAACATAATTCTCAGAAGTCCCCTTGCTGATATCCCAACTTTGAAATTTCATCCAAAGAACATTAAGATTGTAACACACTATAATATTTCTTAACAGCACACAAGGCAATCTAAAGCCATAAAACTTACATAACTCCTTAAACATTACAGGCATAGCATTTTTTTTACATTTCCATATTCATGCATATTAGCTTAAGTTATCCTCAAATCTTAACTGGGTTCTTTTTAAGGATTAGAGTCAAAGGAGCACAGTAAAAAATGGTGTTAGAGTGGCAATTGTTCTTTGCATAGGCCCACCAAAATATGAGGGACATGGAAAGAAATAACCTTGGCCTAAATACAAAAAGACCCAACCCCTGAAGTTTCCTGGCACAAGACCAACTCTAGGCTCCAGGCACGCTAGATCGTCCAATCCAAGACATTGTCTGTAGTGCCAACACACTTATATTTTTCACACAGTCTCTGTTGTTGGTATCAAGCTTCTGTATTAACGATCCTGGTATCTGTATATCCAACATCAATCCAAGACATTGTCTGTAGTGCCAGCACACTTATATTTTTCACACAGACTTTTTTAAGTTATATGCACATAGATCTTATGTTGTTGGTTTGCTGAGATTTCAAACTATGTATCTCGTTCCAAATGAGCTGGAGTCTCGCTCCAACTGAGTTAGAGCTTGAGAAGGTGGCTCAGTGGTAGAACACTTGCCTTGCAATATAACAGCCCCTGAGTTCCATCTCTGACACTGCTTTAAAAAGTGCTATGTTCTTGGGCTGGAGAATTAGCACAATGGTAGGGCATTTTCCTTGCACGCTGCTGACCCTGGATGGACCCGGTTCGGTTCCCAGCATCCCATATGATCCCCCGAGCCTGCCAGGAGCCATGTCTGAGCATAAAACCAGGAGTAACCCCTGAGTACTGCTGGGTGTGGCAAAAAAAGTGCTGAGTTCTAGAGGTTCCACTACATTTTACAAGTAGATAGCTCAATGGGTTGAGTTCCTGCTTTGCATGCATGAAACCCCAGCTCAATCCTCAGCACCGCATGGTTTTTCAAGCACAGCTGTGAGCAGACCTCAAGCATTTCAAGCATGCTGGATGGAGCCCCCTAACAAAACAAAACATTCAAAGACTGACAAATCAGTAAAGCTTCTGAAGTCTCTAACAGAGTTGATGATGTAGATGGAGGATGGAGAGACAAGCTAGTGCAGAAACCTAGAGAAAGTGGAGGAGAATTACAGGAACTGTAGGAGACAAAAGGGAACAGGCTCAATGATGTCAACTCTGACACTTAAAAACTCCTGAGGATCCCAGTCACGGGGGGTGCTCAGTAATGCAAGATATCTTTCCCACAAGATTCCCACAAGAAATATGGGTGAAAATCCCTCATGCTTCTAGCAGAGGAGGAAAAGGAAGCCTTTGAAATGAGCTGGAGTCAAAGCTACAAGACTATGATTACAGCCTAACAAGCCGCAGCTGGAAGTACGAGGGAGCGAAGGGCAGTTCCAGTGGCAGAAGACCCCACTTCTAAAGCCTCTGCTGTTTTACCTAATCTGCAGTTGTGGATGCTAAAATATATTTTTGAGTCTTATTCATCTAAAGTAATTCTTGTAAGACCGGAAGAATTTTTTCAACACTGTGAAAGAAATGAGAAGCCATGTAGAGAGGCCCAAGGTTCCGTCAAAATGGACTTCATTGTTGGATGCTTCAAGACTTCCCACCAGCAGCCTGGATCACCTGGATACTAAAAGCCAGCTAATAGCAGTTTCTTTGATTCAGGACATCATATGTAGCTATGAGGAGGAAATTACATGCATACCAACAGGGACAGAAGAAAAAAATATTTTAGAGAGACAAAGTAATCATCAGATCCTGACATGCAAGGATATTATAATGATCAGACTAAGTATTTGAAAGAACTATGATTAAAATGCTAAGCACTCTATTAGGAAAAAATAGGCCTACAGGAAATTGTGGACAATGAAAGCAGAGAGGCAAAAATTCTTTTTAAAAAACCACTAAATGAATCAGAAACAATACAACAAAACATTAGTGTTGGATGAGTTTACTAGTAGACAGGGCACAGGTGAGGATTATAAGGGCTAAATTCTGCCTGGGAGTCATAGCTAATTGGGTCCTTCAACACCAAAACTTTTCAAAAAAGTAGAAGAGAATGGGAAGCAAGCTACCAAAGGTGAAATATGCATGTGATGGGAATCCCAGAAAAGAGAAAGTAATAGAAAAATAAAATTGAAACAATAATGATAAGAATCTCCAGAAGTTTGTGGCAGACATTCAACCACAGAATCAGGATTCTCAAAGAACCCCAAGCAGGATAAATGTGCAAAGAAATGATTCTTGGACCTGCCATTTGCAAGCAATATATGAAAGACAAAGGTAAAGTTCTGCAAGAAGCCCGGATGAATACCTATTCTACACAGGGACAGGGAATGGACTTCTCAGAGTCCATGCAAGTGAGGAGCAAGAGCATTCTAAAACTTTGGAAAGCGAAAATATCCAGGTTGGTACTCTGAACTTGAAGACTTTCTTCCAAAGGCAAGGAGGAAGGCTTGATCAAACCAACAAATGGAGAGGATTTTGCCAACAGACACATCTTGCCTGGCCTTGCATGAGCTGCTCACAAAAGTACTTTGCAGGAGAAGAAAAGGAACCAAGATCTGAAATGATGCATAAAGAACAGAAATTGCCAAAGGAGGAATCAGCAAAGGTAAAAGACTGCATTTCTGCTTCCCACTCCTGATTTTCACTAAGTTTGGTTATTTGAGTGCAAATTTGCTGTTCAAAGCTGTGTGGGTGTTAAGTCTTACTTTTCCATTCGAACGAAAAGGCCAATACCTTCCTTCCATCTTGGATGCTTTTGTCAGATTCAGACAAGCTAGTGACCGTTACATAAACATTTCCTATACATATCATTTGTGGAAGTGTTCACTATTTTATTGTTAATCAGACACCAATTGTGCTTGGGTGGATGGTGATTTTTATTTAAGGAGCCTCTGCAGAACATGACTTTCAACTGTGCATCTTCAGCAGTCCAGGAGTGTTTTACCAACTGATGCTCCCCATAGAATGTTCCTCCTCCAGCAAACAGTTCCCCCTCATTGTCCAACTTATCCTCCTTTCCTGCTAACCACAGTTTTGCCATACAGATCCAAAGGGGAAACTGCTCAGTGTTCCACAAAGACAAATGTTCTTGTTACAAAGCTTAAAGATAAGAATAGTTTGACCTCAGTACCCCTCCCCCATTCTCATTCCCCTTTCTCATTTTTGTCCTTCCTCAAAAGCATAATCCTTACTTAGTTTAGGTTTACAGATTAGAATATGCCTCTGGGAACCAGACCACAAATGGTTTTATTGTTAATTTTGGCACTCTCTGATCTACAGCCTATTCCAGTTCTTTCCTTTTAAAATCCTCTTCTTTTGACTACTTGTGACAAGATAGTTGCTTTGAGGATGAGTCCGCCATGTGCCAACCTATTGGTGTGTTGTCAATAAAACTCTTTCTAGATCTCAACTGATGAACCCTTGGTGGCAGTAGAATCAGACTTCAAAATTAACCAAGTTTTTTAATTAAGTTTATCCATTTGTTTGGCTTCTTTATATTACCTTCCTTATATACCTAGCACCTCTGAGTTAAATACAATGGTGTTTAAATCTTGATAAGACTCTAATTCTGGAATTCAATACATAAATTTATCTGTGATGTGCATATAGCTTATATGTATTTATTTGGGGGCAACACTCAGCAGTACCCCATGGCTAATCCTGGTGTACTTAGGGGAAACTTCTGGTAGTACTTGGGAAATCAAGAGGTATTGTAGATTGCACTCTGCCTTCTTCTACATGTGTAAAATCACCCCACTCAAACTATCTCCAACCCCAGGTGAACGAATCTGAATCAGGTTTGCACATGAAATAATCCAAACCAGGCTGAGGGTGAAACATATGTAGTCTGGCAATTTTCTACCTCTCATCAAGAGCGAGCTGCCTGTCAGAACTGTCATTTTTATTGAGTACAGAGACCACCCCTGGATAGTGCAGTAAGGTCATATAGCTCAGGCTATCCTGAGCCAGTCCCATGCAGGTTTACAAGTAAGACAATCTCTGTTTTAGGGTAAATACAAGTTGTAAACAAACATACAAAGAAATTAGGGATGATCTTTGTTTTAGGTAAAATAAGGTGTAACCTAACATACATGCAAATCATGTGCTCTAGCACTTGGCACTATGCTCAGCTCTGAAACTTGTTTTAAGCCCTCCAGTCATTTATGAACTCTTGCCTAGAAGCTCATTCCTCTGGATTCAACTTTTTGGAACACTTTCCCACTTGTCCTGAAAACCTCTGTTCTGCCAGCTTCTGGATGTAGGTGATCAAGGAGAAATAAGGACGCAAAAGGACTTCTTTTCTCTTCATTAATATGCAGTCATCTGCCCCTAGTTATGCAAGGTCAGACGTGCAAGATGACTACTTGGCCCAAAGTTCAGGCTGCTTACAAGCAAAATGGTAGAATTGAAAGAAAATAGACTCTAGCAGGGGTCTCAAACTCATGGCCCGTGGGCCATTTGAGGCCCTCCGTACAATATTTTGTGGCCCTGCCCTAGAGGAATCTTTTTTGTTTTGTTTTGTTTTGTTTTAGTTTTTTGGGTCACAGCCCCCAATGTTCAAGACTTACTACTGACTTTGCACTCAAGGATCACCCCGACTTTGCCTCCTGCGGCCCCCAGGTAAATTGAGTTTGAGACCCCTGAAGGCAAGAAAATTCGCTTATGCTTTATATGCCCACAAATGTTCTAGTAGAGCTTTGCATTTACATCCAAGGGGGACTTAGAGTTAGCTCACTAAAAGAAAAAGAAAGTCTAAGTACTTTCCAGATGTTGAGTTCTTCTCAAAGAACTCAGTCCAATAAAAACGGTGATTAGTGACACAGAGGCTGTGAGAATGCATGCCATTTAAGACAGTTGAGTCGAAGAGAATGAGACCTAATCAGATAGATACTCAGAAACAACTCTCAAGTATTATTATTCGCAAACATGGGCTCACTATGAAACAGAAAACAATTACCGTCATTTAATCATGATTTAAGAGTCTGTCTTATTAAATTATCCAGCTACCTCTTCTGGAAAATAAATTTTTTCTTTTCTTTCCTTTTCTTTTCTTTCTTTTTTTTGTTTTTTGGGCCACACCCAATGGTGCTCAGGGGATAATCCTGGCTCTGATCTCAAAATCCGCTCCTGGCAGGCTCAGGGGACCATATGGGTTGCCGGGGATTGGACCCAGGTCCGTCTCAAGTTGACCGCATTCAAGGCAAACGCCCTACTGCTGTGATATTGTTCCTGCCCCAGTTTCCCATTTTTAAAAACAGCTGGAGAGCTATTACAGCGGTTATAGTGCTTAGTTTGCATGCAGCTGACTTGGGCTCAGTCCCTAGTACCACATATCATGCCAGGAATGATCCCTGAGCACTGCCATGTGTGGTCCGAAGTTCACCAATTAAATTAAAAAAAAATAAAATGCTTATAGATAAAACATATATATTGATAAATCACTGCCTGTGTTTTAATTGATTAACATAATTTGTGTGTAATAATGAAATAATTGCCATAATAAATTTAATTCATCCATGACCACTATAGTTACAAATTTTACTTCTGATGAGAGCTGTTTTTTTTCTTTTCTTTCTTTCTTTCTTTTCTTTCTTTTCTTTTTTCTTTCTTTCTTTCTTTCTTTCTTTCTTTCTTTCTTTCTTTCCTTCTTTCTTTCTTTCTCTCTCTTTTCTTTCTGTTCTTTCTGTTTTCTTTCTTTCTTTCTCTCTCTCTCTTTTCTTTCTGTTCTTTCTGTTTTCTTTCTTTCTTTCTTTCTTTCTTTCTTTCTTTCTTTCTTTCTTTCTTTCTTCTTTCTTTCTTCTTTCTTTTCTTTTTGCATGTTGAGCTGAACACAGCAATTGGGCCATCCCCAGGGACTAGTACTAACTTTGAGCTCAGGAGTACTCCTGGTGATTCTCTGGGGACAGAGCTGGAAATAGAACCAGGGTCAGCCAAAGCAGTTGCATGTAAGGCCAGTGCTTTACCTTCTGTACTATCTATCTGGCCCCTGATGGGGACTTTTAAGTTTTACCAAGTTTCTAATAAGCAACTCAATAATATGAAAAGTAGCCACCACTCTATACATCCCATCTCCAGTACTGCTAATTGGAAGTTTGTACCATTTGAGCCTCTTTGTCGACTTTTTCCCCCACTTCTTATGACATCCAATCCTAACTTCTCAGTATCTAGTTGGCTTCTGTTGGCAGTGTTAGATTCTGCATACAAGGACCAGATATGTGGCTTTTAGTGCACTAAAGTACATGCCTTGTTTGCATTGTACCAGAGTTCAATCCTCAGTACTACCCAAAAGTTAGGTTCTATACATACTGAGATCATATAATGTTTCTCTTAGCATAGTGGCCTCATTCAAGATCTGTCCAAGTAGCCACAGATAACAGTATTTCCTTCTCTGCTGGAAGAGTAATACTCTTCTATGTGCCATATTTTCTTTATCTTCACCCAACAGTGGACACTCAGGTTGTTTCCATGCTGGTTATTGGAAAGAATACAGCTGTGTCCCCAGATACACAATCAACTAATCTTTGATAAGGGGGCAAGAAATATAAAATGGAGCAAGGAAAGCCTCTTCAACAAGTGGTGTTGGCACAACTGGTTAGCCACTTGCAAAAAAAGCAAACTCAGACCCTCATCTAACACCATGCACAAAGATCAAATCCAAATAGATTAAAGACCTTGATAGCAAGTCTGAAACCATAAGGTATATAGAACAACATGTAGATAAAACACTATATGACATTGAGACTAAAAGTATCTTCAAGGAGGAAATAGCACTCTCCAAACAAGTGGAAGCATAGATAAACAGATGGGACTATATTAAGCTGAGAAGCTTCTGCACCTCAAAGGAAATAGTGCCTAAGATACAAAAGCCACCCACAGAATGAGAGAAACTATTCACCCAATACCCATCAGACAAGGGGCTAATCATCAAAATATACAAGGTGCTGACAGAACTTAAGAAGAAAAAAACATAACCCCATCAAAAGTAAGGAGAAGAAATGAACAGACATTTCCTCAAAGAAGAAATACAAATGGCCAAAAGGCACATAAAAAAAAGCTCCACATCACTAATCATCAGGGATAGGCAAATCAAAACAAAATGAGGTACCATCTCACACCACAGAGACTGGCACACATCACAAAGAACAAGAGCAATCAGTGCTGGCAGGATGTGAAGAGAAAAGAACTCTTGTTTACTGCTGGTGAAAATGCCGTCTAATCCATGCAAAGCAATATGGAGATTCCTTCAAAAACTGAAAATTGAGCTCCCATTTGATCCAGCTATCCCACTCCTAGGGATATACCCTAGGAACATGAAAATACCTTCCTCACACCTATATTCATTGCAGCACTATTTACAATAGCCAGACTCTGGAAACAACAACGATGCCTTCAACAGATGAATGGCTAAAGAAACTTGGTACATATACACAATGGAATATTATGCAGCCATTAGGAAAGATGAATTCATGAACTTTTCCTATACATGGATGTACATGGAATCTATTAGGGTGAGTGAAATAAGTGAGAGGGAAAGATATAGACACAGAATAGTATCACTCATCTATGGGTTTCAAGAAAAATTAAAGACATTACTGTAATAAGGCCCAGAGACAATAGAGTTAAGGGCTGGGAGGGCCAGAGGACCGGCTCACAATTTGAAGCTCACCACAAAGAGTGGTGAATGCAGTTAGGAAAATAACTACACTAACTACTAGCATGACAGTGCTAAAGAATGAAAAAAGTATAATGCCTGTTGTGATACAGGCAGGGGCAGGGGAGGAGGAGGGCATTGGTGGTGAGAATGTTGCACTGGTGAAGGGGGGGTATTCTGTTTTATGACTGACACCCAACTACAAATATACTTGTAATTATGGTGCTTAAATAAAGATTAAAAAAAGAGAATACATCTGTGGTAACACAGAGGTCCCATCTTTCCAAGGCAATGATTTCATTTTCAACATTGTTCATCTATGGTAGATCTAATTTTAGCTTCGTGGCTAAGGTCAATATTGTTTTCCATAGCCATTACAGCAATTTCTTTTTTCTTTCTTTCTTTCTTTCTTTCTTTCTTTCTTTCTTTCTTTCTTTCTTTCTTTCTTTCTTTCTTTCTTTCTTTCTTTCTTTCTTTCTTTCTTTCTTTCTTTCTTTCTTTCTTTCTTTCTTTCTTTCTTTCTTTCTTTCTTTCTTTCTTTCTTTCTTTCTTTCTTTCTTTCTTTCTTTCTTTCTTTCTTTCTTTCTTTTCTTTCTTTCTTTCTTTCTTTCTTCTTTCTTTCTTCTTTCTTTCTTTCTTTTTTTCTTCCTTCCTCCCTCCCTCCCTCTCTTCCTTCCTCCCTCCCTCCCTCTCTCCCTTCCTTCCTTCCTTCCTTCCTTCCTTCCTTCCTTCCTTCCTTCCTTCCTTCCTTTCTGTTTTTGGGCCACACCTGGTGACACTCAGGGGTTACTCCTGGCTATGCACTCAGAAATTGCTCCTGGCTTGATGGACTGTATGGGATACTGGTGGATCAAATTGCAATCCAATTAGTGCGTGCAAGGCAGATGCCCTACCACTTGTGCCATGGCTCCAGCCACAGTCGTGGCAATTTCTATTCCCACTCTTGGTACAGGCTCCCTTTCTCCACAGCCTCTCCTACTTTGCTTATCATTTGTGCTTTTAAAGACAGTCATTTTCACTGACGTGCAGTGGTAATTTCTTGTGGTTTTTATTTGTGTTTCTCTAATACTCAGTGATAGTTTGGTTCGTGGTAGTTTTTGTTGTGTGCTGAGCCCACAATAGCATTCTTACAAGGCAGGTGTTCTGAGCCACATCCCTAGCCCTTTGGTTAGAGTATTGATCATATTTTCATGATTATGTTGGCAATCTATATGTCATTGTGAGGAAACTGTCTATGTCTATCTCCTGTTCTTATTTGAATTATATTTTGTTTTGCCACTGAGGATATATATATATGTGACCTAAATAAATATTAAGTATTAACCAGTATATTACATATGATATATATTAAGTACTAACCAGTTTTAACATAGTACATTATGATTTGTCAATGTTTTCTCCCATTCTATGGACTGCTGTTCTAGTTTGCTGCTAACTTTCTGCTGTAAAGAATGTGGGTTTGTGTTTGTTTTTGGTCGGGAGGGGTAGCTAGATGTATTCTCATTTAATTGTCATTTCTGTTGTCTTTGCCTTGAATGGCAAATCCAATCATTGTTGAGACTGTTATCAGGAATCTTATCAAATGTGTTTTTTTCCACTCAATGTCATTTTATTATGATTTTTGTATGTTGTGTTCACTTGGCAACAATTTTCATCATCCTCCAGCACTTTAGGCTGAAGGAGCTCATCCCTCTCGTTCCCTCCCAAGGATCCCACACATACACTGGAGCAATGAGACAGGAACACAATGACCAGAGGAGTTAGGATAGTCTGAACCTCTGACAGACAGAACAGTAGTCCTGAGCCGAAACAGGGAAGTTTAGTAGCTAGTCTCTTGGTTCAGTAGCAGTCACAGGCAGGAAGAGTCACGGTCTTCTTCCCAAAGAAAGTCTGAGACCATCCTTCTTTGAAGGGCCATTGACCGGAGCTTGAATACTCAGATGCTAGCCCAGCTGCCATAGAAGTGAGTTTCCGGCCAAAGATATTCAGCATCCGGGTAGGGACGGAGGGAAGGCCAAGCAGGTGCTTCATTTTCCAGAGACCAAGCACTGATGTCAGGGAAGGCCGACTTCGAGAGCTCTATATTCTCTGGAAGTGACAGAGAACTCAGGAAAGTGGGGCTCCAGAGAAGGCTCCCAGGGGAAATTTTTAAAGGGAAACTCATGGATCTTCGCCTTATTCGAGTCAAGGTCCGGAGAAGCCACGTCTTGCGCCTTCTTCCCTCCAAAGAGCCAGTAGCCAGTGCCCGCGCCCGCCACCACCGCCAGGCCCAGGTAGGCGTTGTAGGTCATGGCCGTGAGCATCAGCAGGTAGCTCAGGAGCACCTGGAGCACGTGCAGGGCCGTCTGCACCAGGTGGTCGCACCTCAGCAGTCGCTGGGAGGTTCCTGTGGGTCCTGGGACAGGCTTACTAATGTGTTTTCTTCTAGTAGAAATTTTGTGGTTTCAGGTCCTCCATATGTAGAAATTTAGGGCAAAAAATCCTCCATTCCACTTAGATTTTCTTTTCTTTTTGTTTTTGGGTCATAAACTGTCAGATTCAGGAGTTGCTCTGACTCTGCACTCTTAGCAGGCTCTGGGGACCATATGGGACGCTGGGGATCGAACATGGATTGTCCATGTGCAAAAGCAAATGCCCTACCCACTGTACTATTGCTGTGGCTCTCTCTTGATTTTTCTTGGACTGGGTGAATGATGAAAGCAAAACCAGATGGGTTAACATGAGGCAAATCAGTTGAACAACATGTTAAACTGAATTTAGAGCAGGGTGACAGAGAGATAGTACTAGGGGTAAGGTACTTGCCTTACGTACAGCTAAGGCTATTCCAGTGTTTTAATTTAACACCGAATATGGTCTCCCAATCACCACCAGGTGTGGCCCCTGAGCACAGAACCAGGTGTAACAACCTGCCAAAAATTAGTTCACTCAATATAACAGAAAATAGTTTGTTAAAAATAATATCCATAATGTAATTATTTATGATTATACATATACATTATGCTTATTTAATATATGTTAGGTAAATGAATAAAACCAAGTAGCCAAAGGAGAGATTGGGATTATTCTGTTATAATAAAGTTATCTCACTGCCTATGAAGTGATAAATGGTTATTTGAATGTGGACTTGGGACTAGTTGTAAACATATTTGAGTCACAAAGCCTACTACTAAAATGTATAACTGATATACTAAGAAATAAAATTAAACGATATAAAATACTTGATTAAAATCACAAAAGACAGGGCCCGGAGAGATAGCACAGCGGTGTTTGCCTTGCAAGCAGCCCATCCAGGACCAAAGGTGGTTGGTTCGAATCCCGGTGTCCCATATGGTCCCCCGTGCCTGCCAGGAGCTATTTCTGAGCAGACAGCCAGGAGTTATCCGTGAGCAATGCCAGGTGTGGCCCAAAAAACAAAAAAAAAATCACAAAAGACAAAAGAAAAATGGAAAATCAACGTACAAACCAGTGGTGCTAGAGATCAAATAGGTAATAGTACTAATTGAGAAACGAAAGGAGACATCTTCACATATCCCATGGAAATTAAACATATTTTAAAGGGCTACTGTGAACCATAGTATACGATGTATACCCACATATGTGGGCATCTGGATTAAATGCATCAGTTCTTAGAATCTTCCAAAACTCACCCTAAAAAAGGCAGATGATTTGAGTATGCCAAATTTTGTCTATAATGAAAAGCCTTCTTACTAAGTAGGGAGCACAGGCCCAAATAGGATCACTGGTAAATTATACTATAGATACTGGTTTTTTGGGCCACACCTAGTGTTGTTTAGGGGTTACTCCTCTCTCTGTGCTCAGAAATTGCTCCTGGCTTGGGGGACCATACAGGATACCGGAGATCAAACCCTCATCTGTCCTGGGTCAGCTGCGTGCAAGGCAAATGCTCTACCGCAGTGCTACAACTCCAACTCCAATACCAAATATTTAAAGAGAAAATTATGGGACCAGAAAGATAGTATGGGGATTAAGGCACTTGCCTTGCATGTAGCTGACCCAGGCACCCCATATGATCTATTGTGCATCACTAAGAGTGATCCTTGTGTATAGAGTCAGTAATAATTCCTGAGTACTACAGGAAGAGACCCAAACCCTCCATACATGAAATAATTAAGAAATTCTACTCTTTTGTAGAGAAATTTCCTTCAGAACACTGTATTTTTCCATTTTATTAGGTCAGCCTTATTCCCAGTGACCAAAAGAAGATGCAAATATTACAATATATAACTTACCATGGACACAGATGCAAAAATCTTTAACAGCAGGCAGGTAAGGTGTTTGCTTGCTTTACACATGGCCAACCTGGGTTTGATCCCCAATATCTGACATAATACCTCAAGCCCACCAGGAGTGATTCTTTTTTGTTGTTGTTCTTTTTTTTGTCTGTTTGTTTTGGGCCACATCCAGTGATACTCAGTGATATTCAGGGGTTACTCCTGGTTTGGAAGACCATATGGGACACCGGGGATCGAACCAAGGTCAATCCTGGGTCAGCCTCATGCAAGGCAAGCACCCTTCTGCTGTACTACCACTCCGGCCCCACCAGAAGTGATTCTTGAGTGCATAGCCATCAGTAAGCCTTCAGCAGAGACAAGAAAGATAATACAGTGGGTAGAGCACCTTGCGTGAAGCTGACCGGGTTTGAAAACTACCATTCCATATGGTCCACTGAGCCAGGAGTAACCTCTGATCATTGTGAGGTATGGCCCCCAAATTCCCCAAAAAATTCTCAGCAAAGAAAATAGGTAAGTGGCAAAAAGAGAAATTGTCAAGCTCATAAAAGGGTATTTATGACCTTCAGAGAGGAAAATTATACACCAAATCTCTATAATTTTCTGAGCATCTCAGTGCTTTGTCCACATTTCTGTGAGATATAGACAGCCTTGTTGAAAGCTTTGCCCTTCAAACCACCCCCCCCCCCCGCTGTGTTGAAAGCCTTTCATAGGTTACTATAGCTCTCAGGTTGTTTTGATTCTGAGTAAACAGTTTGCATCAATCAGAGGGCGTCTACAACCCAGTTCAACCAGTATTCAGATAAGCGTCATGGCTCTGGAGACAATTCCATCTTGAACGTTTTTCAGATTCTTCCCTTTCCTTCCAGGCCCTGTCTTAGGAAAGCAACATGACTTCTTAATCCTGTTGAGACTCAAAGAATGGTCTGTTTGTCTCAGCCTTAGCTGGTTTCTGACTTGTGCATGCAAAGGTCAGTACTCAAGTCTGACACATCTGCTGCCTCTTTCCTGCCCCCAGAGAGAGGCCCTTCAGTGTGTCTGAATGTATTGTTTTGTTGGATGCTATGTGTTGGGTTCGAGGAATTCAAAGGCTAATAGAGCTGTGGTCTCCTTAGGGACACTGGTCCCAAGGTTGAACATGATGAGTAAATGGTCTGCTTTTTTTGTTTTGTTTTGTTTTTGGGCCACACCTAGCGACGCTCAGGTGTTACTCCTGGCTATGTGCTCAGAAGTCACTCCTGGCTTGGGGGACCATATGGGATGCCGGGGGATCGAACCGCGGTCCGTCCTAGGCTAGCACTCTCAAGGCAGACACTTTACCTCTAGCGCCACCACGCCGGCCCCAATGGTCTGCTTTTCACCTCACCCTCACTGTTGTGTCATCTATTAACTCTGGCAAGTAGTACAATCTTGAAAGAGAGAAAAAGAGTCATCTTGGAGCTTGGGAGCTCTCAAAGCTTCACCCTCCAGCTAGCTATCCATTCTTTCACGTACAAGCAGCATAGATATTGGCAAAAGATATCAAGTCAAACAATGTGCCTCTCTTAGTCCCTCTCTGCACAGAAAACGGTTCCTGTGGGAGACAGTTATTAGAGGACTCATAGGTACCTAGATACATTTTAGGTCTTATATTAGCCCCCACTCTCTGCTCCCAAAGAACCTGTGACAAGGAGAGGACACAAATGTGGGGTGACATCCTGACCAGTTAGAGTTCAGCTAATTGGGTGACAAGAAATGAATCTCTACTGTACTGCACTAGCTATGGAAATCCTGCCCTTTGTCAGGATTGAGTCATATAGAGGGTACTGTGTGCCCCAATTCTGCCCACTGAGTTGGTAGAGTGGTTCTAGCAAGATTGTCTCTTGTCTAGAGACAACGAAGGACCATTCATGAGAGAATGGAATACAGTTGCCACATCTAGTCCCTTCTGACTCAGAGAATGAGCTGTTTAGTTCCATCCTTCTTGTTAAATATGATTCTGTCCATATTTTAAGTCTCTTAGTTTTTCAGCCTAAACCTTTCTAATTACTCCAGACCCCATACAGGGACACTAGAGGAGACTCTGTCACCCACTGTGGGCCAAATAAGACACTAGAGAAAATATGACCCCAGGGTCTCTGGCAAAGCTGTCTCAGGAAGCCAGGCATGGTCACAACAGGGGTTCCCATGTGTTTGAGGGTGGTAGAAGTAAACAGTGTCTTTGGGAGTCCCATAGACATTCCCATGAACAGTCCTTTAAAAACAACAATAAAAAGTCACCACATGGCACTCGTTTGTTTACATCTCAACAGAGCTTACTGAATACTTTATTGTGGGTTGGCACTGGTTCTAAGGGCCAGCATTGGAGAACAACACATGGAAAGCACATTCTAGTGATCAATTTATGGCTCATTACTGGCAGAGACTGCTAGTAATTGCCACCCCCCACATTCAATTCCCTTTCTTCCATAGTAAATGAAACTCTAGGTTTTTGTTGAAAATATGGACAGATTGTATTTCTAGATCTCCTGTGTAGTTAGGTATGGTCAAAGTGACTATCCTGCTGAATAATTTTGAGCAAAAGGGTTAGTGCCTGTCTTAAGACAGGTGGAATATGCCCTGGTGTGATTGGATTTTTTATTCTCTCTCCTTTCACCTATAATTCTCAATTGGCAGTGGGCTGTTGAGCTTCATCCAGACCACAAATGGAAGGTCATGCCCTGGGGATTGTAGGATGAAAGGGGTCTGTTTCCTGAGGACTTGAGAAAGCATAATCACCACACCAGCTCTGCCCTATCTCTTATGTGAAAGGTTTCTAATTTTTTCTTTTTCTTTACTTTTTGCTGTTGTTGGCTCACACCCCATGATGATCAGTGGTTATTCCTGGCTCTGTAATCCTGGTGGTGTTTGAGAGGCCATATGGGATTGAACTAGAGATTGAACCTGGATTGGTCACATGCAACACATGATCACAACACTTTACCCTCTGTACTGTCGATCCAGCCTAGTTTTTAATTTCTTGACTAATTTGATGTAGTGGCTTGTTTACAGATACTCATGATCCTGTCTGATACTTGTAATTATCAGCCATACTGTGTAAAAGCCCCATGACAGTGTGGATCTATGCAATTTAAGATGGAGTCTTGCCATGCCACTTATGCCCACCATTCACTCATTTCCTGGACCCACCTTCATAACATTCATAGTGACTGTCTTTGCCTGACTTTCCTGTGTCCCACATTTAGCCAGTTGTCTTTGTTTCTTTTTATTTCCATCAAGTAAGAAAAATAGTTCAAGTCTTTTGAAAAAGTACAGTAGAAGTAGTTACAAAATAGAAACAACACAAGTAAAAAGAGGTGCTCATGGCCTGCATGATGTGATAAACAATGAGTATAAAAATCAAGTTTCTAAAGAAAATAATAAATGGCTTTTCCTGCTTTCTCTGAAGTGGAAAAGCAGGTACCATATTTTCCAGCGTATAAGATGACTTTTGAAACAAAAAAAGTCAACCAAAAATTGGGGGTCGTCTTATACGCTGAGTATATCCCGAAAAATGTTTCAATAAACGAAAATTGTCTGAATATTGCCACAAAACGAATTTTCCAACTCGATCCTGCACCAATCACTGCAAGGCTGCTCGGACCGCCTCTCTAACTCAGCCAATCCAAGCAGGCTTTTGATGCATGCAAATTAGACAATATTCTGGACCCGAATCTACACTGTAAAAAGCCTGCTCAGATAGGCCAGAATCAGAGAGGCAGACTATTACAGTATAATCTTTGAGCTTGTGATTGGTTCACTGTGGTACATACATTGCAGCACAGGAACGTTCTGTCTGATACAGCGAATATAGGCATAAACCTATGTTTTAACTGCAAAATTAGGGGGTCGTCTTATATGCCGGCAAATACGGTATGTTATTTGTTTTAGAATATTGCATGTTTTTTGAAGTCACAGAGGCTATTGTTGCCTAGGTTATGAAGAGTGTCCATCAAAAGCACTTTTCAGTAAATATTATATTCTCTCCTTTTTCCAGGAAAACAATTTTGTGTACTAGCTGGAAAGGCAGATTTCTAATAAAACAGTCAATACTCTACTTAGTCTGATTTCATAGAAGGAAGCAAATGTACTAAACAAATTGAACCACAGGACACACACAAATGGAGCATTGTTAGTCTTTTGCGGTAATATAGTTTAGTTTATGTGAAGGAAGTCCATAGACATGATAATTATCCCTGGGTTCAAGATTCTTATCAGTTGCAAACCTTCTACTTCCAATTTCAGATCAAACGAAAAATAAATACAGGATTTTAACAAATGACTATGAAAATACCAGCTTTGTTACTGATAAATGTGGCCTTAAATCCACACAGGCTCCTCTCTTTCTGGAGCAGCACCTACCCCATCCGCTCCTCTCACAGTGGCAAAGAAAGCAGAACAGGCCATCTGTGTAAACAGGCAACTGTGGCCGAGCAATAATTCAAAAAGTCTTGAACCAAGCACGCTTATCTCCCAGAGGAGTGACACATCTGGCTTGTGTATGCAGTCGAAGATGAGTGTGCTTGCTCAGTGTTTCTTGAGTGGGTGAAGTGGGGGATAGAGGGAAGCAAGATTTGTCCATATGTTCTTTGTCCTTGATAGAACACCCTGCTCCTGCCCAGTAGTAAGTAAAGCTGACTCACAATTGTCTGTATCACACTTGTTTCCCCACCTTTTTGCTCAAGAGCTCTTGGAAGCAGCAACTCACAATGGGTAGGAGTTGATTAACAAATTCCCTAAGCTCCATTATTGCTCATCTAGTCCAGTGCTTCTCAGCCATGGCCCCTCTCTGACCTTGTTTTCTTCCTGTGGTCACTTTGTCCAATCAATTAGACCCTTAACCTTGTGGCATGTCTCCCATTCTGCAATTTTTATGTTTGGTGTCCTTATACTATCCTAGGGCCTGGGGGGAGGGGGCTGTATGGCCCCAATTATGAAATGCTGCTCTAGCAAACTCAAGCTACATGATATTTTATGCTGATTTCCAGAGCTTTCAGATACGACTAAACTCCAGTCTCTCAAACACAGCCAGTTTAATTGTTCACCGTTTATGCCTGCCTCCCCTACTTAGGCCACCTCCCTGCTCCCCAGACTTTCCTAGGCTCACTAGCCAAGAAAGCTATTTGTGATAAACTTCTCCCAATGTCTTCTAGAACAGGACCTGAATTTTTTCTGTAAAGACTAGGAAATAGTTTAGTTGGATTAGAGGAATAAGATATAGGTTAAGGCACTTGCCTAACATGTTTATTTATATTTTTATGTCATAATATCCCTGAAAAACCATAAACTTAGACTACATTGCATAAGCTACATGACTACATAAGCTTAGCTACATGACAGTGCTCAGGGATCATATGCAGTGATGGGAATCAAACCAGTGTCAGCCACATGTGCTGACATTTTACTATCTCTCTAGCTCCAAAATTTTTTGTTTGGATCACACTTGACTCTGTGCTCAGGGATCATTCCTGGTGGTATACAGTATATGGTGACAGAATTTGATACCTGAGCACTGGCAGGTGTGCCCTACCCAAATAACAAAAAAATAAATAGATATTTTAAGTCCCATAACTGCTCATTGTTAGTACTACAGTGCCAGATAAAATGTATGAGCATGTGGGCAGGGCATTGGGCCAGTGGAACCTTTTTCTTATAAAGTCAGCTGTAGACTGGATTGGGCATAAGGGGGACTCCATACTTTGCTTTCCCTAATCTGAAAAAAATCAGATGTTTCTTCTAGAACAATGTAACCAAATAACAAAAATTATCTTAGCAAAGATTATGAGCTCAGTTTCTCTGGGTCAGAACTCACAAGGCTGAAATAAAGTTGTCACCTGTGCTACAGCCTCATTTTAGGCTCAGAGTTCTCTTCCACACTCACTAGCTCTTGGCAGAAGTTGGTTACTTGCCCTATAAATTAAAGTCTTGGCTTTCCACCAGCCTGTCAGTCAAGAGCCATTTTCAGCTCCTGTAGGCTGCCTTGCCACTCCCTGCCAAGGTTCTTTCTGCAGTGTTACCATTTCTTCCTTAAGGCTTGCAAAGAGAATTCTTGGAAGGAGCTCACTTGATTAGGTCAGGCCCTCCTGGAATCATTCCCCCATGATGAATTCAAAAGAAAACTGATTATAGGACTTAATTACATCTGCACCATTCCTTTCCCTTTGCCCCATGCTGTAACATAATCACAGAAGAGAAAATCAATTATACCACCAGGTTTTGCAGGGAATTTAGGGAATCTCTCCTCCTAAAAGTCATGCACACCTTACAGAAATCTGAGTATTCTGCTTACCATCTTTCTAAAATTGGACCAATGAGAGAGACTGGTAGTGGGATCCTTTTTGACCCAGAAGAGCATTTAACTATAGTCAGTGTGCCCCCAAGGGAAAGGTAAGCACCACTGGGTTCACAGTCCCAAGAATTGAAGGCAGACTGTCAACCAACTCAAAAAAAGTCATTTTCTTTTCCAGGTAAGTGCACCCAGAGAGAAAGAGAAGCACCAAGACAAGAGGAAGTGTATTCTAAATGTAGACCAGAAAATTTTCTGTCATGTGGAGCATGATTTCCATCTTATGCCCAATATTCAGCCAGGTAGTTGGACTCCATGGCCCCATTCCATCTGCACCAAAATGGTCTGGGGCAACCTCTATTTGAGTACCATTTGTATTGGGGAGTATGAGCCCCAAAGAAAACCTGCTAGTATGGAATGAAGTCAGAGTCAATTTGAGAATCCTGACATACCAGGTCATGCTCTTCACCCCTTGACTATTGGTTGCCCTGAGAATTTACATATGGATTTCTCCAGCCATCCAGCACAGCACATGAAAATCAGACATGATCATGCTGCACGGATTTCTAAACATTGGATCAAATAAACATGTGATCAAATAATCCCACATTAAAAAATCAACAGGGGCCGGAGAGATAGCATGGAGGTAAGGTGTTTGCCTTGCACGCAGAAGGACGGTGGTTTGAATCCCGGCATCCCATATGGTCCCCAGAGCCTGCCGGGGGCTATTTCTGAACATAGAGCCAGGAGTAGCCCTTGAATGCTGCCGGGTGTGACCCAAAAACAAACAGGGGCTGGAGTGATAGCACAGCAGTAGGGCGTTTGCCTTACACATTGCTGATCCAGGATGGACCTTGGTTCAATCCCCAGTGTCCCATATGGTACCCCAAGCCAGGAGTGATTTCTGAGTGCATAACCAAGAGTAACCCCTCAGCATCACAGGGTGTGATTCAAAAAAACAAAACAAAAAACAATATTCATTCCAAGAGACAAGACAAACTTTTTCTTCAGCTAGAATTAATCAGTTGTTTCAAAATGTAATTGAATGCATTGAGACTCGGGTTGAAAAACTGATATAGCCAAGATTTACTTGTTAGTGTCTTTATTAATGAAACCAGTACTGTGAATGTATTAGGAACATGTAGAAGGAAGTGTTATTAAAGTACTTGCTATGTGCTGTTTACATCCTTTATTTTTATGTCATAATATCCCTGAAAAGCCATAAGCTTAGAGAGCAGGGACAAATTGTAGAGTCTCACCTAATGTCTAGTCTTTCCTTTATTGTGAATATTAGAATGGTGGATTTATTCAGGTTAAAAGTGTAGCAGTTAATATAATCTTCAAATACCACAGGGAATGATCTCTAAACACCACCTTTGTGACCCTACCATATACATAAATATATATTTATTGATAAGATCAGCTAGCACAAAATTTCTCAGTCTCCATTACAACTGATATGGTCATGTTACCATATTTTAGACAATAAGCTAAACAGCAGTGTTGTGTGTCTTTTGGGAAGGCTTCTTAAAACTAAGAGTTGCCATTTATTTTATTTATTTTTATTTATGTATTTATCGGTTTTGGGGGTCACACCAGATAGCACTCAGGGGTTATTCCTGGCTCTGCACTCGGAAATTGCTTCTGGCTGGTTCGGGGGACCATATGGGATGGCGGGATTCAAACCACCGTCCATACTGGGTCAACTTCATGCAAGGCAAACACCCTACTGCTGTGCTAATGTCTCTGGCCCCAAGAGTTGCCCTTTGTTTTCTGCATTTCTCTCTTCCTTCCTTCCTCCCTCCCTCCCTCCCTCCCTTCCTCCCTCCCTTCTTTTCTTCCTCTCTTCCTCTCGCCCTCTCTTCCTTCCTTCTTTACTTCCTTCCTGTTTTGGGGTCACACTTGGCTAGGCTAACTGGGAGTAGTGTAGTGCTTAGTGATCACTGGGGCTCCAACATGTAGAGCTTTTGCTCAGCCCACTGGGCTGTCTCTCCAGCTTCTGTTCTCTCTTTTCTCATACTTCTCTGCTGCTTGGAGAGTTGCCTTGACTCATCTAGAAGCTTAGGGCTGGAAATCCCTTGCTGGAAAGTATAAGAACTTAGGGTCCCTGGTGACCACAGAGCCACTCTACGAGCCTGGAGTGCATATCCCTATAATGGTGACATTTTGTGAGAAAGAATAAAACTTCTCTTTTAAGCCACTGTTATTTAGACTTTGCCTTATATGCCACTTAAGACCCAAGGGAGAAGGACTAGCTCACTTTTGCCTCAGTGTCTCTGTAGGAATGAATGGAAAATGCAGACTGAACTCCCGCACAGGGTAATGTGCTTGGGGCCAGTCATCCACGTCTTCTTTGATGGTAAGTGGGAACACTAATTTAGTTGGATGACAAAGACATTCCTCCCAGACCTCACCTGTTTATTTCACAGATTCTCTTTGGAGTCTAGCATCCAACCACTCCAAATTTCTTTTGTTTATCTGTTATTACTAACAAAGATACTATGAATAAGAAACAAACTGCCTTCCGTAGTAGCACAGTCCTCTATAATCAAGACCATTATTACAGTGTAATTTGACCTGCTTTTGTATTGAGATAATAATGTAATGATGTACATTGTAAGCAATGAAGCGACCAGAAAGAGGCTACAAAATGAGAGACAAATATTGCTATACTTTAACAGAGACTCAGAGCCACTGCCAGAGATAATATTATGGATCTTTCCACAAAGCTATTGTAATGCACAATAATAGATATGAAAGTACCTTATCTCAAGAATAGAAATATATGCTCCATGTAGTTTTCATTTATCATATCTTTTGTCACATGGCCAAAGAAGACCAGGTCATTTAGGAAATGACTTTGGAACATGATTGCAGGGAGGCTAAAGAGTTTATTTGGCTGGTATTTCCTTATTATTGGAAAATAGGGCTTCCAATTTTTGATGCAAATGGTTGCTACAATGTACATCCTTCAATGCACAATCCTTTCTGGTGTTCTGATCTCTCTAATGTACATTCTTTGATGTAGAAAGTCTGGGTCGAAGACCATAACCAGCTTGAGTTTAATTTTGCAGACATTGCCAGAGATCTCCGCAAAGGCTCTATGGGAAGTACTCCCAGCAGTGAGCAAGAGTGCTAGGATCTGCTCTCTGCCAGTAGCAGCTATTAACAAATTTTTGGATCTTTGCCAATATTATATTGGAAAAAATGTATTTTCTTGACATTTTCATTTGCATTTTTAATGTTATAAATGAAAGTAAGGATTTTGTCACTATTTATTGGCCATTGGGATGTCTGGTTCTGAGAACTGCTTTGCATGCCTTGTCCTATTTTTGTTAGATTCTTCATCTTTTCTTTATTGATCTCTAAGAGATTTTTGTCACTTTAGGAAATGAGTCATAAATCATATCTAGTTCAAAATTTTCACCAGTATGCGTTGTCTTTTAACTCTGTTATTGGTCATTTTCTCTTTAGGATTTAAATTACTTTTCAGTGAATATTATTAATTTTCCCTTCATATCTTAATTTTCTGTGCTTTGTAGAAAGAATATTTCCCAAATTAAAAATGACTGCTCTAAATTTTAATCATATTTTGGGGATTGTCTCCTACACTGTGTTGCAGGTGTCCAGGAGTTACTTCCAGTAATACTAAGCTAGGGTGTTTAGATTCAGACTTGCTAGGTCCTAGGGTTTTTTTTACTTTGGGGGGGTCATAATATCCTCTGTAATTCAGAGGATGCTTCTGGCTCTATACTTGGAAGGGGGGACTATATATGGTGTCAGAGATTTGATCCGGGGTTGGCTATGTGCAAAACAAGCACCTTACTTTACCCTTGGTACTTTCTCTCCAACCCTGACCCTGAGGATTCTGGGACCCTCCTGGGGACATTGTTTAGTGGTGCTCACGAGACTATCTGGTACCAAGTTCATCTTCTTTCAAGGCATGCATTGTAGTCTTTTGAGCTATCTCCCTAGAAGATGGTCTTGGATTTTAAGATCATCCCTCAGGCTTCTGTACAGAATACAGGCCATTGGGAATCAAAAGCATAAGCAAGGAAGAGAGAGGCAGAATGATTCAGTTATTCCTGTGCTCTTTGACAGCACATATACACAATGATTCACTCCCAGTTTCACTCACTGAATCCAAGAGCTTTTTTTTCTGATAATGAAAACAGGTACATACTCTAGAAATCCTCAGAGAAACAGAAAATTGGCATCAGAGAAACAATTCACCTATTTTATACTTCTTGGATAGAATTGAACATATGGTGTGTGTTCTTCTTATCTATGTAAGGTTTTTTAATCGGGGTCAAGGATAGTACAGCAAGTAAGGCACATGGCTTGCATGCAGCCAGCCTAGGGTTTAATTCTCAACACCCCATACAGTCCCCTGAGCCCTGACAGGAATGATCCCTGAACACATAGAAGTGAGCCCTGAGCACAGTCGATTTTGCAGTGCTGGGGATCAAACCCTGGTACTCACATATGTAAGCATGTGGTCACCACTGAACCCCATCTCCTTCACCTTTGTAGTGTTTCGAAAATTGGGGGACATAGACAGAAGTGCTTAAGGGATATTCCTGGCTCTGTGCTCATGGATGAACCCTGGCAGTGCTGAAAATCAAACCAGGATAACAGGAGAAGTGGCCACATGCAAGGCGCTTGCCTTAACTCCAATACTGTTTTTCCAGCCCACATCTACATAGTTTAATGCCACTTATACATTGGTTTTCTACTTAATCTCTCAACCTACTAACATTAACATTTGACCACTTTGAATTATTTATTCTAATAGAAGCATAACAGTCTATTCTCTGACAATATAAAATTTAACTCAACTGTTTGACTAAATAATGCATCAGTGAAGATTTTGATACCTATATTTGGGCCTTCATTTTAATTCATTTGCTATATAAGAAACTCCTGAGGTTAAACTGGCAAGTCAAACAGAGAGAGCATTTGAGGTGTTAGCTATCACCATCCAATTGTTCTATTTTTAATGGCTGTGCCTCTATAAATAGCTGTAAGTTTATTAAAGTCATAAACTTCAAGGGGGAAAATGATCTTTCATTAGCATCCTCTAAAAGATTCTTTTTTAACTGAGAAAGTGTCAGGATTTCACACATCAGATGCCTTGCAGAGAGGCTGAAAAATAAGATTCTATGAAAAAGACATTCGAGTTTTCAGACCCCAGCTGCAGTGAATTGTTATGCTGCTCGATACGTCCATATGAAGCCAAGTGAACGTAGGTCTGCTTGTGGGCACGGAAGTAGGCATCACGAAATATAGCTGGTTGCTAAGAGACTCAACTGAGGTCTAGGAATGAAAAGTAGCACTTTCTCCTGAAATCGAGCTATTCCAGGACCAGCTTTCAATTTTTTTTTCCAAAATGGTATGACACAGAGACATGTGTGACAAATTGGTATCAGGCCAGAAGCAATGAGATATGTAGATAAAGAAGGGAATGACAGAAAGATGTGGCTTCCAGAACAATCTGTTGTTTCTTCAGTCCATTGAGTCACATTGAGTCAAATTAATGACCCTTTGAGTCAAATTGAGTCAAGTTAAATGAGGATAATTTTGCCTGCTATTTCTCCTCTGCTTCCCCAAACTTATGAACCTCAAATACCCTCTAAATGGCAAAAATGATACACACATATAGGGGGTTATTACCATACTGAAGTCATGGGTGCTGTCCTGTATATTTTTATCTATCTAATGAGGTGCTGGACCTTCACCGTTTGTCTTGTACTCAAATGTACAATTGCAGCAGGTTCAACAATCTGCTTTGTATTCGAGTGTGCACTCAACAACAAGGACACAAAACACTTTTTCCATAAGCGCCCCCACCCTTGCCTTATTTCTTTATGAGCCAACCTCTGATTATAAATTCCCAGAGGGCTGAGTTCTTAGTTTTCAACTCTGTCTGCTTATCACTGAGAGATGGGGCACCCTCAGACACTCCATGAATACGTATAGAACAGATTCTTGATCAACCCTAGAGCCCCTGTAGTTTTTTGCTTATTTGCAGCACCAGAAATGGTTCATCCCTGAGACAAGCAAGCCTGGAGGTGTCTTCTGTGGACCTTCTTACATCCGTAAGTTAGAGACAAGAGCATCAGAAATGGGACTGAAAGAACACGTGTACCTCCCAGATGCCATGTCACTCTGCAGAGGACCAGCGCTCTCTTGGGACATGCTCATGAGCTGGAGATTAAATATAATGCTGGGTTGCAGGTTCCCAGAATCTGCGTTGATGCATTCATTCTGAAAGTAAAGCATGGGAATTAGGTCATAATTCTGAGTGCCTAGTGAGACTGGACTTTTGTATAGGGAAGACCTTATATTTGATTTTCCCATGTGGATAAGTGCTCCAAACCTCCAATGCTCAGAGGAATAATGCACTATTGTTTGGTCTTGTTTCTTATTTATTTATTTATTTATTTATTGCTTTGTGGCCACACCTAGTAGAGCTCAACTCCTGGCTCTGTACTCAGAAATTACTCTTGGTAGGCCTAGGGAACCACATAGGATGGCGCGAATCGAATCCAGGTCAGCCGCATGCAAGTCAAACATCCTAACTGTTGTGCTATTGCTCTAGCCCCCTTGGTCTTGTCTTTTAATGGATGCTAGAGATAAGGGCAAATTAGGGGCCTATAAAAGCAATGTCTGCCCCTCCTAACTCTGAAGTCCACTCATGCCCATCATTCTCCACCAGTCCTATCCTGAGCTCTAGGCAAGTTCCTCCTCATTACTTGAGTCCCTAGAAAGTCGATTCTTCTATCTTCTAGTTCTTTCCCTAAACTGGCCATCCTTTCCCAATCTCCCTTAGCACCGTGTCCCTATGGCAGTGCTTATTCATTGGCTCGTGTGCTCCTTTCTCTGGCTAGACTCCACAGACATGTACTTCGGTCCCTTCTCAGTATCTGCTAAAATACCTGGCACAGGCTGAGCAAATGGTCTTTGAGTAAAAGAATGTATGAGTTCTGTTGTATGTATTTGGGGGTGTTAGGACAAAATTTAGCAAGAATGGGCTCACAGAAGTGTTCCCTGACCACAGAGTCAGGAGTAAGTCCTGAAGTACAGCTGGTGTGGTCTCAAAACCAAACAAACAAAAGAAAAACACATTAATTGATTGATTTTGAAGTGCTGAGGATCACATCCTGGGACTCACATATGTAAGCATGTGGTCATCACTGAGCCCCAGCTCCCTCCTCTTTGTAGGGTTTCAAAAAATTGGGGGGGCATGGTCAGCAATGAACAAAGGATATTCCTGGCTCTGTGCTGTGGTCAGGAGTAAATCATGGTGGTGCTGAGAATCAAACCAGGATAACAGGAAAGTGGTTACATGCAAGTAAAGTACTCTGAATCCAGAGCACTGGAACTATATCCCAAACAGGATTTCCTGGATGAAGATGGTGCCATGATGTACCTTGGTTCTCCTTTTTTTGGGGGGTGCACACTCGTTTGATGCTCAGAGGTTACTCCTGGGTATATGCTCAGAAATCGCTCTTGGCTTGGGGGCACCATATGGAATGCCTGGGGATCGAACCATCAGTCCATTCTAGGCTAGCACTCGCAAGGCAGATGCCTTACCTCTAGTGCCACCACTCCGGCCTTGGTTCTAGTAGCTTCTGTATGACATCGTCCTTCCACTTTGTTCTATGATTCTACAAATGCACATGTTGCTGAAGAGATGGAATCAGTATTCTCTTGGTAACCCAAAAGTTTGAAGCATGTAAATAAGTTGAATTGACCAAGGCCTGGTATTAATCCTGCTGTAGCTGTATATTTACATCAGATTGGCATGTGCTCAGAAAAGAGCAAAAGAGGTTTTTCATCTGAGCCTCCTGAGTCCTCTACCAGAAATCAAATTCAGTAGTTCTCAATTGTCTGACAATTCTTAGCCCTATATACGCTAATAAATTCTCCTGTCTGTGAGCCATCCCTAGAGATTCAGATTTAATTCATCTGTGGTAGCACTCTGGCATCTGTTCGTTTTAAAAGCTCCCTGGAGGATCCTAATGCAGCTAAGGATGAGAAGACTCCTCTCAAGTATCAGGGCTTTAGAGGACTAATCCAACTAATTAAATGGCAAGGCCAAACACACTGGACTGGCTGGACATGCAGAGAAGATGCCTCATTCTTCCCTTGCTTTCTCTGGTTTTCTTCTGTGTATTCACTCAGTTGCTCTGGCATGATCCTGCTCTTTTTCCCATCACATTAGACAAGAGCTCAGATCCTGCTAGGTCAGATGCAGCAGCATGGGAATTTTCAAGCCCTGGTAACAGTGGAATAAGGGAGACAGGAATGCCACTGTTTCCTCACTCCTATTTCTTTGACTAGGGGTCGGGGGAATACAAGTCTAGAGAAAATATGTACCTTTCTGAAGTTGCCAAGTGTTACTAGTTTTTCTCTTGGAATGAACCCCCTGCTTTCCGGATTCACAGTATCAGAAATGGTTCGCTCAGAGACATAAACTTGGAGATGTCTTCTGTGAGTTGTCCTAAAGCTGTAAGGTGGGACTCCAAGAACACCTGAGTTAGAACTGAAGGAGCCTGGGATCTCTCTGAGGTCATGCCACTCTGCTGTAGACCAGAGCTCTCCAGGGGCAGGCTCAGGAGCCATTATGTCACAGAAGAGCCCAAATTTTTCTACCCACCATATCCCTAACAACCAGCATGTCACCTGTATGTGACAAACAGACCTTCCAATACTCGTCTACGCCCAGCACTTATCTCTGAGAGGCCTAATCTTGAGAGCTGCTTCATTTGGTCCTTTTCAGGCTCCCAACACCATTATCCCAGCCTCCTCCATCATAAAGAGAAGACATCAGAATAGGGTGGCGGCTACATTTTAGAGAACATCTCATAGGAAGGATGTGCCATACCTGTGGTCTCAGTGCCATGGTTACCCCCACCACCCCATTAATTCTTGTATCATGACTACTTCCTATAACTCAGATGTTGATGCTAAAAGGAAAGATTCCAAGAGAATGTGTTCACACTGCTTATGAAAGAGAAAGGAGCTAATCTTAAGATTTCGCCTGGAAGGAAGCCATATTTCTATTTTCAGAGGAAGCAACTTAAAGATAATGAAGGTTTCCTAAGGCTTCAACATTGGTTTTGTCACTTTCCATCATACCACTGATTCTCACATGGATGAATTTCAAAAAACTTCATGAATTAGAGGCATGAAGTGGAACCATTACAGACAGTATCCTTGCTGGCTAATTCGGGAATATCCTATTATTCCTCAACGGGTAAAATGACTTTTCCTTAGACAGGAAGACCTGGCTGAAAGCCACATGTGCCAGGGATCAGCCATGAGGGCGCTAGACAGTTGAGGCCTCTTGACACCCACACTCATTTTGGAATTTGATAGCACACCAGCTTTTCAACTTCCAATTTCTGTTTTTAGTCTTGGAGTTTGGTTTTAATCATCTGCCAAAAATAAGCCAGCTTTTTTTTGCAGGATAGGAGGTGGAAAATGTTAGGAGACTGCCATGATGAATTTTATGAAACTGTGAGCCAAAGCAATGCATTGTTTTCTCTTTGATACTGAATCTACTTCCTAGATGTGCATGGACAGGCATTTGACTACATAAAAATTCACTCCCAGGGTCTGGAATGATAGCACAGTGGGTATGACATTTGCCTTGCACTTGGCCAACCTAGGTTCAATCCCCAGCATCCCATTGGGTCCCCTGAGCCTTCTAGGAGTCATTCCTGAGTGCATAGCCAGGAGTAACCTCTGAATGTCACCAGGTGTGGCCCCAAAGCCTAAAAAAAATTAAGATTCACCCCACATGCAGGCTGGAAAGATAGTACAGATGTTATGTTGCTCACCTTCGACACGTATGTCCCTAGTTCTATCTCTGGAATCACATAACATCCCTCAAAGCACCACTAGGAGTAACCCATGAATAGTAGTGAATGTGATCTACCCTTGGCCCCAGGTTCATCCCATAGGCAGGAGGAAGTGTCACAGTATAAGACGCCAGGAGCTACAGTTTTAACCTTGATACCTTCTTAGTATGTAAGCCATAATAAGCAGAAACCTTTCTGAATTCTTTTTTGGGGGGTACTGGAGAGTTGGTTCACACGCAGCAGTGCTTGGGCTAATCAGGCTTAGTGCTCCATGGGACCTCCTAGTGCTGCTCAGAGAACTGTGGTGCAAGGTAAAATGTGAGCATCTTAGTTCTTGCATTATTCCCTCCAGCCTCTGAGTTTTCTCTTCTCTAACCTTCTCTGAATTCCCCCTCCATCTCGATGTAGTTATACATTGGACAGAAGAACCATATACCCTCCTTTCTACCATCTGCAATTCTAATTGGGTAGAAATTTCCAAAAGCTCCCTCAGCCCAATTTTACAAGAAGGAAGGAAGGAAGGAAGGAAGGAAGGAAGGAAGGAAGGAAGGAAGGAAGGAAGGAAGGAAGGAAGGAAGGAAGGAAGGAAGGAAGGAAGGAAGGAAGGGAGGGAGGGAGGGAGGGAGGGAGGGAGGGAGGGAGGGAGGGAGGGAGGGAGGGAGGAAGGAAGGAAGGAAGGAAGGAGGAAGGAAGGAAGGAAGGAAGGGTGACCAACCATTCAGAGCATCCTTCTTTTGCTAGTACTTCAATTTCGACAACTTTCAATTTTCTTTTCTTCATTTAGTGGAAGGTGAGAAGTTTTGAGTCTTGTAATGGGGGTGGGTCCAAGTTGTTAGCCAGACTCTGCCCCAAGCCTCTTCTGTGGCACAGTGAGAGCCAATCTTGGATCATTTGTCCCTCTTCCAGCAGCATTTTTTTCACTCTTAGGACCACAAAATAGGTTACTTCAACTATCAGTGACCCTGCTCTTTTCATGAGGAACCTGCCTGTTAATAAGATTACTGG
Organism: Suncus etruscus; assembly: GCF_024139225.1. NCBI lineage: Eukaryota > Metazoa > Chordata > Mammalia > Eulipotyphla > Soricidae > Suncus > Suncus etruscus. The sequence continues at coordinate 12,802,257 of NC_064868.1, forward strand.
TATCAGAAGTATATAGGTGGTGTTGCAGCCAAGTTGCTGGGGAGAAACAAAGTGTTCTAGAAAACAGACAACTGACTCAATTCTATGTGGAGAGAGACAAGCTGCTGAATAAGGAAGACTAGATGGGCAGGGGCCCATGTGGGCTAAGAGGATCGGGGTGGATGGAAGGCAAGATGTACTGCTCAACTGAACATGAACGTTAGAGGTGAGATATGTGTAGACAAGAAAGAAGAGAAATTAAGTGAGAGGTTACTCACTGGGCTGAGTGTACTGTGTCTAATCTCTGGCATTGCATCCTCTAAGCTGCACCAGGAGTGACTGCCAGGCTAAGAACCAGGGAAAGCCTCAAGCGCTGCCAGTCATCTCGAAACCAAAATACTTAAAAAGAATTTAAACTGAGAGACCAGAGCAGTGGTGCAGTGGTAGGGTCTTTGCCTTGCATGCGGCTGACCCAGGACAGACCACGGTTCGATCCCCCAGCGTCCCATATGGTCCCCCAAACCAGGAGTGATTTCTGAGTGCATAGCCAGGAGTAACCCGAGTGTCACTGGGTGTGGCCCACAACATACAAACAAACAAAAAAGATAAAAGAATTTAAGCTGACAGGGGGTCAAAGAATATTACTGTGGACAGGCTACTTGCCTTATATGTAGCCAATCCATGTTCCATCCCTGACACCCTACATGGTCTCCAAAGCACCACCAAAAGTGACCCCTGAGCAGATAATCAGTCGTAATTCCTAAGTATGGCCAGATGCTCCCTGCCCCCAAATAAATCAAATCACTTAAACTGGCTAGAAAAAAAATCCCTAACATTTGCTCCACTTTTGCTTTCTGACAGGTATGAAAAATGAAGGTAAGGAAATCAAATGACAATGACACAATTGTGACTCCCAGTTCGCTTTCCTCACTTGTCTGCTTTTGACCACACCGAGTGGTACACAGGTTCTGCTGGCTCTGTGCTGAGCTTGCCCCTCTCATGGTACCTCTCTAGGTACCTTGCAGCACTGGGGATCCAACCTGGGCCTCCCTCAGCCTACTGAGCTGTTTCTCTGGCCTCTATTTTCTTCTGTCATGAATGATAGAATAAATGGGTCAATGCAGCCTCCATCTGTATGTCCATGAGCTAATTCCACAAGCGTTCAGGACTACTGCCAGTGTTGATGCAGAGAGCTATTAATACTCTTGAGGGCATCTTCAAAGACAAGGACCCTAAGATGGGGGGTCAGGCTGTCCCCTCATCATGTCAGTCAGCATCTTCCAGAGCAAAAGTGAGGAGTCAACCCTCTGCTGGGAACTATAGAGGAAGGCAATGAGTTTTCTGTAAGTTTCAAATACTTCCTAACTGTGTATTTCTACTTCCTTGAAATGAGCTCTCCAGATATTTATTTATTTATTTCCAAAAATGGGGCACTTCCACTTGTAGAAATCTGTTCTGGAAAAATAAACTTCAAGTCAGAGGAAAAAGAGATTTCACAGACTTGTTGATCACAAGATGGCTTGGATTGGTGAAAAATTGCCTAAACTTGGGGGGAAATTACCTAAAGAATAGTGAAATAAGCCATTCAAATCTCATCCAACCTTTGACGACATGAAAAAAAACCAGGATTTTTTTAAAGCAATACTTAGTGGAAAAGACTTGGAAAGAAATGCAGAGTTATGGAATGTGCATGGTAGCCAGGGGAAAATCCACCCAGGAAATCATGTGTGTGGGCTAGGATGTGTCCCATGGGCACATATATACATGTGAGCACATACATGAGGCCCTGAGTTCCAGCCCTGACACTGCATGCCAAGGAGTAGCTCTGGGTTCCAAGATATACTGCGGAAGCTTCTCTTACTTAATTTACTTATTATTTTTTGTGTATTTTAGGGGCCCGAGTGATAGCACAGCAGTAGGGCATTTGCCTTTCTGACCCAGGACAGAAGTTGGTTCGATCCCTGGCATCCCACATGGTCCCCCAAGCCAGGAGCAATTTCTGAGCACAGAGCCATGAAGGATTAGCCCCTCCTACGGATTACTAGGAGTAACCCCTGAGTGCAGCTGGGTGTTGCCAAAAACAAAAGCAAAAAACAAAAACAAAAAAATTTAAAATATTTTTTGTATTTTGGGCCCCACCTGTCAGCACTCAGGGGTTACTCCTAGCAGGCTTGGGGGACAATAAGGGAAGCCTGGGATTGAATTCAAGTCAGCTGTATGCAAGGCAAATGCCTTACCCACTGTGCTATCATTCTGGCCCCAGGTTCACTTTTATAAATAGGTATGGCAGGCTAAAGAGATAGTACTGGAGTTAAACTGTTTGTCCAGCACAACTGACTCCAGTTCAATCCCCAGCATCATATATGGTCACGAAAGACTTGCCAGGAGTGAGCTCTGAGCATAAGGCCAGGAGGAAGCCCTGAGCACAGCAGGTGTGGCCCCCAAAACAGTTCAACAGTTACAGCAGGCCAGGAGTCTTTTTCTTTCCTTGCAGTTTTCTCTAAGATTGTATTCTCTATAGGTAAAAAATATTTTTTAAATAATCACAAGAATTTAAATGAGGCTTCTGATATACATTTATCAAGCTGGGAGGTCTCTCTATATGCCTGAAACCTAGCTCTGTAAACCATTGGAACATCCATTATTTTCAATGGCACGTTTTTATGGTAAACGAAAATTACAATCATGTCCAACTGCCTATGTTTCCACACTGGATGAGTCTCTTTCCAGGCTTTTTTGCTTTGTTTGCTGCTCATCCACAGAGTGCACAAAGACAGATCAGAGTGCAAAGACTGCTCCTGACTGAGTGCATGGGGTCGCTCCTGGTGGCTGTGTTTGGGGGACCACGTGTTTCCAGGAGAGGCCCAGGCCTCCTGTATACAGTGCATGTACTCAGCCTCAAGATGTTTCCCCAACTTTGCTGCTCCAGACTTTGTGCATGAACAGGGCAAATGATCTTGTTTCAAATGTGGCTGATGATAAGGACAAGCTAGGGCAGAGCCCAAGATGCTGCATTTCCAGCCAGCTCCAGGTGATGCTGATATTGTTAGTCCCAAGGTCATAATACTTTAAATAGTAAAGGTTCCAAGGGTTTGGGGGTGTTTCATTTTGAGGAGGATTTGTGGCCACACTTCTGTGTTCAGGGGTCCCCTCTGGCTCTGCACTCAGGAATTACTCCTGCTGGTGCCAAGGGACCATATGGGATGCCAGGGATTGAACAGGGGTCAGCCACATGCAAGGCAAGGGTCTTACCTGCTGTACTATCTCTCCAAAGATCTAAGAGTTTTAAATGACCCAAAAGGCAGGGGACATGGCAATGTAAGAGTTATAGAGAAAATGGTCAAGTTATAAATACATATAAGTGTTTGAGGAATGTCCATAAACCCTGTAATTGGATAGCCAGAGTGACCCTTGGGTTGGTATTTCTCTTGCCCTTCCATTTCCAGTACCATTTGTTATGATGATCAGGGGGCCACATGTGTTTGGTTGCAATTCTTGTCCACTTTGCCATGGGGCTTGCTGGGGATTATACCCATTTACTTGTAGTGTTTATGAACATTCCAGTCATCATGCTCAGTACTAGAGTGCTCTCAAGTCTTTTTCAGTTGCAGTGCTCACACTTAAAGTTGGTGCTCACCTACATTTGGTTTCCCTGTGCTTAGAGCTGCCTGTGGCACTGAGGAGCAGGGAACAGCATATCCATTATGCATTAAGAGCAGAGCTGCCAGGATCGAGCTCAATGTCTGTGGTTGCTTAGGGGCTAGAACTCATGGCCTTATGCTGGCTGGGTACACCCCTCCACCTTGCAGCTTGCACGATTTGCTTGTAGAAAACCCCATAAGGGGGTCAGAGCAGTAGCACAGTAGGCAAGGTATTTTCCTTGCAAGTGGCTGAGTTAGATTCCCAGCATCATATATGTCGCCCAAGCCTTCCAGGAGTAATTTGTGAGAGCAAAGCCCTGAGTAACACCTTAGTGCTGCTGGGTGTAGCTCAAAATCCTAAAGCAAAAGCAAAATAAATAAATAAGTAAATAAATAAGCAAACAAAACCATATGGAGTCAGTATGGAGTCCCCAGAGCACTGCTTAAATGCTCACTCCCAGGCAATCCCAGGATGTCTTATTTGAAACTGTGATTTGGAACTGGGGGGCTTGATAGAATGAGTACAGTGAAGACTTGTGTGAGAAACTGCCCATTAGCTTTCAGTTAACAGTTAACAAGAGTGACAAGCACCACAGCAGATAATGCCTGGGGAGGGTATTATTAGCCTGATCCCTCACCCTGTGGCCCTAGCAAGTATGTTCACTTCCTAAAGCTCAGTATCCACGAAGGCATCCTTGAAAAGTGTTTGAAGTGAGGATCTAGCAGCGGGAGATGATACTGAAACAGGAAACAGAGAAGCAGAAGGTCAGAGAGAGAAGGTGGGATGACATAAGAAACCTGGGCAGTTTGGTAAACCCAGAGGAACACAGAAATAGATTGTCTCCTGGAGCCCCTAGCAGGCCCTGAAGAATCTGGGATTTGATTTTGAAGATTCTAAGCTCCTACTTCTGAGTGTCACAATGAGCATAAAATTTGATCGAAGTCACTATGGTTCGGATGACTCGTGACAGCAGTAAGATGAAGCTGATACTACTTGACTGACTCCAGGATGGTCCCAGAGCCCCACAGTCACCTCCTGAGCAACTGGTCCCTGCCCCCACACAGTTTCCAGATGAAATTGAAACTTTGCATAGAAAGGACACCCCTGTGAGGAGGTCACTGCACCAGACCACACTCTAGCTGCAACCCTAGAAGTTGGTTCAGACCCATAGGCTTGGGCACATTCCTCCTGCTGCCTGCCCACAAGTATTCCTGGGTTGTGGCCAAGAATTGTTCACCAATTTATTGTTCCTGTGCTTCTCAACCACTTGTGCCAAATGCCCAGCAAATCTGTGACCAAAGCCACCCGCCTTTGCCAACTGGCCTCACCAAAGTATGGAGGGCTGGGAAGAGTCCCGAGTCTCTGTGCGGGTTGGCCCACCTGGAACCAGCCTGCACAGAAAACCAGCTTGCCAAGCACGAGCAGTACACAAGTCAGCCTGGGGCTGGGGGGACTTAGAAGAGGAAATGAGGGGGAAAACAACCACCAGAATTGAGGAGGTGGAGAAATAAGAAAGAAGAGAGCAGAAGACAGATTGGGAACACTCAGTGATTATGAGTAAGATGTGGGAGCAGCAAGGGAGACAACTGCTGGGTGGTCTGAGCCAAGGATGTGTTAAGGGCATGGGGAGACAGGCTGGTGCAGCCAATGGCTTCTGCAAGGGCCCAGTGCTTCCCCCTGACTTACCCCCCAGTTCTGAGCTCACTCTTTAGGTAGGAGGAAGCACCATTGGCATCACCCCATGGAGGAACTGGGAGCCGCTCCAGCGTAGAGAGAAAAAGATTTCCAGAAGAGGCAATTCATGCTGCTGTCAGACTCCTTCCCAGAAGGAGATCTTCAGTAGATTTTCTGAGAGCCTGGTGGGGGAGTGGGAGAAAGGGAGAGAGTAAAGAAAAGGAAATTAGGGGGAGAGAAGAAAAGATGGAGAGAGGAAAAGAGGAAAAGAGGAAGAGAGGAAGAGAAAAAGAGACAGAGAAAAATAGAAATGAGATAATCTAGGAAACATTATGAAATGCTAGCAAAGGGGAGATGTGCCAATAGATCTTTAAGTGCATAATATATGTACACACATGATTACATGTACACATTAATTCACAGATACACGAGTGCGTATGCATGTACATATATGTATATATATAGATATCCATAATATGTATATAGACTACACATGTACTTACATGCTGCCCTCTGAACATATATGCATGAAATAATCATATACGAGTTCTGTATGTACATATGCATGTGTGTGCATGGATACATGTACAACACGCTAATAGGTACATGCACACATGAAAAGCACATGAAAGTACACCTGAGTTCATATATATACTTACATACATATGCTTAAGAACCTATCCACACATGCATAGGCATGTTTCTTGTAGGAAAAGTCTGGTCAGGGCAAAAGGTGTTAGCTCTCCCCTAGGACCTGAGGTTCACGTGTACACATCTCTCCCTGACCACAGACACATAAACACACATGCCTTTGTCCCTGCCCATCTGTGTAAAACAGAAATCCAGAAATTGTTGAGTTTGTAGTTCCCTGTGAAAGAGATTTTTGCTTTTTCATTACTTTATTGAAACGCTGGTTTACTAGGTTGTTTATAATACAGTTGTTTTTTTCCAACAGTTCCAATGGTTGTTCATGATTGAGTTTCAGTTATAGAATGTCCACCACCCTTCACCAGTGCGCACTTCCATGACCAATGTCCCCAGTTTCTTTCCTGCCCTCCCCCACCCCACCTTCTCCCCTTCTGGCCTCTACAGCACATATTTTTCTCCTCTTTCTCTCTTCCTCTCCCTCCCTACTTTTTATTTTAGACACTGTGGTTTGCAATATTGTTACTTAAGGGATATCATGCCTATCACTTTATCTTCTTTCAGAACCCAGTTCTTGGCCACAGGGATCATGTTCAACTGTTACTGTCCTACTGCTCCCTTCTCTGCCCTCACTGCACTCCCCCACTCTTTGTGGCAAGCTTTGTCCCATGGACTGGTCCTCCTGGACTTCATCTTTATTCTTGGTTCACACAGACATGTGCCTGCTTGTCCATACTAAAGTCAATGAAGCCAATACTGAGTCTTCTGAAGAGTGACAAACCTAGCGCAGCTGAGGGAGAATATAGTCCTCCCACCTGAGCCGGGAATGACTCCTTCCTTCCTTACTTCCTTAATTGCACTTTCTGATTGCTTAGCCAGCCTTTTCTGAATGCCAGGTTTTGGGGGGCAGTAATGCACTTATCTTCTGAGGGTTCAATTGGGAGCACATACTTTCTCTCCCACTCTGCAAATAATGAAGGCTGCTCAGAGACTCCTTGTGTGGCTGAAGTCCCCTCTGCATCTAAAAGGTCAGGGACAAAATTTTAGCCCCAATTTGATGTGAAAACCCCTGTTCTTTTTGGGGTGTGCTTTTTATTTAGATATACACTCAGGGCTACTTCACATCACTCCCAGCAGTGGTTAGGGGGAATTTTGGAGTAAACAGTTTTCCCCTAATTAAGATGGCTTCTTGCTGGGGTGGAACCCAGGGTTCCAGTGGGCAAAGCCTGCACTCCAGCCCTGTGAGCCATCATCTCCCAAGGCCATTCCCAGCTGAGTGTATTTTCCCTCCATAGACAAAATGCCATGCACCAAAACCAGATGGCGACAGTCCTTTTCACAAAAACATCAGCACTGACTTTTCCAAGGAGGAAGCCATCAAGAGCAGAGGGGGAAGAAAACCCTCTTGCCAAGAGGCACTTCTCCCTGAAGAAGGATTCTGACTTCTTCCTACAGCCCATCTGCTCCCAACACCCCCTTGCACCCCCAGGTGAATCTAGCAACCGAAGGCAGGAGGAGAGAATTTATCTACTTCAACAGCAGCCTCCACCACTTTTCTCTTGCCCTTTCTGTACTACCAAGACCTACAAACACCCTCAGAGGTCAAGCAGCCAATGTGCTTCCTCAGTGGCATGACACTCAAAAAAACTACTGTTTTTCCATAGCTGTGTGGCCTGGAGAGACAAGGCAATGGGCAGGCCGTTTAATGGGGACAATACTGCAGTGCTCTCTAATTGCTTCAGAAGCAGTCTTTTCCACAGCACAAAGGAAAAAAATTAACCAAGAGAAAATTCCCTCAGGGCATGTAATTAGGATGATTCGAAAGCAATCATTATTCATTTTACATATTGGGAACTTGCTCCCCAAATTTGACCTGTTAGGAGATAAAGAGCTACTTCCATGTTATTCTCTTAACAGATTTTGATTATTGAGCTCAAATTCAATTATTAGGTTTTAAGAAATCAACAGGAAGGTAACCATTTTTAGAAGGAGAATTGTAATTTTTGATTGCCTGGTGCAGAAAAGGACATTATGTGGGTGGATTGATTGACTAATAGTGTATCACTGTGTGTGTAGTTATTTATTTGTGACCTATGAAGCACAAAAGATATTTAAAAACTCAAGACATGACAAGGAGGCATAGAGACTTGTGTAGTTTGGCATAGATCAGATGACAGAGAAAAGGAAAAGCCATCTATCTCTTTATTTTCTTCTGCTTTTAACAAGGAGCAAAAATTGAAGCGGAAAAAAAAAGGCTAAACAAAATGTGAAGTGGATACTATTAGGAAAGCAGAAAGTGAGTTTCAATTGAGCATGGGAATGAGAAAAATACTGACCCACTTTTATTTAATCTTCCCTGTAGGCAATCTATGCTCTTTCATTTACATTTTCAGAAACTGAGACTTGGTTAATAAGGGCTCAAGGTGAAACTTGATTTCAGTTGCATTTGTTCTTTCTATTCATTCATTCATTCATTCACTGAACATCTGCTAGGGTTTGAGGAAGAAGAGTGGCTAGCTGATCCCTAGAGTGTGTCCTGGTAAGTTAGAAAAGAATGTCTTCTCCTTTCACACCCATTTAGGGTTTCCATTTTGTCTGTTTACACCTCTGGATTCTGAAGTCTTTGTACATCTCATCACATACAGAAGATTCCAAAACAAGAGTAAGGGTCTCCATCTTGTAGACAGAGGTGAGAGGAAAGAGGGGGAAAGAGAGAAGATTTCCCTTAATTAGACAGCTATGGCAATAGCAACAAAAATAGTGATAATATGGCTGGTGAGATAGCATGGAGGTAGGGTGTTTGCCTTGACTGCATAAGGACATTGGTTCAAATCCCAGCATCCCATATAGTCCCCGGAGCCTGCCAGGAGCGATTTCTGAGCATAGAGCCAGGAGTAACCCCTGAGCACAAACAGCTGTGAGTGAAAAACCAAAAAATAAAAGTGATAAGTCACGGAATAAGTCACCTGTTTTCAAATACTCTTATGAGCTTCCTCAAACATCCACAGGTAACAATAGTCAGTAGAATTTGTAATTGCTTCTTGAGCATAAGAAAACAAATTCAAAGGAGTTAGAGCCCTTGAACAAAAGGAAACAGTAGGTCAAGTCTCTGGGTCACAACTTCACTGGGTCACACCTCCAACTGGAACCTCCAACATTCAACTTGGTATGTGCTTGCAACTGGAAGCTGCTATTGGTGGTGAGAAGGTAAATTGACAAGACATTATGGTGGCGTCAGTCAAGAGCTCTGGTTCTAACCTCCCAAGAGTCTGATAGCCATTGCTAAGGCATTGTGCCAGCCTCCAAGCATACTCATGTTTTCTGCAAAACTTTGAAGATGCTGACTCTCTCGCCCTCAAGTTCATGGACCCACTAGAAGTTTTCAGTCATTTGTATAATGCTTCGACAGGTTGAGTCACAAGTAGGATCTCAGTATTATTCAGAAAGAGGATCATAAAAAATAGCACATATTAAGTTACAGTCATTCACTCAGCCTCTGCCCCTCTATTCCCACTTTGTGGTTTTGAGAAAGTTTCTAGATGGGAGGACAGGACTGTGCTTGATGTCCTCTCTGGACTCCAGTAAGCACTGGAGCAGAGGGGAAAAGAAGAGGAAATCACAGACCGTTGTCTCGTGGAAGCAGCAGAAATAGTGACCCCATCCTCTTGTTTCTGGGCCTTAGCTTCATTATGGTCTCAGAGCTGGTTCCTTCTGCATGATGCAGTTTCTGGGCATAGAAACTTGCAGGGGTTGCATAATGGTTCTATCTGTTCCTCTTTCTGAGGTTTAAATGAATTTTGCTGGGGAGCCTTTTGAAATTCATCCCATAAACAGGTGCTTGCCCCAGCTGAACAGCTGAAGCAACCTTTAACTTGCTGTGTGCTAAACAGATGATGGCCTTTTTCCACAACAGAAGTCGTTATTTCCTTGTGGACAGCATACATAAATGTGTACTGGGTATCAACACAATCAAGGATTACCCAGCGGTCTGAAAGGAGTTGTGTGCAAAGGATGCTGAACAGTACAATGAATCAACTAGAAGAATGATCACTAGTATCTACCTGTCCATCTCTTTGTAATTCTTGGTATGGGGACCACAGCCAGTGGTATTCATGTATCACTCTAGTTATACCCAGAGGTGCTTGGGGGAACATGCCAAGAATTAAATGTAGGTTTCCTGCATGCAAAGCTTTGCTTAGCTCACACAACTATCTCTCCTGTCCCCCCAAATTAACATTTTTATCCCTAAAATGGAGGAAATCTTAGAAGGATTCACCAAAATGTAGGAAGAAGGGCTAACATAAACAAGAATCAAAATGCAGCGCAATACTGATGAGATCTTTTTTCGTTTGTTTGTTTGGTTTGGGCCACACCCGGTGAAGCTCAGGGGTTACTCCTAGCTATGTGCTCAGAAATCACTCCTGAATTGGGGGACCATACGGAACATTTGGGGATAGAACCTAGGTCCGTTCTAGGCTAGCATGAGCAAGGCAGACACATTATGCCCTGCACCATTCTCCAGCCCCGTGATCTTATGATAGTTTTTATACAAAGAAGAGCTAAGATCCTTAGTTTTATAATTATGTAAGTTCAAATGGAGGAGATTTAGTTTTTTATTATCCACATATTTATTTATTTATTTATTTATTTGACTTCTTTATTTTGGTGTAGATATTGAAGTTGATGTCTCCAATTTTATTTTATTTTATCTTATCTTTCTCTTTCTTTTTGCACTCTGGCATGATTTGATTTCAGGACCAAGACTATTGCTGTAGTGCTCACTGGATATATATATATTTTTTTTTTAAAAAAATAATTTTTATTGTGATCAAAGTGAATTACAAAGTCTTTCGCAGTAATATTTAAGGTACATAGTGACAATGAATCTGGGCCATTCCCACCACCAGTGTTGAATTATTTCTTCCTCAGACTGGTTACCCTCCTGAATCACTATGTTTTTGTGACATTTCAAAAACATAAATAAACAACAAAAATAACAAATTTTTGCTTTCACAAATTCAAATCCATGAAGTATAAAAGCTTAGCACTCAAAACATAGCAAATAATGTGCTACTAGAGATGTCAAAAGAAGAGGCCCTTTGAAAAGTTCCATCCCTGCTTAGATATGAGAGTTCAGAGATGTGTATAGGGGAAAGGAAACTGTGCCAGAGCTGAGAGCCTTGTTTTCAACTGGAAGCAGGACAAATACAGGGAAACCAACTCCAATCACTTTTTCTTCACTGCCTTCTAAATCACCATGCTCCAGCTCTCCTGACTTCCTGGAAGAAACAGGCTTAATGACAGCTAGTTATTATTGCCATATTTCAGACACTGAAGATTCATTTCTCCAAAATTTTCAGAAGAAACCCTTTGAAGAACTAAAATCTCCTTCTAAGCTCCTTGCAAAGCTTTAAACTTCACCTATAGAGCATAAATTTTTTTAATATAATTTTTATTTTGATCATAGTGGCTTACATATTGTTGACAATAATATTTTAGGTACATATTTACATAAAATCAGGGGGGATTCCCATCACCGGTTTGTCTTCCCTACTCCTCCTTTTTTGTCCTACCTTCTATGGATATATATTTTTTTACTTGAATACATTTTATTTTTATAGATCAAATCCTGACCTCCAAAGTTTAGGGTAATGAATTTTCTTTATATATATATAAAGTGCAACATTCCCATCACCAATGTCCCAAATCTCCCTCTTCCCCACCCAACCCCCGCCTGTACTCTAGACAGGCTTTCTATTTTCCTCATACATTCTCATTATTAGGATAGTTCAAAATGTAGTTATTTCTCTAACTAAACTCATCACTCTTTGTGATGAGCTTCATGAGGTGAGCTGTAACTTCCAGCCCTTCTCTCTTTTGTGTCTGAAAATTATTATTGCAAGAATGTCTTTCATTTTTCTTAAAACCCATAGATGAGTGAGACCATTCTGTGCTTTTCTCTCTCTCTCTCTCTCTGACTTATCTCACTCAGCATAATAGATAAATGGAGGAGATTTAACAAAAACTTTAGTATCATGGAATTAGAGCTGACTGAGGAAATAATGTTCCAGCCCACATGGTACTCCCAATGGATGTGGTGGCACCGAAATAAAAAAAACACAGTTATGACAAGGTATTTTGGAGTAGTAGTATTGGCTAAGAATGAGGTAGAAAAGAAACCAAAAATATGGGGAACATTAAAGTTAAGATAGGAACATGCTAGAAGAATGGAGGCATCCACTACAGGAATACCATCTTGATGCTCACTCTATCCTGGAGAACCACATACATTCAGAGGATACAGGAACTTGTGGAGTGCATCCAGGTAGTGAAGTGTGAGAAGTGCAGGCAAATATGGGCCCCTCTTCTTCAAGGTTTTGCTAAGAAAAGTTTGAAAATAATGACTAGCACAAATGTGCAGGTGAGTGGGAATTTTCTAGTTGAAAGGGAAATCTTGAAGCTAGAGCATTGACTCAATGAGTTAAATTTCTGGGCCTGCAAATTCCCTCAGTCACCACTGGGAGAAGCTCCCAAGCATAGATCTAGTATAAACCTCTAAGCCACCAGTGTGACCCATAAACCAAAAAGAAAGTATCTTGTTCAAAGGAGTTTTAGGTTTTTATTAGCCACCAGTTCTAAATCTCATAAAAGTTCCTCAAAGCAGTTTTCACTCCTTTATCAACACATTTTGTTTTATTTTATTTTTGCTCTCTATATTAGTTTAATCTCAATGTTTAATCCCTACCAAGGTGCTTCATTGAATTACAGTAGTATGAAACTTGGAGCCTCTTAACAATTTAAAGACATATTTTTTTAAATGTAGTAAATATTGTTATCAGCACATTTTAATTGACTCCTGTGAGAGTTAAGTCCCAATGGAAGGGAAAACCCTACATGATAAAGTCACGAAATCCAAAGTAAAATTGCAACAGTACCAGGTTAGAAGAGACCCTGAGTTTGGGCATCTGACCTGTGGGAAGAGATGCTCAGGTCACAGGTCAAAAGAGCATGTAGAAATGGGTATTCAATATAGGACATATGTACAAGGATGAGCAGGATGGTGTGTACAGAGTGAAGCACATATGAAAGATGAATTGGCATATGCATGGTCTATGAGGTCATATCAAGGCAGTCTAAGAAATAGATGGCTGAAGATACCAACTTTCACCCACTAGGAACTCTCTCTTATTGTTTCTCCTATTGGCAAGAAGGCTATAAATTATAACAGTTAGAACAGTTAGCCCGTGCTAAGAATGTCAATGCTGGAAATGTAAATGTCTTAGACCTGGTGGAAGACAGAATGATTCCTCAAAAATTTTACCCTGAGGACCCGGAGAGATAGCACAGCGGTGTTTGCCTAGCAAGCAGCCAATCCAGGACCAAAGGTGGTTGGTTCGAATCCCGGTGTCTCATAGGGTCCCCCGTGCCTTCCAGGAGCTAATTCTGAGCAGACAGCCAGGAGTATCCCCTGAGCACTGCCGGGTGTGGCCCAAAAATCAAAAAAAAAATTCACCCTGAGCACTGGAGCGATAATTCAGCACACCTTGCATGTGGCTGACCAGAGTTCTATCCCCAGCATCTCATATGGTTCCCTGAGTACTGCCAGGCAAAATTCCTGAGTGCAGAGTCAGGATTAAACCCTGATCATTGCCAGATATGGCCCCAAAGCAACACAAAGCAAAAAGTTCACCCCCAATTTACCAAGTGATTCAGCAACTCCATCTGGCATTGAAACTTCAGTTTCCATCAAGGTCTCTGCAGATAACTTTGCTTGTGGTGGTGGATGTCAGGGAACAAATCTTATCCCTTCAAAGTGTACATTCTTGCACCGAGTTTCAGCCCCAGCCTCAAGCCAGCACAAGATCTAAAGGTTCCTACAGTATGATTTCCAACAAAAGGTGGAAATGACTCCAAATCCAATGAAGTATGAATAAAAAATAATGCAGTATAGTCACACAATGGAATCATATTCACTATTAAAAAAGAAGAGCCACTGGTAAATGCTACAATGTTCATGAAAGAAATAGAGCACACCTATTGTGGTTTGCATTAGTACAGAACATCACAGTGGGCAAGTCAGTTGGCAGAAAACAGCAAAGTGGTTACCAGAACTGAGGGCAGAAGTAGGTGGAGTACCTGGTAGTAGGTCCAAAACTGCCCTTCAGGCTGGTGGGACTCTTGGAACTAGCAAGTAATGATGTTGGCACAACATTGTAAAAGTACAATATGTCACTGAATTGTACACTTTCAAATGGTTAACGTTCTGTATGTTTTACTCAATGAAAACAGTACATACTGCATAACCTGTTTCCCATTCAAGAGAAGAAAGAGTTCCGATGTTAACCAGCTGAAGATTTACATCTTACTCACAGTCCTTGATTTGAAGATAAGCTGAAAAATTAAGCTATGTCCACCATAAAACAACCACAATGTGGGAGGTAGTTGGAAATTGGAAAAACAGTTAGAGGAGCTCAGCCTTTCTCAGAATAAAAGGAGTTATCTCTGGGTCAGGAGGTAATTCAATTACTGAGCGTATGTTTTGCATGCCAGAGTTCCATCCCCAGTACCTCATGGTGCCTTGGATACCACCAGGAGTGACGCTCTAGCATCAAGCCAGGAGTATCCCCAGGGCACCACCAAATGTTGCCTTTTCAAGAAAGCAAGGACTTTGCAAAAACATTTTTCAGGCAAAGACTATTTTTTAGACAATACTAAAAACATCCTCTTAATTGGAGCCAAAGTGATATTATACAGTAGGTAGTGGTTGATGAAGGCATGCGAGTTCTATCTCTGGCATCCCATATGGTCTCCTGAGCTAGCTAGGCATAATTCCTGAGTGCAGAGCCAGGAGTAACTCCTAAACATCACTGGTTGTGGCCCAGAAAAAAAAACACCCCAAAACCACTTTAGTGGAGGAATATTTAATGCATCTGAATAAATTCACTTCCTGAGACATTCAAAAATATCTGCATGGCTAAAAGCCAGATGGAGCACACTGGAGATATCTGAATGTGAAAGATTGGCTTGGATTACTTGTAAAATTCTCAGTAGCTCAACGATTCTAGGACACAATTTAAAGTATCATTTGTGAAGGGAGATAGGGAAAGTCTAGCGCATTGCTACATTGTTCTTTTTTTTTTACTAAAAGGTTACCAAGTTCATTGTCTCTAGGCTATGGGGAAGTGTGGCAAGAGTAAAAGGAATTATTGTCAGTGAGTGGAAATGATCAGCTCAGCAAGTAATTTTGAGTTCAGCACAGCTCTTTTACAAATTTCATCATGTGCAATATTTGCCTTGCACTCAGCCAACCCAAGTTCGGTTCCTGGCACCCTGTATGGTCCATCAAACCCTGTCAGAAGTAATCCCTGAGTGCAGAGCCAGAAGTATGATCCAAATCCTATGATACTCCCCTGCCCATGCAGAAAAAACAACACACTGAAATTTAATCTGCAAAAATCAGGACACAGGGAGAGATATATTGATTAGGAGTCCTTGCGAGTGTCTAATGCCCTTCTGTGAACTCTGACCTATATTCATGTTTGGTGGCAGGACTCAGCCTGAGTTCAAAAATCAGCACCATCGCAGGAGGCATAGTGTCATGCCCTGTCTGTTCAGTTTTCACTGGCCATTTGCTCTGCCCCACAAGACACAAAGACAGCTTTGAAATCCAGGGCTCCCCAAGCTGCTGCTTTGGGGTTTTGCCTGCCACCTCCTGTCACCTCCAGCCTGGAGACTCTATGACACAGGATGGGTTGTGTCATTTTCTGATTATCTATACCCCAGCTGGACTGGACACTGAGTCCAAAAGAGGACCCAGCACAGCCCAATGGTTGAGTCAGGCCTTGCCCCTTAGAACTGAGATTCAGTAATCTTCAACCTAGAAACCTTTCTGTGTCCGCCAAAGTGGCAGATGACACAGAACTTGAATTTCAAAAGAGCTGGGTTCACATAGGATCTTGTTTTGCCCTGTACTCAGTATGAGACCTGGGTCACAAGACTCTATATCTCCAAGACTCGGTTTGCTTGTAAAGGAAGGAAAGAGGGGCCGGAGCGAGGACACAGCAGGTAGAGTTTGCCTTGCATAATCCCTGGCTTAATCCCTGGCATCCCATATGGTCCCCTGAGCCTGGCCAGAAGTGATTTCTGAGCACAGAGCCAGAAGTAACCCTTGAGTGCCACCAGGTGTGGCCCGAAATAACCCCCAAAAGGAAGGACAGAGAAAAATCAGGATGCTACAAATTGCCAGGAAAGTGGAAGAGGAAATCTAGGATCTTGCCCCCAACTGACTAGGAAGATCCTCAGGAGATGACCAGAGGTACAGAGAGTCAGGGCACCCCATCTGTCACCTGCCAGTGGTAGAAGTGCCTCTGTTCTCAAGGACACATGACCAATAATTAAACATTCCCCAGACCATATCTTTCATCCCCAAAAGATAAACATGTGAAAGGCAACAAAAAACCAAGTTGATCACCATGGCCTTACCTTTTCCCATTCCCCTTGTTTCTTCCCACGGAGGCTTCATGGCATGGAAATATTTAGCCTTCTAGCATTAAACTTCAGAGATCTTTCATTAGGGGATATTCGTTGCAGGGGTTTATTTTGGATTATTTTGAGCCACACCTGTCAGAGCTCAAGGACAACTCCTGTTTCTGTGCTCAATGACCATTCCTTGTAGGGCTCCAGGCACCATATAGGGTACTAGAGAGTGAACTATTCTCTCTGTCTCTATGTATCTCTAGTTCCAGTCACTGCAGTTTTATCAGGGGCCCATTAATAATAACCAAGAACTGAATTATGACTCGCTCCTTTAATCTCCACTACAAATGTAGGATTACATGAGTGACTATTACACACATTTTAGAGATATTGCAAATACAGTCTAAGGAGCCTGAAAGACAGAACTAAACACCCAATGGACACTGGTATTTTATTAAAATGTAAGTGGATCTACAACGCCTACATAGTAACAAAGAGGAGAACTTGATGAAAAATAGCTTTCCTCGGTGGTAGCTCACTCAGAGGCAATCTCTTTGGACTTGGTAGAGTTTCACTGGGGGTACCTCTAGAATCAAACTCTCCTTGAGTTGTGAACTGCTCTGCTGGGGGAAGGTCTCTCCCAGAGGTGCAGGGGAGGGGGCAAGCACTGCTGGAAATTTAATCTCAAACTCAGTACATGCAAATGATAGGTCTCAGATCTGGAGGTGCACAGTCTATACATGGATGTGATCATTGGGTTAGGTCCTCAATGTGGAGCCAGTGAGGGGACCTGGGCTCTGGCACGAGCCTTCTTGTTTTGTTTTGTTTTGGGCTACACCTGGTAGAGCTCAGGGATTACTCTTGGCTCTGCACTCAAGAATTATTCCTGAGAGGCTCGGGGGACCCTATGGGAAGCCAGTAATCAAATTCAGGTCAGCTGCATGCAAGAAAGATGCACTACCTATTGTGCTATCACTCTGGCCCAGCCCCTAATTATTGACTCATGTTCTAATATCATCTAAACATGTCTATAGAATTCCTGTAAGTCCATTGTACATAGGAACAGAAGCTATTTGGGAGTTGTTTGACAAAATGAGGGTTGTTTTAAGGGATGTAATTATTTATCATCTAAATGGAAGGAAGCCCACACTTTGTTTTGCTTGGCAGTTCATCAAGTTGCTCGCCTTTTGAGAACACCACCAGATGGCAAGGCCATGTTTGGCATTTGAGTGACCAATACCAAACATCTCAGTGGGCGAATGTCTTAGTCCCCCTACCCCCCCATCAGGGCAGTTTTCCAGCTCCATTCCATCTCCAATTAATTCATTTCATTTACCAGTGTAATTCTGTCTGAAGATTTACACACGGAGATGGATACTATTCATTAGGTCTGCCTTCCAGATTCCCTTGGTATTGTATTGATCTTTTCTTTCATTTGAATTATACCTGAGCAGAGCCAAAGTGGCATTATAGGTGTTTGTTTCAAATGGCATCAGATATGATGGAACTGGGAACAATGGCCTTAAACTTGATAATATGTTTAATTCTCATTTTGTTGACAATTATCTGTTGACTCTTTGCCATGAAAATTGAGATTTACAACTTCTATTATCCTTTCTCTCAAGTTTCCATTTCTTCATCCATCAAACTTTGACAGTAGTTTCTGAGCCTGAAGAAATGCAACAGCCGAAGGATGGCTTTTCCATCTATATTGTCATTTGTTCGACTTTGTCACCATTGCCTCACATCTTTGACTAATCCTATAGAGTTCTTCTTTTTATTTCCAACTTTGTTCATTAGATGACTATAAAAATTGAACTCAGGTCTAGTGAGATAGCTCAGTTATAGGCTGAGCACATGCTTTGCATGCACAAGGCCCAGGTTCAATGTCCAGCACCACATGGTCCACAAGCTCTACTAGGATCAACCCCCAAACACTCATCTAGGGGTACCAACAGATATAACTCAACTGAAATCAGAAAAAATGAAAACCAACTTGTACAGTTGCCCTTTGTTTAAGAAAGCAGCCATGTCTCAGAAACAGGAGAGTGAGGAAGAAACAAGAGACAAAGAGCCTCCCTCCCATTCTCTTCCCTCTATTAATGCTGATTGGCAGTGGGATCGGCAACATGATTGATTCTGGCACTCTCCAGGAACAACCATCAGGTTGGGGTGCTCACTCCCTTTAGTGGAAGTGCTCATACATATGCCTGGCTTCTGTTTTTATTGAAACTTGCCTGCCTGGGGTGCCAGGGATCAAGGAGTTGAACTGCTGGGCACAAACAACAGGGCTGCTGGGATCATGTTCAGGGCATGTGGTGGCCCCAGAGATTAAATTTAGAGTCCTGTATTTATTTTTTATTTTGTTTTGTTTTTGGTCACACTCAGCGGCACTCAGGCTTAACCTTGACTCTCGCTCAGAATTTACTTCTGGCAGGCTTGAGGGACCATATGGGGTGTTGGAGCTAGTACCCAGCTCAACAACTAGCAAGCCTACCACCCTCCCCACCGTGCTGTTGCTCCGGCTCAGGATCTTAGGTGCCACAGAGCTATCCTGGCCCCCAGGTAAAGATATGGTTCTTTTCTTTGTTTTAAGGATTACATATGATGGTCCTCAGAGATTACTCCTGGGTCTGTGTTCAGGTATCACTCTAACCATGCTCAGGGGACCAATTGGGGTGTCAAGTGCAAGGCAAGTACCTTAATTGCTGTACTATAGATTCGGTCCCAGAAGTAGAAAGATTTTGGTCCAGAGTGATAGCACAGATTAGGGCGTTTGCCTTGCAAGAAACTGACCCAGCACCAACCTGGGTTCAACTCCCATTATCCCTTATGGTCCCCCGAACCTGCCTGGAACAATTTCTGGGTGCAGAGCCAGGAGTAACCAGAGTGCCATTGGGTATGGCTCAACCCTCCCAAATAAAGAAGTAGACAGATCTTAAGAATTAAACATCATACCAGAATTCTGTCCATGAAATGTTTGCTGGGCAGATAAGACACTTGCAAGGCTACCACCCTCCCCACTGTGCTGTAGCTCCAGTTCAGGAACTTGTGTTTATAAACTTATTTTCATAAACCATACTGGCCCCCAGGTGCAGATATGGTGCTCTTGTTTGTTTTGGGGGGGTCACATATGATGTCTCCTGGTTACTTAAGTAGCCATGAAACAGGAAGTATGGTAGTCCCCTGAGAGATTAGAACAGACAAAAAAAAATATCATCATGGTGTATAATTAGTTTATGGCCCTAGATGAAGCATTGGTGGAGGGTCACTAAATCTCAAATTGTATAAAGTCTATTAAAATCTTATTTCATTTACAGTTAAAAAATTAGGAGATGATCTGTACGGTGAAGGTACACATTCTATTTTTCCCTAATTACAAAATAATGCATGCTTGTATCTGGGAAATACAAAAGTATAAAAATTTTAACAGGATCTGTTTCTGGATTTTAAGGTTTATTTTTATGTCTTTTTGTGGACACCAAATACATGGACATAATGGCCCCAACATCACAGTCTCCTTTGGGTTCTGTCAGTGTCCCAGTTAGTTCTAGGCTGTCTATAGGAATAGGGAGTGAGGGAAAAGTGAGCCTCTGCACCAGGGTCATCTGGTCACCCAGATTGGCAGCTTCCATAGACTCAAGGGCATCATCACAGCTGAAAGGAGGGAAAATACAAAGGTTTGAGAAGTTTTATGCATAAAAATTGGCAGTAGTAGATGACCCTCAGTCTTTATTGGCTAGAACTCAACTCCTCACCTCCACCTAATTGCAAAGGAGTCTGAGAAATATATTCTGACCTTGTTTCCAACTAGAAGAAATCTGTTTGGTGATAAGCAATCTCTAGTAGCATGTGTTTTCTTTCCATCTTTTTCAATGTGTATAGACGTGCATAAGACTATGACTAGGATATTATTTCATAAACTGCTTTTTAATTCTGCTTTCATACTGAAAAACAGGACCAGAGAAAAAGCCTAGTGGGCTGAAGTGCAAGAAGGCTCCCCTTCGCTGCAATTGTGGCTCCCTTTCTTGTTTTTCTTTTATTGTCTTGTTTGTTATTACATCTTGCCCTGTGATAACCCTCCTCTTCCACTAATTTTGACTAAACCAGTTGCTGTTTACTCAGGAGAGAGTTCCTGATTAGGCAGTTGGAGGTCAAGGCTACCAGTAGCATTATTATTATTTGATTCATACTAAGCAAATGACTTTCGAGAAAGGCATGGACAATTTTCTTTCCCACCTGCAATGAATTCTTGCTATGTTTTGCTTAAAGTTTTCGTTCTTCTCATGAGAAAAGAAATTATTTGTTTGCTAAAAAGCCTGTATTGAATTCATAGTCCTGTCAGAGATTCGCCTTCTTCTGGTAGCCCTGTGAATTTCTCCACAACTGTTTTTGCTTTACTGGAGGGTTTTAGGGACAATTACTTGTGGAACTTCGACCACTACACATCCAAAGTGAGTGCAAGTTTCAATAAAAATGTGGTTTCCTGTTGACGCTGTGTACACAATTTCTATCACTAGCTTTTTATCATAGCGTCCCATGGTAGCTAGCTCCAATATTTGGACAGCTGTTCATTCTTTTCATTGGTAAAAAGAAATTCAAGACTTCGAGGGAATTATAGAAAGGACCCATGGAGTTTATTTTCTTTGCAGTGTCCAAGCACCTCGGAGAGTGAGTCCATTGTAGCAGAGTAAAGGTTAAATCTTGTCAAAATTACTATTTCCCATTGGCGTGTCTGAGTCCCATTCTGGGATTCTGTCACCCAGAATCCAAAAGTAAGAACCAAACAAACTCCCAACTGGTCCCCAAAGTAGGTCTTGGAGTGATGGGGTGATTTATTTTTCTTGCACCTTGGTACCTCTCTGCCCTTTGCAAGCTGTCATCAGTAGTGTCTTCTGTACTGGGGCCACACACACACACAATACACAATACACATACACACACACTGATTCCAACAGCCTTCACACAGATTTCTTTCCGTAACAGGAGGACACAAAGTTAAAGCACTGAGCTCCACATAGTTTTCTTAGGGTATGAAGATGGCTTAAAGGGCTGAATATTCCCGTGGGATTGTGAAAATGAGCCAATGATCCGCCCAAGCTCAAATCTCTGCCCTTTTATGCAAAATATTAGTAGGCTTTCTAGAGCTCTGCCTTGATTAAAAAAAAAAGTCTCCTAATCCAATCAATTTCAATAGATGAACTGCTGGCTTTCTCCACCCTTTCTCCGTTCTAAAACCTCTCTCTCTTCGGGCTTAAATGTCCCTTAAGTGTACTATCTACTGTTACTGTTTATATAACCCTTTCTTCAAGTAACACCATATATTTTCAAAACAACAAAGTAACACTACAGTCATGATCAGGGTCGACAGTTGAACTGGGAAATGCTACAGGTGAGCATCCGTCCTAGCAAATCTTCAAGGGGTCTCAGAGCGTTTCCAAGACCTTTGAAGATGACAGGAAAATGATTTTCCAAGGAGACGAAGGGAATTTAAATCACTGACACTGCTGTATCCCTAACAGGCTCAACCAGAGGTCAGAGCAGTGGGCACAAAGGTGATGTCTGAGTGTGAAAGAGGTGAGGGGGCAGTCTTCCAGAACTGGCCAACACTCCTTCCAAGTATGAAAAAATGCCACTGAACCTTTCCAGGCTGCTTACTCCGCAGCCTGGATACTCCATTGGAATCCCGTGATTTGGTGATGCAAAGGCCCTGGGGTTTCTCTCTCAGAAACCTAAATCAATTCAGTTTTGCCAGCTGATTCCAATCTGCAACTGCGGGATGAGGCCCAGTGCAAGAGCCTCACATGGCCAGGGCCTGGGATGAATCAAAAGCCCCCCCACCAAGAACCAGAATTGGGGGGGGAAAGCCCGTGACTCAGTTTCTTTAGCTGCATGTGGCTGCTGGCTCCGAACTCCTGCAACTGCGCTGTTTCCCAATCTGAGAGTCCCTCCAAGTCTTCTCCGTGCACCCCCCACCCCACCCCCGTCGGCGCTCTCTAGCCCCCCGGTCCCCAAGGCCGCTGCGAGCTTGGCCGGCCGCCCAGGCGCGCCTGTCGCCCCCTCCGGGCGCTCCTCGGGGCACACCAAGCCCCTGGCGCTGACGTCATGGCCCCTCTCGGCGCGGCCGGCCCCCAGTGCGGGCGGAGCTGCGGCGCTCCCACCCCGGCCCGGGAACGACGACGAGCCACCAGCCCCGCTGCCCACCAGCCCCGAGCCCGGAGCCCGGCCCGTGCACGTGCCCGCGCGCCCTGCAAACTTGTG
Organism: Suncus etruscus; assembly: GCF_024139225.1. NCBI lineage: Eukaryota > Metazoa > Chordata > Mammalia > Eulipotyphla > Soricidae > Suncus > Suncus etruscus. The sequence goes on from NC_064868.1 coordinate 12,824,934, forward strand.
CCTCTGCCCGCGGCCCGCGCCCCAAGCTCGACTCCAGCCATGGGTAAGCCAGTCCGCTGGCCACAAGCCACGGCCAGCGCCGGGGCAGGGCAGGTCCGCACCCCCTTTGCTCGGGCCCCTTTACGCGTCGCCACCTGGCCGCCGCGCGCGCGCGCGCGTGTGTGTGTGTGTGTGTGTGTGTGTGTGTGTGTGTGTGTGTTTGGTGGCGGAGACTGCAGGTGGGAGGGGCGTGGCGCAGGTGCCTGCAACGCCCAAGTACGCCTCCCTGCAACGGGGGTGCACAGAGGCGGCGTCCTGCACCCTCTTTGGTGCCCCAAAGCGGGAGAGCTGGAGCCGACGGAGCGTCCCGGGCTGCAGAGGCTCTTGGTGGAGAACCCTCGTGTGTTCCTTTCTGGGGACCATCGCACCCCTCCAGGGCCCGCTCCCCTCCACCCCCAGTCTGGGGTCTATCGGGAGCTTATTTGAGAACCGGAAGGTGGGAGGGGAGAGCGACAGAGGGGGACGGGGGGTATGCCCCCCTGGGAACCCGGACCCAGTAGGCAGCCTGTGAAGCTGGGCACACTGAGAGCCCCGGAGTCAGGCGGGGTTCCTATGTAGTTTAGTGGAGGGGTGCGGGTTGACCAGCAAAGGGGAGCCTGCTTGGACCTCAGCGCACCGCCTCTGAGCACTTTTGCAAGGAGGCATTCGGACACAAACATTGGGGACTCTTCTCGTATTGCTTGGAAAACTCTAAGTGTGGACACACAACACACACACAACACACACACACACACGACAGCCACAACAGCTGTGGCTTTATTGCCTTCTAGACCTTCTGACTTGAGAATCTGGTGCTCAAGGTTCTATTCCCCATCCCTGGTTCGTCCATATCCCTCAACACAGGCCCTTACTTACTCCAACTGACAATTTTATGCTATTGAGTACTTGTGTGTATGTGTGTCTATCTGTGTATCTCTGTGTGTGTGTGTGCATGGAACAGGGGTGGGGAAGAATGTCATAGCATTTCAAATCTTGCTGAGACTTCCTAAAGACAGTGCACACTTTTGCCTATGAAAGGAAGTGCCAAGAATTGTATGGTTCAAGTTTTCTTTTTCATCCACTGATGATCATAAGACTATAAGAAATAAGGCTCCCAGATTAAACAGAAAAATTTCTTGCTGAAAAGTTAGGGAAGAACATGGGACTGAATGGTTCTAAAAAAAAAAAGGTGGAATAGTTGGACCTGTAACCCTGGTGCCTGCTTCATGTCCCCACTTGAGCTGACCCATCACTGGATGCTCCCTGGGAAATGAGGCTCCAGCCCATAAGGGGAATCTGAACTGGGGTGGGGAGTAAAGAGCAGCAGTGAGGAAAGCATTTTCCTGAAACAAAACCAGACCTCTCCTGATAATGCTGGACATTCGAATTTGGATCCTTGGAAATGGAGCATTGAATTGCCACTTGGGGACTTTGTGCCCCCAGGACTTGGACAATACTTTGGGGGCACTAATAGGGGGCTGGCTTGCTTTTCCAGTGGGTGTGGAAGTCAGAAGCAGTTCTCATGAAGCTGAAGCTCAGGCCAGAGGCCTGTTCTCAAGGAAGTACTTTGTGTCTTGGACAATTGCTGGTTCTGCACTTGAATTGCCAATTTATGTTAATTTGTGCATACCTCACTGGTTCTGGCAGTATCCTTGGTTTTAGTTTTGAGTTTTACATTTTAAAAAAAGTTCCCTTCATGCCAAAAAGGAAACATACCAATTTCCTTGGGTAGAGTCTTAGTAAATAGACCACAGGGCCATGAACTGGTTTTATTTTTCCAGATGTATTTAATTACTGAGCATACCCTTATGAATGCCTTAATTGACATGATTTAATGTTTGGGGAAATGCTGACCATTGGCCCATTGAGCTGGGATTCGGTTGCTTCACAAGTCACTTCCTTCAAACCTGGTATCAGTACTTTGGTAAAATTTGTAAGACTTTTATAGAACTCAGAATTTGAAGATACTCAGAGCTTTAAAGTGGAAGAATAAAATAAGGACTGGTGGGGATTCCAGTTTGTGTGTTCTATGCAATTGAAAAGAAATGATGAGGTTTTCTAAAAAGTGGTTGAATTAAGTGATTTATTTGACAGTTGTGTTGAGAGACAGCTCACATACCATACAATTAACATGTGTAAGAGAATAAAGTATGGGGGGGATTAGTCTCGCCTCTAACTAATGTTAAGATACCGGTACCCCTTAGCAGTCTCTCCCCATACCCCTTTTATCCAGCTCCCAGCTACCAGAAAATGCTCTTGGTCTCTATGTATTGACCTCTTCTGGACACTTTCTGTGAACACAGTGAGAATGGATGCTTGAAGTGTGTGTGTGTGTGTGTGTGTGTGTGAGAGAGAGAGAGAGAGAGAGAGAGAGAGAGAGAGAAAGAGAGAGAAAGAGAGAGAAAGAGAGAGAAAGAGAGAGAGCGAGAGAGAAACTCTTAATAGCTCTTCTTGCCCATGAAGGAACCATAGTAGTTGCTGTGTATATACACATATATGTGTATATATACAACCTAAGAGTGGGTTTAAACGAATTATTATGCTGGCTAGAGAGTTCTGTTTGGTCATTATACATATGGCCTCTTTCTACCCCCTCTCTCTCTCTTTCTCTCTCTCTCTCTCTCTCTCTTTCTCTCTCCTCTTTTCTCTCTTTCCCTCTCCTCTTACCTATTGAAAAACAGCTCATCAATGTTTATGATCCCTTTTGTGCTAAGATGTGAAGAAATATTGTGAATTTATTCACAATCATGCTCTTAATAACCTGTGAAACAATGATTTCAAGTAGGTTTTCTGTAACTGTACATACAGACAAATCACCAACTTTTTCATTACAGTATAGGAAGCAGTGTTGGGTCCTCAGGGCCCTTCTAGGAAGTTTCTAGGAAGTTTCCTTTTATGGAACCAGGACATGGGGGGGGGTTGGGGCAAGCCTGAGGTTTCCCAATACAGTCTTACTTTTGTATATGTTAACTGCAAGAATGGATTTAATGACATTTCTTTGAGTCGTTGTAGTTGTAATTGAAAAAATAAAAAGAAATGAGAAAGTAATGCTCTGCTTGAAAACCATGCCCAAAGCACCTGGATTGTTTCAACAGGCCTTGTTTCCCTGAAGTCAGATTCACAAACACCCGCTATGCAGTAGTTTTGAATGCTGGCATCTTTGAAATGCCTACCACCAGGGCAATTGGCTCTGCTCCCAGCAGCCTGGAGAAAGTAGCCAGGGGCCAGCTTGACTTCTGCCCTCTTCTCCTGAGTGGTGGTTTCCCCTCACAAGGACCTAGTCTACCTTTACGGTCTCAGTGATGAAGAAGGGTGCCACAAGAGACCCACACATATTCAATTGGTCCCAGGATTCAGTTGTGATTGTAGCCCAGTCTCAAGATGCAGATATCCCAGAGTCCAGTAACAGAGTACTACTGTGATACCGGAAGTGCCATCATAGGAGCATTGCTCTTCAGCAGAAGGGGTTGCTCAAATCATTTGATCCCACCAAAGGCTGTGTAGAAAGTTCTTCCCTGATGTTCCTGGGATCGGACACTGAGATTAGATACTGTATGAAACATGCCAAATAGTCCATCATACTAAGTGCCATGCCCATGTTTTAAAGAGCTTATTATACTGTAAATATTCATTAGCTGATATTTGACTGTAGAGTTCAAGTCTTTGCTTTGAGTGTCAGTCCTAATTGATATTCCTTGAAGTATTTCTTAGGTACAAATCACAAGCCAGAGTTCAAGAGAGATGTTAAGGAAGAGAACTTTGCTCTTCAACAGACCCTGGTTCCATCCCAGCACCACATATGGTCCCCCAAACATCACTAGGAGTCCCTCTTGAGCACAGAGCCACAAACGCAATTGAGTGAAGTTCCAAGCATTTCCCTCCAGAAAAGAAACCCTAGTTAATATTCATTTGGACCAGATGTCCCATTTTAAATTCTTTTGAAGTTCCATGAGTGCCTTAAGGTGTGTGTGTGGGGGACCCACATTTAGTTGTGGTGTGTGTAAATGCCACAACTAAAGTGGACAACCTCTACTGAGTGCCACAACTGGAGGTATAAAAGTACTGAGGCTAGGGTTGTGACTACCCCCCAGGGAGAATATATGTGACAGTGCAGCTACTTCCTCCCAGAACTACAAGAGGCTGTGTGCAGGATACTTCCCAATCACATTTTCCCTCCATTAAGCCTTTAAAATGTTCTTATACATTTTGATTTGACAATTCTCTTTCCAAGACACTTTCCAAGGCAGCTAAATTGGTTTACAGAGAAATTTACCCTTATTTTTGAGATACTTAGATTTTATTAATATGTGTAATCTTGCATTAAATTTCATAATTATAATGAGAAGCAAAAATGTTTTAAAGAGATTTGGAAACTAATAAAACTGACGCTTCTTAGAGATCAAATTCAACCAATGGGAGTAGTGCCTATTAAGTATGTTATCATAAACCAAAGACTATGTGGTACCTGGCTGGGCCCATTGGATAGAAATTAGTAAGGGAACTTCTATTGTATTTTTTGTTTTTGTTTTTTTTTGGGGGGGGTCACACCCAGCAGAGCTCAGGGGTTACTCCTGACTCTACGCTCAGGAATCGCTCCTGGCGGGCTCGGGGGACCATATGGGATGCCGGGATTCGAACCACTGACCTTCTGCATGCAAGGTAAACACCTTACCTCCATGCTTCGGCTTTTCTTCTATTGTATTTTAAGCCAAGCCAGTGTCATGTATTTCATCATTTTAACATGAGCTGGTTAATCTTAGCTACTTGCTAGTGGTTTTGTTTGTTGAATCTGGAAATGTTCCATGTATACTTATAAATCTGTACTCAGGAATGACGCCTGGCTGTACTCTGGGGACTAATAATGCAGTGCCAGGAATCAAAGCTGGCTTAGCAGCATGCAAGGCAACGACCTCAACCCTTATGATAACTTTATAGACTCTTGTCAGCATTTTTAATATTTTTTTCTATTCAGTGCCAACCACATCAAGAGAAAGATGATTGCATTATTGTTATATCCTGATGTTCACCAGATACAATAAACATTTGTTGGAAGATTGTGAATTTTGTTATGTAAAACATACTTTATTGGGCCAGAAAGGTAGATGAATGGGCTAAATGTGTACTTTGCATGCAGGAGGCCTGAGTTCTAGCATTAGCACCACATGGTCCTCTGAAAACTGGTTGAGTACAATCTCCAAGCACCACCAGTGTGACCGACCACAAAGTATAAACAAAATAAAATAAAATGTTCTCTAGTAAAGTATCCTTATGTTATAAATGGATCTATTTTAAGATATGTACAATGATGTGTTACCAATTCTAATAAACTCCCTAGATAGGCAAATGGCACTAATTACTGTTCTTGAATAATATTAATACTTTTAGCACAGATTGTCCCAAAGTAGCAGACTTTTTGAGCTTGAAGTCACTTTAAAAACAATCTGATTGCTGAGGCAGATGCAAACATAAAACTAATTTCAAGAGCAGTCTGGATTTTATTTCATTGTCTTTTTGCCTTTGGTGTTTGGCTTTTGGTGTTATAAAATATCTTCCTCTCTCTGATGAAAAGTAGTTCCTTCTTGTCCAAGTGTTGAAGTTCAGGAAACCTTGTGGGGAGAATCTGTTACACCAAAAGTCTAAATAGCCCCAAGGATGGAAAGATAACAGGAAACTGAGGCTTACATTCTCGTTTATGGTGGAGTGGGAAGGTGGATATTAGATGAGCATCCATCACAGTGTCATACAGCCAGCAACTGCCAGTCTCTCAGCCTCAAGTTCCTGTCCCATGTCCCTCACCATGAAGACTCTGGAAATCAGAAGACACAAGTTTTCCAAGAGAACCACTCAGGTAAGCCAGATGCTGGGCTATGTCTGGAAGCCACAAAGGAAGAACGAGATCAGGCCTGATCTCAGGTCAGAACAAGTAATCTAAGAGAAGCCAGTAAAGACTTTTAATTTAATTATAAGCATGAGGTCTTAGAATAATTTCTTCTGTCTGTGTGGGCAAGAAGGAAGAGGGATCACTGTGGGAAGGCAGTTACCTCTGACCTTCGGCTGGGGTTAGAGAGGTAGGTCAATAGGTGGGAGTGTATGCTTTGCCTACACAAGGAGTGTGTTCAATTCCTAGCACCAAATGATCCCTCAAGCACCCCTAGGAGTTAAACCTGAACAGCAAGCCAAGAGTACCCCAGCTATAAAACAAACAACAGTATCAGAAAAATACTCCACAAAGTTTAATTATTTAACAAAAAATAGATAAGAAAAATTTTAAATGAGTCTGGAAGGATGAGTTGGATCAAAGAGTGCAGTTTCAGGAAGGAAATGTTCTAGGACCTGAGAACAGAGATACAAAAGGAGGTGTTGATGACTTCAGCAAGGGCTGAATGTGGAGAAGGAATTTGAAGCTGGAAGAGACTCCAGGTTAGGAAAAGAAATATCAAAGAACTTTATCACTAACCCGTTGCCATTGAGAATCTTAATGAACTTGAATGGAAAATGACAACCCAAGAAGAGATTAAAAATAACCTCACCAAGAGAAAAAAAAAACATTAGTATCCAATTGTAAAATTCCAAGTAAAGGTCTAGAAAAATTCTAAAAAGCTTATATGAAGTATCTGGTAAAGATTTAAATCTGAAGCATGTTGAAAAAGATGAAAATATTAGGTAGAAGAGAGGTAAACGTGAGTAAGTTTCACTAATAGAATTCAAAGAAATTGGACATAGAAGAGAATGGGTATGGGAAAATAGTAAAAACTTTGAAAAACAGAAGAGATGAAAGTCATATTGATTACAAATGGCCATATGTAAATCATTCTTCTAAAAATTTAAGTTTTCTTTGATTTTGGGTCATGCTTGGTGGTGCTCATGGCTTACTCTTGACTCTGTGCTTTGAGATCATTCCTGGCATGCTTGGAAGACCATATGGGCTGTCATGGATCCAACTTTGGTTGGCCAAATTCTAGACAGGAGCTCTACCTACTTTACTATCATTACAGGCCCTCCTTTATTTTATTTCTTATTAATGTTTTATTAATTAATTTTCTAACACTAATACCTTTCCCACCAGTGTCCACTTCTTTCTACCAGTGTTTCTACCAATTTCCTTCTAGCCTGTTTGCCTTTATGGCAGTCACTTTTTTCCCTTTGTCTCTTTCTTTTTAAGCAATGTGCTTTCCAATACTGTTGTGTATATGGTATCATGCATGTCACTTTACTCCTTTCAGAACCCAATCCTCCTCATGCAAGTCATTCTTGCCAAATATTTTGATTTTATTTATTGTCTCCTATTTCAGAAGGATACAGTAGAAGAGAAAAGGAAATGAGTTTTTTGGGATAGGATCATTGATGTAACTCCAAAAAGTTTGGGTATTAAAATAGACCATAGACCTTGACAACTATTTGACTAAGTGGGTCTGGAGAGATGCTATGGAGCTTAAGGTACTTGCCTTGTACCAATCCCAGTGGTTTAAACACCAGCATAGCATCTGATCCCACAAGTCACTCCCAAGAGTCACCCATGAACAAAGAGCCAGGAGTAGTGCCTGAGTGCTATTAGGTATGACATCTAAACACTTCCTCAAATAATAATAACTATAGTAATAAGTTATAAGTGTAATTATTTCTTCCTTAAGTGTTTAAAGAATTCCCCAGTCAAGTTATCTAGGAATGGAGTTTTCTTTGTGAAAATGTTTTAAATTATATATTATATTTCTTCATTCAATTTTTAATTGTGTGTGTGTGTTTGAGCCACACCCTGTGGTTCTTAGGGGTTGCCTGGCTCTGTACTCAGAAATTGTTCCTGGCAGGCTCGGGGGACCATATGGTCCCATATGGGATGCCAGGAATTGAACCCAAGTCTGTCCCAGGTTGGCTGCGTGCAAGGCAAACACTTTACCACTGTGCCCCTTTACTCAAGTCCCTAATTTTCTTTATTAATTTTTGAGAAGTTAAGTTTGTCAAGAATTTGAATAATTTTTCTGTTATTAAGTTTATTGGCATAAATTTCACAATATTTTTGTATTTCTTGCTGAATCCTGGTATCTGTAGGGTGTTCAGTAATGCTTCTCTGTTCCTATGATGCATATAATTTGTAATACTTTTGTTTTGTCTTATAAATCTCGTCTATTTGTTAGTAATGTACTTAATACCTATTACTTACATATTTGAGTTGAACTAAAAAACAGTATGAAAAAGCAGTATATTTTCTATCAATCAAAAATAGAATTCTAATAGCTGGAAGCAAAGGGAAAAAAAACTGCCAAAGGAACAAGTAACCCAGTCTTTTGAATTTTGCTCTTAATAGTTGTATGTAATTCAGAATATTTGAACTTGATGTGATAAGTTATAATAAGATATATTTTAAATGATCTTGAATTAGAATGATTGCTTAGCATTTGCTTGTTACTTTTTATAATACCATTAAATGCTTCTTTCTTTGGAGAAGCTGAGATAGATAAATAAAAGAAGCTCCTTCCTCCCCTTTCCAATGTACCTCTGTGCTGTTAATATATTGGGGGTAAATGATTTTTGTGCTGAGGGGCTGTGCTGTGCAATGTCAAATATTGGGGAGCAGTCTGCCCTTCTTCCCATTAAGTGTGAACCTCCCTGGTTTTATTAACCAAAAACGTATCTGGACATGACCAAAGGACATTAATAGGAGCTGGAAATTGGGATGGTGTGTCAAAACCATTTCATATACAGAAATACTTATTTAGAATATGAGGGGTTGTTTAAAAATGTCATAAAATTAGGAGTCATTGAGGACTTGGTTGAGTGTATCTGTGAACAGGAAAGCTATCTAGTCAGAAAGGTACAATCCTTCCAAAATGACTGCTTTATTTTTCTATAGAAGAAACATTTTATAGTTACTTTATTTAAAATTCTGGTTACAAAATAGAACAGGATTGAATTTCTGTCATACAATGTACACCACCCTTCACCAATTCACTTTTCTTGCCACCAATGTCACCAGTTTGTCTCTTATACCCTAGCCCCCACCTGCCTCTGCAGCAGGCATTTTACTTCTGCATCACTAATTATAAGGGAGATGAAAATCAAAACAACCATTAGGTATCATCTCACACTGCAGACATCAAAAAAAAAAAAAGAACAGAACAATGAGGGCTGGTGTAAATATGGGGCAAAAGGTACTGCCATTCACTACTTATGGGAATACAGACTGGTCCAGCCTTTTTGGAAAACATTATGGATATTTATCAAAAACCTAGAACTTGAGTTTCCATATAATCCAACAATGCCACTCCTAGTACCACCCTAGAAACACAAAAACACCATGTAGAAAAGCCCTGTGCACCCCTATGTTTGTCACAGCACTATTTACAATAGCCAGAGTCTAGAAGCAACCCAGGTGCCTGAGAATAGAAGAGTAACTAAAGAAACTGTGGTACAACTATGCAATGGAATACTACGAGCTGTCAGGAAAAATGAAGTCATGAAATTTGCTTATACATAGATAGATATGGAGGATATTTTGCTGAGTGAAATGAGTCAAAGGGAAAAGGATAGAATAATTTTACTCATTTGTGGGATATAAAACATAAAAGAAATATTTTTTTGTTTTTTTTGGGGGGGTCACACCCGGCAGCGCTCAGGGGTTACTCCTGGCTCTACACTCAGAAATTGCCTCTGGCAGGCTCGGGGGACCATATGGGATGCCGGGATTTGAACCACCATCCTTCTGCGTGCAAGGAAAATGCCTTACCTCCATGCTATCTCTCTGGCCCCAAAAGAAATATTTTGAGTGGTGGATTAAAAGTAGTGTTTAGGTAGCTCGGGACTCTCCTGTGATTTTTGGCCAATAGGTAGGAACATGTGGTACTGAGGATTGAAACAGAGTTGGCCTCGTGCAAGGAACGTCCCTTAACCCCTGTACTTTTCTCTTAGGCCACCATGCTATTTTCTTTTTTTGTATTTACCTTTATTCAGCATCAGTAGAACATTTGGGGTTATAATGGGGATCCTTGCAGATAAGTGAACTCATTTTTTTGGATTTAAATAGTAATGAAACTATGTCAGTTATGAGACCAAACTCTCATGGGGAAAGAAACTGGCTTTTCTTAATACACTGTTCTGAGTTCAAATAAGTATACTTTGTTTTCAAAAGAATTAAATATTTGTGAAATTGTTCATTCAGTTTTCATCTTTTTTTTCTTCATTAAGAAGAACGATGTCGGGGCTGGAGAGATAGCACAGCGGCGTTTGCCTTGCAAGCGGCTGATCCAGGACCTAAGGTGGTTGGTTCGAATCCCGGTGTCCCATATGGTCCCCCGTGCCTGCCAGGAGCTATTTCTGAGCAGATAGCCAGGAGTAACCCCTGAGCACTGCCGGGTGTGGCCCAAAAACCAAAAGAACGATGTCAAGAACCCTGTCCCATTTCTTAACATTCTTTTTGTGTGTGTGTGGTTTTTGGGTCACACCTGGCAGTACTCAGGGGTTATACCTGGCTCCAGGCTCAGAAATCGCTCCTGGCAGGCACGGGGGACCATATGGGATGACGGGATTCAAACCGATGACCTCCTGCATGAAAGGCAAACGTCTTACCTCCATGCTATCTCTCCAGCCCCATTTCTTAACATTCTTAATTACCTTGATGGCCATTCCAAATTTAGAATACATCTCCTTAGCTGTAATCAAATCCATGGAGATTAATCATGTAAGGCCACCTTCCTGCATGTTCTGTTTTGTCCTTAAGAGGCTGGTCCCCTGACTTCATTCCTTTTTTTAATATGTTTGAAAGAGGTAGGTGTTTAGATGCAAGAGGACAGACTTTTTACTTGCTCTTTTCTCCCCTTCCCTTCCTAGAACTCTCCCCTTCCCCCTCCAAGAACTCCTCCCCTAAGATTTTGCTGTTGTGCAAGAGAACCGAGCACACTTGCAAAATAATTGTAGTATAAAAAGAGCAGGCATTTGGAAGCAAAAGTTAGAATGAACTTAGTAAAATCTATGCTTTTGCCTGTGTGTCAGGCCACTGGCTTAAGAATGTAGTTTCACAATAACTTTCTGAAATGCAGGTTTAAACAGTGGATTTTAAAATGGCAGCTGAAATCCAGGCATCTGTTCCTTGTGCAAAACAAGTCGAAGTATAATTAGCAAGGAACCGAATGCTTAAGATCTGTAGTTGATAGAACCAACTGATTCAATTTCATATTTTCACTTTAGTTTTGTCGTGTGTTATATCCTGACATTTTCTGTGGTAAGCATAAGAGAATACAGTATATGAACGTCCTCGTTTGAATCACATGAATCATTACCACATTGTAAAGTTGTTGTGCTAGATAACCAAAAGCTGGTTATGGTGTTATTATTTCTTTACACCTATATTTAGATTTTTGTAGGACACATGAATGTTAACAAATCATTTTAAAATTTGTTATTAAATAATAACACCACATAAATACATTCACATGTAAAGTGGCAAATCCTAGGCATACAATGTAAGGAATCTTTATATAATCAGTACTACCATGATGAAGAAACAGAACATCACCAGACCTCTAAAAATTCCCTGTGAGGAGCCGAAATGGTGGCGCAAGCGGTAGGGCACCTGCCTTGCATGCACTAACCTAGGATGGACCACGGTTTGATCTCCCAGCATCCCATATAGTCTTTCAAGCCAGGAGCAATTTCTGAGTGTATAGCCAGCAATAACCCCTGAGTGTCACCAAGTGTGGCCCAAAAACGAAGGAAGGAAGGAAGGAAGGAAGGAAGGAAGGAAGGAAGGAAGGAAGGAAGGAAGGAAGGAAGGAAGGAAGGAAGGAAGGAAGGAAGGAAGGAAGGAGTTCCCTGTGAACTCTTGTTCAGTTACTCACACTAAAGGGAAATCAATTCTAATTTCTTCTAATTTTTTCCAATTTCTTCTAATTTTGTTCCTCCTATCCTAATTCAAATAAATGGAATCATACAGTGTGAACTCATATGTCTCGGAGCTTTTGATCAATGGTAATGGCATTATTTTAAAACTCTGTGATGTCTTTTTTTCTGGAAAATATACTGGCTTCTAAATCATTATGGTTAAAAGCATTTATTAATTGCCTTCCTCTGTAAAGCTTTACTGGGGAGTACAGAGGCCATTAGTTCTATTTTAAATGAAATACGCTGAAACAGGTAGTGTGAAAAGGACTTAGAAAATAATTGATGAGAGATGAGATGGGGACATGAAACATATGATTTAAGCTCTAAAGATTACATAGATTGGAAAATGCAATGTGAGTGGTTGTAAATGAAAATGAAATTGTAGCTCCACCAGAGGCGACTGCTGAGCACCTCTGAGTATGCCCCTAAACCAAAAACTAAACCAAAAATACTCCACAACCAAGCAGTCTAAAGAATCAAGTCTATTGCCAGGAGAAAAGATATTGGATGAAAGAAAAAAAAATCCCAGTTTTCTCCCCATATCTTAGAGTGAAGCAGCCAAAACAACTCTAGAATAATCTGGAATATTTTGCTTCTGTTGCAGTGCTGCTTCTGCACTTGATTATTTTACCCTTGAAAAGTAACATTTATCATTGATTCAAATTGAACTAGTTTCCCCTACATAGCATAGTGGAAATACCTTCTGGAATAGTTTCTGCAACTTGCTCACCCTGTAAACACGAGCCCAGCCGAGCAGTTCATTCAGCTGTCAAATGAGATTATATGTGTGTCTGTTATCCATCACTTCACATAAATATTCGTATGCCTCAACAGCATCAAACTATTTATTTGCTTAGAGGTAGTAGAAATCACACGTATAAATTCTTCTCAGAATGAAAATGTGACTGTAGTTCCATTCCCTACCAGCACACACATACAATTTACGTTTACACAGTGAATAATACTAAAAGGGCACAGACATAATAACTTAGTTTTAAAATCCACTTTTCCATGTCAGATGGTTTTGGCTTGGAGTGGTCTCTCAGCGTTGAAACTCAAGAGCCTAAGTCCTCATTGAATAGTGAAAGTTACATTTTTCTTGTCTTCCTTTTTGTCTTGTTTCAGCATGTAGGGATCTAAAACAAAACTGTGCTATTTTCTACTTCTTAATTGAATTGCAGCATATAGCCTCACATGACAAGTGAGAAATCGTTGGAAATATAAAGAGAATGAGGACAAAAGAAAAAAGGAGCTTTGGGGCCGGAGAGATAGCACAGCGGCGTTTGCCTTGCAAGTAGCCGATCCAGGACCTAAGGTGGTTGGTTCAAATCCTGGCATTCCATATGGTCCCCCGTGCCTGCCAGGAGCTATTTCTGAGCAGATAGCCAGGAGTGACCCCTGAGCACCGCCAGGTGTGGCCCCAAAACCAAAAAGAAAAAAGAAAAAAAGGAGCTTAGAGAACTACTGAGGAAGATCTGATGCTGTTGGTTTGAGCTGGTCTTTCTGCCTAGGGAAAGTTCTCCTTAAACTGTTCAGAGGGCAGAGACTATCCTTGGGAGGGAGATGAGCTGATGGGACAAAGAAACCTCAGCATCTTGATGAAGCAACCATGAGGCATTTCGTGTGTGTGTGAAGATGAATTTATCCATGAGACCAGTATTTCCCCATAAAAGTTGATTTGGGGGAAATTCTTGGAGATAGTTTAGGTTGTCACACTTTGGGAACGGGGATAAGAATGGGGTGTATTCCTGTACCAGAAGTACTGCTCAGTGCTGTCATGCATAGAACCCCCTTCTCCAGCAGAATCATCTGGCCCCAAAGCTGTCCAGAGGGCCAAAGTTAGGAAGCACCAAATAAGATATAACTGTGGAAACCAGGAAAGAGAATCTGGGCAAATAAGTATGTTATATGCCCCAGGGAAAGTTGGGGAGTTGGATAGAAATGGGGCAAGAAAAAAGTGTATTGGCACTACAGACAATGACTTGGGTGGACAACCTAGTATGCCTAGAGCCTAGAGTTGGTCTTATGCCAGAAAATTTCAGGGGTAAGGTTCTCTTTGTATTTAGGCCAAGGCTTTTTCTTTCCATGTCCCCAATATTTTGCTGGGCCTATGCAAACAACAATTGCCACTCTGACACCATTCTTACTGTACTTTTTTAACTCATATCCTTAAAAAAGAGAGAGAAGAAGAAACCTTCTGCTGGGCCTTTAATTAGTTAATTGATCCTTCAATGATTTCCAAAATTATACTTGCTACTGAACCTTTTCTTTCTCTTCCATCTCGTTAGTCTTTCTATTTTTTTAAATAACTTTGACTTTGTTCTTCCTGAAACAAATGTATTATGACCAATTGTGTCAACTGAGTGATATATTTTCTTTACATAAATTTTAAAAAAATAAATGGGGCAAGAAGTTCTAGAGACCGAATCAAGGAATCTGTTTAGGAGTGGGGTGTTCTCTAACAGCCCCCAGTCCTGGAATCTCTAATGGGTGACACCATAGGACTATTTGTTTGCTTCCCTATCTAGCCACTGCACCTTACTACCACCAAGCCACGCATTACCCAAGTGGTTCTGGAAGAACTGAACCATAATTACCTCTAGGAAATGCTTTAGACTACCAAGGTTTAAGTTCTTCATCATTTCACCCTCCTCCTAGCAATTGCTCAACTGCTCATGTTACAAAAGAAGATAAAGTAGCACATTAAAGCAAACCAATCATCTTTTTCACTCAATTTAATTTCTGTCTAAAGAAAATATTAAAAGGTCCAGGAGTTAGCTCAAAGGGCTGCAATGAAGGATTTTAATGTGGGTGTTCTGGGTTTAATCCCCCCAAATTGCCTGGTCCCCTGGAGCATCAGGAGCCTCATACCAGCTCCTGTGCACCACCAGGTATGACTCTGTGCTCACCTGATTCTTTTTTAATATTTTCAGGAACTGGGTTTTTCAGTTTCTCTAGCTCCACCATTTGGGTGTTCATTATACCCAAAGTGACTTCTTTGACTAAAAGGAAGATTACCCAAATGCACTGAGTCTGGAAATAGGACTTGAAATATGCTCAGTTCTCTTGATTCTGTGCACTCCTGTCTGGGACAGTGTTAAGAGAGTACTGAAAAGTTTTCCTACTTATGGACAGTTGTTCATTTTCCTTACATATCCAGAAAGCTTCCCTGTGCTTTGTGACTGACTGGGTAAGCTGTTATCACTTGTAGGGAAGTACTCTTTCTGTATTTCTAGTGGAAATGGTTAAAATACAACCATTTCTGGATACACTTAAAAGGTTGATATCCATAAAACTTAATTATTTCTAAATATCCATATTTGTCTTTTTGAATTAACCATTTTTATTGAGATTCCACACCCATAACAATAGAACCCACTTCCCTCAACCAGTATCCCAAGGCTCACCCATACAAGAATATAAGAATCACATCACACCACACAAAATCAGTTTTATAGACAAAAACTTCCATTGTGATGACATTGACCACCTTTTATTCTCTTACAGTTTTTTTTTTATTTTGGGATCACATCCATTGCCACTCGGTTACTCCTGGCTTTGCACTCAGAAATCGCTCCTGGCTTGGGGACCAGATGGGTCGCCAGGGATAGAACCCAGGTCTGTCCTGGGTCAGCCTCATGCAAGGCAAAAGCCCTACCACTGTGCTAGTGCTCTGGCCCCATCTTATGGTTTATTTTTTATCCACATATGGGAGACCTCTCTTTTTTACTACAGATGATGAACACACCTATAGTTGCAGCTATGTCCAATAAGTTTCAGGTGACACTTCACAAATCTTATTTGTGATAGAAATTCAATATTCCATCATATACTGAGACTTTTCACTGGTTGTTTAAATCTTTTATATTCTTTCCTGTAATATTGCTGAACACTTATGGGCACTCATTGAAATGAAAAGAAATGTTTTTTGGAAGATGAAATTAAGAATTGATAAATATGAACTGTAGAGATAGTACATGATTAAGTTGTTTTAAAATACAATACAAAAATCTCTTCCTTACACCTATATTCATTGCAGCACTATTTACCATAGCAAGACTCTGGAAATAGCCAAGATGCCCTTCAACAGAAGAATGGCTAAAGAAACTGTGGTACATATACACAATGGAATATTATGCAGCTGTCAGGAGAGATGAATTCATGAAATTTTCCTATACATGGATGTACATTGAATCTATTATGCTGAGTGAAATAAGTCAGAGAGAGAGAAAGGCACAGAATGGTCTCACTCATCTATGGGTTTTAAGAAAAATGAAAGACATTCTTGCAATAATAACTTTCAGACACAAAAGAGAAAAGAGCTGGAAGTTCCAGCTCACCTCTTGAAGCTCACCATAAACAGGGATGAGTTTAGTTAGAGAAATAACTACATTTTGAACTATCCTAATAAAGAGAATGTAAGAGGGAAATGGAAAGCCTGTCTAGAGTACAGGCGGGGGTTGGGTGGGGAGGAGGGAGATTTGGGACATTGGTGATGGGAATGTTGCACTGGTGATGGGTGATGTTTTTTACATGGCTGAAACCCAAACACAATCATGTATGTAATAAATTTGTTTAAATAAAAAAATTTAAAAAAGATTAAGTTGTTTTTAATTGCTTGCTTTGTATCTAACTGACTTTGGTTTGTATTTCAGTGCCACATATGGTCCCCAAGTAGAATCAAGGGTTAATTCTTAAGTGCAGAGCCAGGAAGAGCTCATGAGTGAGCATTTCCGGATGTGGGCCAACCCCTGCCCCCAATAAAAAGAATTGGGAAACATCTTGGTGATGATTACCACATTGGCTGTTGTTATTTGATTTTTTTGTTTGTTTGTTTTTTGGTTTTGGGTCACACTTGGCAGCACTCAGGGATTACTCCTGGTTCTGCACTCAGAAATTGCTCCTGGAAGACTCAGGGGGTCATATGAGATGCCAGGAATTGAACTGGGACCCCCTCCTGGGTTATCTGCATATAAAGCAAATGCCCTCCACTGCACTATTGCTCTCCAGGGGTCTCAAACTCGCGGCCCACAGGCCGCAAACAGCCCTTCATACAACATTTTGTGGCCCTCCCCTAGAGGAATCTTTTTTTGTTTTGTTTTGTTTTAGTTGTTTGGGTCACACCCCCCAATGTTCAAGGCTTACTGCTGACTTTGCAATCAAGGATCACCCTGACTTTGCCTCCTGAGGCCCGCAGGTAAATTGAGTTTGAGACCCCTGCTAGCCCCTGCTGTTGTCATTTGAATCTGTGATAAAAGTTTTGAATTCTCTTGAACCTTTCCTGAAGAGGGTACCCCCATATAGGTAAATAAGGGGTTGGAAAGATAGCTAAAAGGGTTAGAGTAAATGCTCTGCATGTAGGAGATTTAGGTTTCATCTCTAGAACCACAGAGCACCCCCAGACACCACCAGAAATTATCTCTGAGCACTGAGTCAGGCTAGACACTGAGCCACCAGTGAGTATAGTTCCTAAAGTAAAACAATATCAGTAAATAAAGAATTGAGAAGTTATTAGAGTGAGAGACCATGAAGGGAAGAAATATGTGCCCCTCTATACATCATCTGCCTGGGCAATGAGGGATTATTTCTGCTTCTGCCTCATTGCCATGAGGCAATGTTTGTATAAAGCTAGAGAGAAGGCTTAACTTGTATCATTTCCACAGTCAGATACAGCAGTGTCTATGGGTTTCTTAGCTCTCAAGCTGAACATCCCTAGTTAGCCTTTATGATATTACAGTCTTGGTTAATGTCATCCACGGTACTTTTTGCAACATAGCTGCTATTAGCCACCAGCTTCACACTATCATTGCCCAAGTCCAATGTGGAGCAAAAAATAGGTGAAGAACAGAAGTGCTAACCTGTGGAAGGCCCATCTTGTGGGTCTTGTGGGATGCATGTTCCTATGAACAGAGCAATTCTGATCTGGAGCAAAAGAGCAGACATGATCAAAACACATTTTTTTCAGGTGGTAACCTAGCACCAAGCCTGGTCTACCTTTCTACCATGACTTTTACTGTATAGCAAGCATTCTCTTTTCCATGGTAGCTAAGCTGTTTTCATGAGAGCAAGAACAAGCTTCAGACATAATTGGACCTTAATATCCCTCCTTTTCCTGAGCAAACATCCTCCTGAAACTATTCAGCTGCAGAGAAATAGGCCTTTCACAAAAGGGCATTTCTGAATGTAGAAAATCATTGTGGATAATTGATGCTATTAGGAGGCTAGAGATGGCTGATGATAAAAATGCCCCACAAACACAAAGAATCAACCACCAATGATGTCAGTAAATAAAAGCGCACACAATGGACATCATTACGCCATGCTCCCTTTAGAAGCTTGGTGACATCATCACCAGGCCCTGAAAATAAATCATTGCCCCCCTTTGCCTCACAGATTCTCATCTCTTACATAGTGTAAGCTAAAGTGAAAATGCTTTATTGAATTATTTTTAAAATTTTATTAACTATGAAAACTTATCTTTATGGTAGAAGGGAGAGGGGCCATGGCATGGTTGCCATGGTAACTGCGCTGAAAATGGCAGGTCTTGCTTGGTTTAAAAATATCTGGTTGAAGGGCTATAAAAGTCTCTACACGTCATTAGCTCATGTCCACTGAGTCACCCCTCATTTAACTGGCATTGCAGCAAGTGACTTGGTCACAAGTTGTCTTGAGAAAGAAAGGAGGTTGAAATTAGAAAGTGCAAATGAGATTTGATGTTTCCATCATTTCAGACAATATGAGAGGGGTCTTTGTCAGGTTTTACTAAATGAAGCCACCCAGAATGGTTTCCAGCTCCCCAAGGGACTTGGGAAGAGTGGTACTTGGGTACAACTGGGGGTAACTGTACTGAGTTACAGGTTGGCTGGCAAAGGTGCCCACTTATCCCTCAAACTCCTTGCCCATAGGACTCAAATATTGCCATCTTTTTTTGGTTTGCTTTTGGCTACACCTTGCGGTACTCAGGGCTTCCTCCTGGCTCTGTACTTAAGAATCACTGCTGGTGGGCTCAGGGGAGCATATGAGATGCTAGGGTTTGAACTTGGGTTGGCAGAATGCAAGGTAAATACCCAACTTGCTGTGCTATTGCTCTGGCCCTAAATAATACTATCTTTTCTTCACTCCTCTGTTTCAGCAATCCCTGTACAACTAGTCTGCTGCATTGGTTTTCTTTTTGGTAGCCAAACCTACACACAGGCACACATATTCATAAAGGAATCTACAAACACTCTAAACTCAAACAAGATTATGAAGGTCTTTGCACTTCTCAAGCTGTCACCTCCAAGGGCGACCTAGAGGCTCTTCATCTCCCTTGTGGTGAGGACTTGTTACTATCTTTTGACCCACATGGAGTCTTGTGAGACTTGCTAGCACTATAAATGATGGAGGTTTCCAGCTCATTTCAGATTCCGGGGCTGTAGCAAATTGCAACTTGTAAAGCTTCACCTGTACCTAAATCACATTCTGTGCACACAACAGTGATATCAATGTCCCACAGTGGAAACATGAGCGAGAACAACTGTGTGCTCTCTATCAGCTACCTGCTTCCCAGTTGCCACACCTGAGGCAGTAGAGAGTGGCCCCATTGTGAGCTTTTCATAGCTCCATTTCATCTTTCATGGAAGTCTTTCATTGACAGAGTGTTTGATAGCATTTTTGCATGTGTGCCTGACAGAGATGGACCCCACAATCTCACTATTTTCCTGGTTTGGGGGGGCCACACAGCAGTGTTCAGAACTTATTCCTGTTCTGAACTCAGGCTTTACTCCTGGTGATGCTCAGGGGACCATATATAGTGCCAGGGATTAAACATAGGTCAGTTCTATGTCTAGATAGCACCTGATTGCTAAGCCATCTCCTGTTCCCCAGGATCCAGCATGTTTTTTTTAACAAATTTATCTTGGATCAAATAAGGTCCTTGATCAGAGAGAAAGGAAACATAGTTCAAAACTTCTGTGGTTAGTCAAGAGAACACTGTCTTGTGCGCACTTCTGCTCTGTCCCCAATGGCCACATCCCCATCCTCACTTGGCTCAGAGCAGCTAGAGTTCCTGCTCTATCTTCTAGAACCCCTTAGGGATGTCTTAGTGGCAGATGTACTTCATCAGTAAAAAGATTACAAGTTCAGGAAAATAAGTTATTATTTGATTTTGAACTTGTAGCGGAAGAGCTCCCTATTTTTATGAAGCAACTTCAGTTTGTGTAGGATCAGTAAATATACTGGTCAGGGAAGATTCTCAAATGGCCTTTGCATGCCCTAAATTCAGGATCCTCAGGCTTGATTATCAGCAGTGTATGGTCTCCAGAGCCCTAAGTCATGAGTATTCCCTTAGTATTATGGACTGTCACCCCCAAAACCAAAAATAAATTTTAAAAATCATCATATATGTGATTATCAATCAATATATAGTATATATATTTTATGTGATATTTCATTTCATGTGAAATAAATATGTATTTGTTTTTTTCTGTGGTTATTTTTATTCTAAAGGCTTAACCTAGGTCACATGCAGGCAAGTCATGCACTTTGACACTGGACCACATACCCAGCCTCTAAATAAATGTTATATATAACATCCATGTTTGCAAACATATATAGCCTTATATATCCATTGCACACATACACATGTGCATGTACACACATATGATATACACTCACACCCCAACACATGTACCATTTACTGCATCCTTATTATATTTAGGCTTGACATGGCATCCATGTCATGGTCCAGAATGGCTGAAGCAGCTCCTGCTATTATCTTCATATTCCTACTAATAGGAAGAAGAAAAGCTTATCAGGCTCTTCTCTTTAAGGCCATTATTCTGTAGAAGTCTTACATATAACTTCCTGATAACTAGAATATCATCATATGATCACATCTGACGGCAAGTGATTCTGAGAAATGCAATCTGTATCTGGGCCATCGGCCAAAAATCTTATTATTGAAAAAGAGGGGCCAAAAGATATTAGAAAGCAGTAAGAAGTATCTGCCACATCTATTGAAATATATAAAATATGTGAAAACATACAATGATGCTTTCACATTTTAAAATACTGGAATCATTTAATTTTTCTTCCACAACCATGAAACTGCCATCGGTGTCCCAGGTGCACATTCCAAATGTAAAACATTCAAAAGTCTTGATAGTAGGGTCTAGGAGATGGCTCCCTGGGCCAGAGCACATGCACAGAGTCCTGGGTTCAATCCTTGGCATAGCATGAGCCTCCAAGCCTAACTGGTATGAGTCTAAGACAACCCCCTCCTGCAGTATCACTGGAGAGGCTAAAAAACCAACAAGGATACAAACTCTAGGTTGAGTATGTTTCGACTATTACCCATTGGGGCCTGTGAGGTGGCGCTAGAGGTAAGGTGTCTGCCTTGCAAGTGCTAGCCAAGGAAGGACCGCGGTTCGATCCCCCGGCGTCCCATATGGTCCCCCCAAAGCCAGGGACAATTTCTGAGGGCTTAGCCAGGAGTAACCCCTGAGCATCAAATGGGTGTGGCCCCCCCAAAAAAAACATTACCCAAGACATATTGCCATAGAGAAAGGTTCCTAAGAGTTGAGTATTAACACAGTTTGATTACATAGCCCTTTGCTCCAGAACTGCTCCAGGATGAAGACTATAAACAAGATATAGAGATTATGCCTAAGTGTTCAGCCACATTTCAACAATATATGAGAGGATTGTCTCACTCTCTGTTCTTAATTTCCATTTCATCTCATGTTCCAGGAAAAAGGACATTTTATATTGTAAAATTATGCTCCTTTGAAGTTACATTCAGTCCTGCTGCAGACCCATTCTCACGATCAGGTTTATACGTATGGCATCCAAAGAGATGATTGTATTGTTTTGCAATTTTAAGGTCCTACTTAAACATTCCCAACATATTAGTTAATTATAAGCATATAGCTTTTAGCCTTAGAAACATTGATTATAAACATTTTATCTTTTTCATCCAAATGAAAAGGAACTAAGAAGCTAGTTTGCTGATCCCCATGGCCTTTCATGCTGAAACAAAATAAACTGATTATAGTTGAATTTATTTATGTTAGATTTATTTTTGGTTTGGTGATCATATTGCCCAGTGCTCTGATATTACTCCAGACACTGTGCTCATAGATTATGTGTACTGCTCAGGTGGAATCATGTAGTGCCAGGAACTGGACCCAGACCTCCAAAGCTGTGCTCAAGTCCTTTGAACTCTCTCCCTGGTTAATGTGGAAATTTACAATGTACCTCTGACTCTAACTCTGACTCTATGGGTGAGGCATCATCTCTTAAGAACCAGAAGAGGATCAGTTGCAGGACATGGTGGACATCCTGAATTGCATGAGGCAGAGAAAGGAACCTTTCTTACAATGTCCTATCTTGTCACTGAAGAACACAGGATTTTTTGCAAATTTTCCCAAGCTAACTAGCACAACTCTTTCATTGCACTGATTGTTGGTTCCCTTGTTTAGCTGAGCATTCTAATCAAATGTTATTTTGTCCAATTTGAAAAACATACCGACCTTCTTCCAGTTGTGTTTAGTAAAAAGATTGGTCTCAAGTCCTCTTGTTCCCTAGTCATTGTTTGGCACACAAATTGTATATAAATGTCAGAATCAAGAAGACTAAATGTAAAAGTGGAGGTCAGTTGATTTCTAAGGCTTAAGTGGTTTTATGCAATTAACTTTTTCTTTTCTCTCCTTTGATACTGTGATTGTTATAATGACTGGAAGGGATATGGGCACACATAATTGTGGTTTTTGCAGGGGGCCAACCACGTTTAGTGGTGATATACTTGCATGTTCTCACTGTTCACTTCACTGGACATCACCAATGGTATATACATCTCCTCGCCACATTTCTGGCCATAGTACTTGCATACCTTTAGTTTCAGTACACATAACCATACTACACACACACCTGGCTATATGCAAGAGATGATAGGCTCTTGTGGTACTGGGATTCCAGACACATTCAATGCCTGTGGGTGGCACCAAGGATCGAACATCCAGCCTTACCCTTGAAAAGCCAGAACTTTTAGTCATTGACCCATCCTCTAAACTCCTATTGAGTTATTTTTCTGTGAAAGATGCTTCAATAGAAAAACAGCAGGGGAAAATGTCATATTTTCCTTAATGGAAACTGCTTTCTGGAATTCAGTTGTAGCAGTGGGAAGCCAATAGTTTGGATCTTATTATTGGATTTGCTATCGATTCAGCCTGTTTCTATTGGGCCAGATTGTTAACCTTCCTCAGGGCCTTGGTATTCTCAGCTAGAAGAATGAAACCCAGGACAAAGGAAGTAATGGACACCTTCTGTCGTTGGCAGTGGGGAAGGGCTTGGGATGACATTATTTTCAATTTTATACTTTGGGGACTGTTTCAAACAGGCCAGGTGGTTGAGAACTGGACTCTGGTGTTCATGTTTGCCTTATCTAAACACCTTTCCCAGGCCATTGGAAGTAAATGTCATTCTCATCATGCATGGATAAATTTTCTCTTTTCACTGTGGAAGCAAATGTCCCAGCAGGTAGCTAGCTGAGTTTGCTGTGGATGCTGAACAGACATCAGAGTTTGTGATAGTACCACCTCCTGTCTAGTCTTTTATTTCAGCAAAGCTTGAACAAGACCAATAAGGAAGAAGACAACTAAAGTGGTTGAAAAGTGGTTGTAACCAGTGAAATAGTAAATCCAGTGGGCACTATAGCTTTTTCCAGTATGATAGTCTCTGGCTATTTATGATGGAATCAGTGCAGATCCTTAGCTATAGGAGCCACATTTTAAATATTCTGCCATGAGACGTACCTCAAGGCTGCTCTGTTGGACAATGCAGACCTGGTGTACTTCCTTCCACAGAGACAACTCTATTGGCCAAACAGCCTAGAAGGCCAGATTATGGTAGAGCAGTAGGAGGCCTGGAGTGGAAATTTAGGAGTATGATTCTTCTCTGATTAGGGTCTCTCAGGCTCCTTAAGCTTATCTTGGAATCACTTGAGGCATCAGTGTCACAACCAGAACTCTGGCTATGTCTCTGCTACACATATGACTATACATCCTTTATATGCATATATTGCAAAGCTAAGGTGAAGTTTTATTATATTATTTAGAGAGGACATTATGGAGGCAGACTCTTGGGTTTCAATGCCAGTGATCTATACAATGCACAGCTCTGGATCTTGATCTTCTTTTTTTTTTTTTTTTTTTTTTTTTGGTTTTTGAGGCCACACCCGTTTGATGCTCAGGGGTTACTCCTGGCTAGGCGCTCAGAAATTTCCCCTTGCTTGGAGGGACCATATGGGATGCCAGGGGATCGAACCACGGTCCTTCCTTGGCTAGCGCTTGCAAGGCGGATACCTTACCTCTAGTGCCACCTCTCCGGCCCCGGAACTTGATCTTCTAAGCTGAAAAACAGGAACAGTAAAGCCCCCGAGTATAAGAATGAGTGGGAAAATGATTTCCTGTAAAGGATGTAAGAGCAGTATCTGACCCAGACAAAATCCTCAGTGTTTAAGCTATTCATATATATTAATATATATTAATATTCATATATAATATAGTAATATATATTAAGCTATTCATATATATATTAAATATATATAATCAATCATAATATATATTAGTGGTCCATGGTAAATACTTAGTGTTTAAGCTGTTGTTATTTATTTCTGGTTCATGAAAAATCAGTTACTAAGTTATTATTCTTAAATTGGGGATGGAGAGATACATGGGAGTTAAGATCTTTGACTCGCATGTAACTGACCTAATTTTTACCCCTGGGACACATGAACACTACCAGAAATGATACCCAAGCCCAGAGCCAGTAGTAAGCCTTGAACACAACTAGGTGTGACCCCCCCAAACAAAAATGAATTGATTAATCAATTAACCTATTGGCTTAGTCAATTAACCTATACTTGACGCCATAGTGCTATCGAATAGTGTTTTTCCGTTCCTCTGTATGTCTTTGGGAGGTGGACACATGTGGCAGTGCTCAGAGATTACGCATGGCTCTGCCCTCGGATCATTCCTACCGGTGCTTGAGAGACCAGATGAAAAGCCAGGGATTGAACCTGGGTTGGCCACGGCAAGGCAAAAGCCCTAGCCAATGTGCTATCACTCCACTCCTCTTCCTTGCAGTGTGGCTATAAAGGTGCTACTCTGTAGCTTCTCTGTTTTTCTTGACTGCATGAACAAATCCATGTGCCTTTTCAGAGGTGTTGAATGTTTTCTTCATGGTGTTTATTGTTGCAGCTTCTTAATGCATCTGTCGTCCTACATACATTAAGCCCCTTTGGAGAATGAATTACTTACAAGCTGGAACAGTGGGCTCAGGGTTTCATCTCTGATATTTCCCCTGTATAATAGGTTCTTTGCAAAGGAATTTAATAAACTCGATGTCAAAGCCAAGCCATTCTAAAACACGTGCCTTTGGCAAGGCTGAAAGGAGAAAATCATGTTAGATGACAGCTACCTGAGTCATTATTGACAGGTTAGCCAGGAAGAGAGAGGAAGCCAAGAGAAAAGAAAGGTAAAGCTTTCAGTGACTAAACAAATCCAAGTGAACATGTGCAGAAGGTGGGAAACTTAGGTTCCCAGCTGCTAGAACTTTCAGCTATCTCAGAGCTGCAGTAACGCACCCTTGGAAACTAACTGGCCTTGTTTGGATCCTGACTTTGCTCCTTCCGCCTCGTGATCTGGAGTATGAATTGGAACTCCTCTGAGCCTTAGTCTCCCTCCTCCATTTAGTAGGAATAATGAATGGCACTGACTCTAGTCCGATATTATGAGAATTGAATGAAGTGATAGATGTGCATACTTAGATTTTTTTTTAGCACTAAACCATTTTTTTTTTGTTTTTGGACCACACGCGGTGACACTCAGGGGTTACTCCTGGCTATGTGCTCATAAATAGCTCCTGGCTTGGGGGACCATATGGGATGCCAGGAGGTTGAACTGTGGTCCGTCTAGGTCAGTTGCATGCAAGGCAAATGCCCTACTGCTGCGCCATCGTTCTGACCCACTAAATCATTTTTTTAATTAAACCATTGTAATTTACCAAGCTTGTAGTTGAGTTTTTAGACATACAATATTTCATGACCAAACCCATGACCAAGGTCAACTTCCCTCCAACAATGCTCCCAGACACCATCCCAAGTCACCACTCCCCACTCCAGCCTGCCATTCTAACAGGCACCTTTTAAGTTTGGTTGTTCAAACTTGGCTACCATGATTTCATTGTTGTCGACTCTGGCTTAGATGTTTAATTCTGTCCTTTCTAATGCCACCAATGCACCTGAGAATCCTTAGGTCCTTTCCCCCATCATTTTATTTGTGTTTTTCTCCTCCTCCACTCAATTTCTTTCCTTCTCACTATATATTCTGGGGCCTAAAGTATTCTCAACAACTCCCATCTAAGCCATTGTATTTCTTCATGCAGTTTTTCCAAATACCACATAAGTGATATCACCCTGTATTTATCCTTCTTCTTCTGGCTTATTTCATTGAACATAGTATCTTTCAGTTCCACCCATGTTGCAGCAAATTGCATGATTTGAATTGCACTCTTTAAAACTATGTAGTATTCCACTGTATATATGTACCACATCTTCAGGATCAGGGTTGACATCTGCTGTTGGCCGTCTGTTTGATTCCATCTCTTAGCTAGTATACTGAGTGCTGTGATGAATAGTGATGTGATGCATAGACTTGAAGTCAAATCCTGACCCACTGTGAGTGCTCTTAAAGAGAAAACAGCATCAAGCTCAACTCTATTAGCCCATCTGTAATGAAATCACCTAAAGGCACTGAGAAACACATGTGTTGTGATCTGTTATAAATTGCAGCAAATACCCCATACTTAACGCAACATATTAACTAGAAGGAAACTGAGTCCATGGAAATTTTCTGTACTATCTTTTGCAATAATCCTGAGAAATTATTCTAAAATAAAACATTTCATGAAAAAATGATCAGCCTTGTTCCAGAACACTAACACAGCAGATAGGATATTTTCCTTGCATGTAGCCAACCCAGGTTCAGCCCCCAGAATTTCATATGGTCTCCAAGCCTGCCAGGAATGATTTCTAAGCACAGAGCTAGAAGTAACACCTGGGTGTGGCCCCAAAACAATAGTCCAAGTAGTATTGCTCTGTGAAATTGGGAAATGCTTGTCTATTTTCCAACAGATTTTGTTCTTATTGTTCTTTGGGGGCTACATCCAGAGCTCATTCCTAGTTCCACTCATGGTTCACACCTGGTGGTGCTTGGCTGTACTATATGCAATGCCAGAGATGGAACTCAGGTTGGTCATGTGTTGCAGAGAAAGCACCCTGCCCACTATTCTGTATTTCTGGTCCCTCAACAGATATTTTTGAGTCAACTTTGTGGTCAGTAAATGGGAAGTTTGACCACTTTAGGAAATAGCCAAAGTGTTTTTGTTTCAAAGATTTCCTGGACAGATCGCTCAGAAAATTTACCCTATATATGCAAAGCCCCAAATGACTTCATTGAAAAGTTTTTGCTGAGTTTTTAATTGGTTCATGTTTGAGGTTTTAAAGTCAAAATCACCCAATGTTCCAGATACATTTCACCAAATTAATCATGATCAAACCAGGTATTACTTCTGGACAATGACTGCCAGATGAACCAGAGTATCAATTCTCATTTCCCCAATTGTTTCTCTGTCATTTTTATATCCTCTGGTCAAGTGCAGGCCACTATATGTAACTTTTGTTATAAAAACTGTACATATTCTCCTTTATTCTGTGCTAAGCAGATATTTTGTGTCATATTCTTTAATTTGGAATTGCTCAGTGTTTTCTGGTTACTAGACTGTGTTATACATTTTGAGCAAGAATGCCACAGAAGCCTGTCAGCGTGTTCTTTGTTGTATATCATCTCCAGGGACATATAATGTTAATGTATCATTGATGATGTTATTAACCCTGATCATTTTGTTTGAGGGGGCACCTATGGATGAGGTCTGATCAAGTGGGATCAATTTTTATACAACGTATAAAAATAAATTCTCACCCCCATACCATGCTATGAGAATATGCTGGGAGGAATTACACCCATGTATTACTGGTTTCAAATGGCTGTGGTGTTGAAATATTGCATATCCTTTTCACCATTCCCTCTTTAAGCTCATTTGCGCTCAGAGCTGCCTTCTTACCAGTTCCCAAAATATGCTACCCAGATTTGTTGATAATCCAGATAATCAAGATGTGTGGATCATTACATTTCACACAGTTATAATCTAGCCATCCTGGTTTCAAAGTGAAAATGATATCAGCTAGAAATCAAGACTGAAAGTGTCTTCTGGAAATGAAGTACATGAACTCCAATAGGTGTACGTTGAAGCTAGTATTTTTCCGCTAACTTTATAAATGAAATATAATCATTGTACTGTATGGTGATTCTGTTATTGTTTGGGGGTGACACCTGCTAATAGAGGCTCCTCCAACATAACCCCAGTGGTACTCAGGGTCACCCCCAGCACTGCTTAATGGACCACGTGGTGTTGTAGATCAAACTTTTTATCAAAACACGTGTGCTAGTCCTTTGAACTACAGGCTCTAAAGTACAAAGAATATTGTTCTACTTCAGGGGTCTCAAACTCAATTTACCTGGGGGCCGCAGGAGGCAAAGTCGGGTGAGGCAGGGCCGTATAAGGGATTTCACAAAAAAAGTCATCAAACGTCATTATTAACACTTTTAAATATTTCTTCTGAACATGAATATAACATTGAGTGAAGATCATGAACAGTTCTTCTGAACATGGCATCTTTTGCCTATTCCTTGCTGCCAGAGACTTGACAGCACTTCTCACAAATCTGAACCACATTTGGCCTTAGAAAGGAAGCAGTTGAGACCCTCAGTATGGCTTGAAGATGATCATCATTAAGTCTAGACCTGTACTTTGACTTATTGAAGTTCAATGTGGAGAATAACTTTTCACACAAATATGTGCTCCCAAAAAGGCACATGGTGCAGTTGAACATTTGGGAAAGCTCAGGGAAGCTGGGGAGCAATTCTCTCAAAAATTGCCCATGCATGTCTGCTTTTCCACTAATCTACCTGAACTTGGTTTGAGATCAGAGTTGCATTGCAGGTCAATGAGCTCCATTTGAAGCACAGGAGGGGCATCTTGCACATCAAAGGAAAAGGGGTCCACAAAAATTTGGAAAGTGGCTTTGTGCTTTTTGAAGTCTGCAAATCTGTAATCAAATTCTTTCTCTAGTTTAAAAATAGGATCAACATATTGTTGATGTGGATGCTTGCATCCACAAGTTCCTTTCATGCTGGGAAATGGCAAAGGTTTGTCTGAGAGAGCTGGTATTTCCATAACACAAATTTTGTGGAGAATGCTCTCACGTTGTCATAGGCAGCATTGATAAGCTGCCCCAGGCCTTGTAACATCTTGTTTAGTACATTCAGCTTATGTGTGATGTCAACAAGAAAAGCTAAGTCCATGAGCCATTTGTGATCACTCAACTCAGAAACAGCATTCCCATCCTTATCCATGAAGGCTTTCACTTCTCTCAACTCAAAAAAAAAATCTTTTCAGGACATTTCCCTTGCTGAGCCAACGTACCTCGGTGAAATAGAGCACATCTCCATATTCTGACTCCATTTCCTATAAAAAAAAAAAAGCATGGAACCTTCTGCGCTTTAAGCACCTGGATCTGATTTGGTTGATGCATTTCACAACAACAGACATCACATTGTCACATGGCAGGCGTTTACTGCAAAGGGCCTGCTGATAGATAATGCAGTGAAGAGCAATGGCCTTCTCTACACCCTCCTCTTCAAGTTTTTTTTGGTTTTTTTGGGCCATCCATTTGATGCTCAGGGGTTACTCCTGGCTGTGGTCAGAAATTGCCCCAGGCTTGGGGGGACCATATGGGACACCAGGGGATCGAACCACGGTCGCGATCTTTCCTTGGCTAGCGCTTTCAAGGCAGACACCTTACCTCTAGCGCCACCTCGGCGGCCCCCTCTTCAAGATTTTTTTGAACAAGTGCCACCAGTTCATTTTTCCTCCCTGTCATCAATGGTGCTCCATCAGTTATTATTCCAACAAACCTCTTCCATGGCAAACCTGCATTCTCAATGGCATCACACAGGTGCCGAAATATCTCATTGGTGGTGGTCTGGCCATGCATTGGAATTATTGTGAGCAGGTCCTCTGTCAATTCAAAATTGCAATCAACACCACGGACATAAATTGTATCTGTTATATCTGTGCCCTCATCAAGAGCAACTGAGTATGCATCAAAACATTTGGCTTTCTCACACAGTTGATGATAAATGTCACTTGACATGTCAGAAATGCGTTCTGCCACAGTGTTGGCAGAAAGGCTGATTTTGCTAAATTGACCTTTCTTTTCTGGACAGATAATACTTGCAGCCTGTAACATGCATTTTTAACAAACTCTCCTGTGAATGGTTTCCCTGCCTTAGCAATCATCTCACTAACAATGTAACTAGCTTCAACTGATGCAACATTCTCTTTGGTTGCTTTCTTGAAGAAATCTTGTTGCCTCATTAGACATGCTTTAAGACTGGCAACCCACTTGGCTCTCTCATTTCCTTGATATTTTGCACATTCCTCAGCATGTTTAGTTGAATAATGGCGTTTCAAATTGTATTCCTTGTGCACTGCAACTTTCTCTGAGCAAATAAGACATGTGGGGATGCCCCTGTGCTCAAAGAAATACTGCGTCTCCCACTTTAACTGAAATTATCTGTGCTCGTCATCAATCTTTCTCTTCACTGCAGGCTTTGATGAAGTCATGATGAAGCTATGACAAAATCTAATTCTGTAATAAACTTCTCTCCCTTAGGCCTCTGATAATGCAAGGGACAGCAGGCAGGAGCAGCGGAAATGATGTCTGCGCTAGGTGCAAAGTATTCATGATTATTCACTTACTGAATATTCGCAATAAAAAAATCACATTAGTAAGAAAAAAATCGTTAAAAATCGCATTAAACATTTGCATACCCCGAACGGAAATGCTTGGGGTATGCAAGTGTTTAATGCGATTTTTTTTCTTACTAATGTGATTTTTATTGCAATCATTCGGTAAGCAAATAATTGCGAATACTGCAATATTTGAAGGCAGGCCACGGGCCACAAAATGTTGTATGGAGGGCTGCAAATGGCTCGCGGGCCACAGTTTGAGACCCCTGGTCTACTTGAAAGTTGAGCAAATGTGGATTGAAAAAATACCTTAACATTTTAATGGATAGGAATAATCCTTGTAGTAGTAGTGGCCCAGGAATGGAACATTATTCTTTTTTGAGTTTTGTTTGTTTCTTTGGTTTTTGGCCATACACCTATACTTTCTTAGGAGAAAGTATGCACTCAGCCCTTTGAGCTATCTCTCCAGTCTAATGATGTTATTTTTGAGGGAATTCAGGAGGTTCAAAGCTAGTGATACTGGGATTATTCTCTATGATTTGAGGGTTATGCCAGAGAATAAACCTAATTCCTCACACATGTAACATATTTCCTCTACACTAAATCATACACTCTGTCTCTTGTTTTTTTTAATGGTAAACAAATCTGAATTTCAATGATGATATTAGTCACTAATAGAAAATTATTTATCTTCTCCAAGCCATTGTCTCCGCCCCAATAAAACCCTTTCTGAATTTTCATGTAGATAAATTAATGTGAAGCCTGTGCCAGGCACTGTGCCAGTGTTTAGCAATTATCCGTCAGGCTCCATCTTTGATGTTTTCATCAGTATATTCCTGACCTCTTCAGAGTTGCCAGAGGAAGGATAAATAATTAGTTTTCTGTCCTAGTTAATTTATAATTGGGTAACAGAACTAATAAGTGGCATAGAAGTAGAAGCATAGACATTTTTGTCCATTAAATCTTCACATTTAATATAGGCATTTCATTCTCAAATTAGTCATCTTGCCTTTGGTCATTTGAAAGTCTTCCTAGGGATGACTATAGAACAGAAAAGAACACTTTCACACACATACACCACATACTTTACTAAGAAAAATCGGGTTTTGATATTAGATTATTTAAATGCTTCTGTGGAATCAATTTAGGAGTACTCTGGCCGTTGCAAACTTTATGAACATGGGCGATGGTTTTATTTGCCACACTGTGCTTGTAAGTACTAGCTATTTCTAAGGGATTTCATTTGAAAATATGAAGGCCATTAGGGTTAATATTTCTTTGAGCTAATTCTGGTTCTATGCTTGAGGGCCATTCCTGGTGGT
The DNA here is from genome assembly GCF_024139225.1 of Suncus etruscus. Taxonomy (NCBI): domain Eukaryota; kingdom Metazoa; phylum Chordata; class Mammalia; order Eulipotyphla; family Soricidae; genus Suncus; species Suncus etruscus. The sequence goes on from NC_064868.1 coordinate 12,857,057, forward strand.
GCTCAGAGAACCATGTTATCAGGGAGTGAGTCTGGCCTTCTGCATGCTAAGAATGTACTTGGGGCTTTTGAGCCATCTTCCTAGCCCGCCCTTCCTCCCTTTCCCCTTCCTCCCTCCCTTCCTCCCTCCCTCCCTCTTTTCCTTCCTTCCTTCCTTCCTTCCTTCCTTCCTTCCTTCCTTCCTTCCTTCCTTCGTTGCTTCCTTGCTTCCTTCTTTCCTTCCCTTTTTTCCTTTCCCTTTTTATTTCTTTTTTCTTTTTCTTTCTTTACTTTTCTTTCTCTGTGTTGCTTTCTTTCTTTACTTTTTTCTTCTGTTTATTTTTTCTCTTTTTTTTTGGGGGGGGGAGTCACACCTGGCAGTGCTCAGGGGCTACTCCTGGCTCCACACTCAGAAATCGCCCCTGGCAGGCACTCGGGACCATATGGGATGCCGGGATTCGAACCACTGATCTTCTGCATGAAAGGCAAACGCCTTACCTCCATGCTATCTCTCCAGCCCCTATTTTTCTTTTTATTCATTCTCTCCTTTATCTCTTTCTCTCTCTTTCTCCCTTCCTTTCTTCTCTTTTAGCTGTCATTCTTTTAAAATACATTAAAACATTAGATTTGTTCTGTTTCTAAAAGGGTAAATTCTATTTAGGTTTTGGTTTGTAGAATTCAAGAATTTATGCAACATTTGAGTTAAAATTTTCAGTGTTCTTTCAAACTAAAAATCTCTTTAGAGATTAGCTCTAAGAGAAATAGTTTTTTTTGTTTATATGTATCAAATCTCTAAAACATGGTGGCCAACAGGGTCAACTAAGCTCCCGGGCACCCTTTCTCTCCCCTTCTAGGAACATGCTGTCCTAGACACAGCCAGACCTATACTAGGTTCCATTTGAGTCCTCCGCCTCCAAAATGGGTCTTTAGAATTCAATTTGGCGATTAGCCCAGATTTACTCAAATTTTTAACAAGGACAGCTTTGTATTTCAGCATCCCCCTTTGCCCCAACTTTGTGGCTGGTTAGGGGAGGGGAAGAGGAGCCAGATTTTGAACAAAAAACAAAAGCAGCTGTTGGAGAGAAAACCCAGAGAATTGGGTGAAGGAAAACAATTGTGCAGCGACAGCTGCTCAGATAATCAAAAAAAATAATAAATAAAACCATCCCTGGTTTTGCATTTGACCAGCCATAAGTATTCGAAAGTTTCTAGGTACTTTAATTTGAGGAGAAGTGAAAGGCAAGTGTGTGCATGAAGCAGGCAGATTCATTGCATAACTAAAACTGATTTGGGAGAACAGAGATATTGAATCCACATTGCTGAGGCTCCACCATCAGATGCAAGTTAAACTCAGAGAATGATTTGGTTTTAGTGTGTCCTGCTGAGTTGGAAATGGAATACAGAGCTTCCAACTCTTCTCATGATCAAGGGCAAATGGGCATGAAAGGTCCTAAGAATGCACTAACCAGAAAGTGTGGTTAAAAGAAACCTGGGCAATCTGGGAAGACCAGAAGCATCGTAGAACCACAGTCTGTTTCCTGTCATGCTTTTGTGACAGTTCGTTGCACTTGTGTCTGGTGAAAAAAAACTAAAATTCCTCTGGGGACCATTGAAGAAGGTGAATGGCCAGTAGATTCAAAACTATTTCTTGGAGGTGCTTTACACATATGGTAATTATTAGGTTATCACATCTTCTAGCACTATAAGCAACGTGCACTAACAAGACAACTCACTCAGGAAAGGCATGACATTGTCATATCTAGAAGCAGTATTTGTTGTCAGTCATGAGGACTATGAAGCAGTTTTAAAGAAAACTGGTGAAATGACTGAAGTGATAGTATGGTGGGTAGGGTATTTGCTTTGCATACAGCTGAACCCAGATTCGATTCCTGGCACTACATATGGTCCCTGAAGCCATCCAGGAGTGAGTCCTGAGTGAAGATCCTTGAGTGTGGTTTCAAGACAAATCAAACTAAAAGAAAACTAGTGGAACTCCATTGGGGTTGATGTAATCAGCTAAAGGTCCTGGTACTAATGTTGAGTGACCCATAATTAGATTTTGCCAAAGATAGAAACAGATGTGAAGCCTTTCTCAGACATAGAAACAAATATCTTGTGCAGCAGACTCTTGCCTTCTTAAGTTTAAGGGAGTCTGAGAAGAGGAATGACATGTCAAGGGGTTCCCTAGACAAGCTATAGGATCTGTGTGGAACTGGCTAGCAAATATCTGTCATAACTCATGCTACTTTCATTGTGCAAAAGCAGCATTAGTCTACATGTAGCTGGGTGGGCCTGCCTATGTGCCTATAAGACTTTACAATAATAAATTACAACAGGCAACAGATTGGATTTGGCTTTTCATCCCTAGCATGCTGACCCAAGATAGAGAGCCATGGCTTTCTAAAAGGGTGGGTGAACAGAGAACTCAGAAAGCTCTGTGGTAGGAAAAAGGCACCTCTGTATTTTCACTGACATGTAACAGAAACTTTGCATTTCTGCCCTTACTCCTGTGGCGAGCATGTTGTGGTCACTAGCAGGATATGTAATCGTACCATTTAGAGGCATGATGGAAATCATCAGTCTGATAAGTACTGTCCTGTGTCACTACAAGTTACAGATATCTCAAGATTGGGCAGAGAAATCATATGGGGTGAAGACATTTACCTTTAAAGTGACTAAAAATACTTCAATTTCCAGTGTTCCAATCTCCTGGAACCTCCCAGGCTCAATCCTGAACATGGAGCCAGAATAGCCCCTGAGCACTGCTGTGTGACTCCCACACTTTTGTCCCAACAATACCATTACTTCATGCTACTTTGAAAGTGACCATTCGACCCTCACCAGCATAAACACATTACAAATAATATATACTTTACTCTATGTATCTAGAAAGTTATTATTGTATAATCCAATTTCATGAATTTGGATTATTGAAGCTCATTGGTTTTCTTCCTCGTCCTGTGTCTTTTCTGTCATGTCTTGGGGGTGTTGTCTGGGGAAGAGACTGGCTTCTCAGATGATCCTATTTTCACCTCTTAGCCTCTGTGGGACATTCATCTCTCATCCTGCCTGGATGCTTCCTTCTGCTATTCCCAACCTCCCCAGACCAAAACCTCTGCTTTTTCTGCTTCTTCCCCCTAGTCAAGGACCCATGTTTGTCCACCCATTTTTCTGAATCCAGCTGTTTCTGTTTGTACTCTGACACTAGGGAGACACTAAGCTCTGAAACCTCATGGGTCAGTGGTTTCTCTAGGGAAGGATCAACTGTCCTCCACCTTGTCATGGTTTTGGCTTATTTTTATTAAAATTTTTCATTTTTAATTATGAGAACAAAGATGCAAAGAAAGAGGACAAGGTAAAGTTACAGTGGAAGGACAATCACCCACAAACAGAATTTTCAGAAGTCCCCTTACTGATATCTTAACTTTGAACTTTCAGCCAAAGAACATTAAGAAAAATAAAACAGAACCTATGTACAATTACTTTGTCCCTCAAGTCCCCAGATTTTAATACATAATATTTCTTAGCAGCATGTCAAGCAATCTAAAGCCATAAAACCTATGTAACTCCTTAAATATTGAAGGCATAGTATTTTTTTACATTTCCATGCACATGCATATTAGTTTAAGTTAACCTCAAAAGTGGGTTTTTCTTTTTAAGGATAAGAGTCAAAGGAGCACAGTAAAAACGGTGTTAGAGTGGCAATCATTGTTTGCATAGGCCCACCAAAATATGGGGGACATGGAAAGGAAAGTCTTGGCCTAAATACAAGGAGACCCTACCCCTGAAGTTTCCTGGCATAAGAACAACTCTGGGCTCCAGGCAAGCTAGTTTGCCCAATCCAAGTCATTGTCTGTAGTGCCAACACACTTTTATTTTTCACAAGTCTCTATTGTTGGTATCATGTTTCTGTATTAAAGATCCTGGAATCTGCATATCCTACATTGAAGTCAGGATGTGGAGCATCCTCTAGTTTTACTCACAATTAAAGGGCAATGCAGAAAGCCCTGTCCAGTACGCAAGTCATTGATGTTCTTGTCTTCTCAGTGTTAAGGGAAGTCTCTTTTGAGTAGATAGATGTCAGAGCAGCGGTAGGGTCTTCCCTGGTAGAGGATTGCTTCCAGGTGTTGTTATAAAAAACTTTGGATGTTTCATAGATAGCTTCCCTGGTTCAGGGGTGAATGGAGAATGCCCATTCTTCTGAGGCCTGTGCCAGGTCATTATGTCAATGTTCAGGGTGTAAGGTCCCATTGCACTACAAGATTTGTGTGTTCCAATCTCTATTAGATAAGAACTTATTTGTGTGTATAGTATTTTTCCATTTTAATGTGCCTATGCAAACAAGGAACAATGCCACATGGTGTTATAGGCCCATATGGGGGCTGCAAGAACAAGTCCAAAACTCCCCATGACATGGTTAAACATAAGCATTAAACTGAGGGACTCTTTCACCGAATATTTCTTATTGAACAGCTCACAGAGAGAAGAAAAGATAAAAAGTGGGGAAAATCTTCACTGTATAAGAGAATATTTAGTAATAGTTAGCTGTCAAAGAAAATAGATATAAAATATTCAAAGCCATACGTGTCCATTTTATGTCTTTTGAAATGGTTGGGGGTTGTTAAATTCAGTGCACCACGTTGGTGTGTGATTAGGACTGTGCAGTACTGAAGCTAAAAAGGGTAAATGGGGGGTTACTAATGGTTGGGGGTGATAGAGTTAAAAACTGAAAATGAGCTTTACAGGGGTGTGCGAAAGAGCAGAATACCAGATGGACATTCTACATACACAAAACATAACTTAAGGATAGATATATTATTAATATATCACCCCTGCATGGTTTTGAACATGTAGACTGGTAAGAAATTGACAAAGACTGCCTTAGTAAAAATGAGCAGCCCTCAGCACCCCCAAATTTGGACCCACCATTTCTGGCCGCCTGGGCTTGGTCCCAGGGAAGGCCTGGAGGCTGGGGGGCTGGAGAGGGGATGGCTGGGGGACTACCAAGGCTCCCAGCACACCCAAGCTAGGGAGAAAGCCTTCAACATTGGGGTCTCCCCAGACCCCATGGCTGCTAGAGCTAGCCTCCAGATCAAGAAAGGATTCGGTAGAGAACCGGAAGGGTTTTGGCTTTTTTAAAAATAAAACATGCAATTAGAGATCATTTGAGTAGTCTGTCATGGGAAATAATAACCAAGCAGTCAGATAATGACCCTAAAAGCATCTCTTTCTTGGGTGGGAAAGTTCCCCCAAAGTCTGTTTTAAGATGAACTTGAATGAGTAGTTATAGTAAGAGGAATTTGCTGACTTCACAGTCCGGGTCTTGTGATTTTGTGTTCCTCAAGTCCAAGTGTGTGTTCTTGGCTCAAGAACTGGATTTGAATATGGAGTCCACCAAGCAAGTGAGCAAACCTGAGGGTATTGTGTGACTGGCTAGATGCTGAGAACAAGAGGTCCTAGATGTTGGCTGGCTTAAGAGTAAAGGGAAACCAAGCCAGCTGACTCGAAATTTCTGACAAATACCACAACAGGGGAAATGTATTGAGCAAGAATCATTTCTGTAGACTCAGGAGATTGCCTCTTCTTTTGGAAAAAAAAGGAAGTAGGGCATGCCACGCTGGAACTCAAGAAACCAGGGAGACAACAGCTACTAAATCCTTCAGGGAGGAAATGAAATTCTTTGCTTTGGTATAAGTGACAGATTGCCCCCACTTTTCCTGTCTCTAAACTCCCTTTGACTTCAGGATTTCTTTGCTATTGTCCTCTGCATTTTTTTCTCTGCATTTTTAAAGCCACACAGTGAGCATTTTACGACATAGTAGTAAAACAAGCTATGCTGCTGATGTGGTTTTTCTTACCTCTGGGAAGAACGAGATATCCTGTTTAGATGAGGAGTCATCTATGTCCATGTTTCATTCAACTAAAGCTTTCCAAATCTCTCTATGCTCTTCAAAGCAACCTTAGCACAGGTCATGGGACTTAGAAAAAAATCTTTGCCATCCAGTCAGGGATCTGTATAGAGGCTCCATTCTGAGTTTCTATAGCCTTCTCCATGGTAATCTCCCCTGCTCATTGTGTACAGACGTTAGTGCTCAAGCTCTTGGGAACCAGCATTGGTATGACAAGCTGTGAGCTGCCAGTGTTGGCAGAGCTGACACTGAGAAAATGGGTTCCAAGTCTCTGTTTCGGGGCTCCAGCCTAGAATTGATGGATCCAAGTCTGAATTGAAACATCCCTCTGAAGCTGGCATACTTTCTTCTCATTCTACATCCAAGCTGGAGACATAAACTGGGCATGGTAAGACAGTGGTTAGACCTTTGGCTAGAAGGTCTGAGGTGAGAGTTCATCTTGCAATGAAGCTACCATAAAAAAAGTACAACTAGCTCAGAGTTTCCATTGGTGTGTGCTTCTCTTCCTCCTGAGAAAACATTAGGCAAATGCAGAATGCCACTTTGCTGCAGGGGGAAGGCAGCATACACATATGCACCTACAACATAGTTCTGTAACTCCCTCCACTCTGTCGACTCTGTTTACATCCACTCCCACCTGTTCTCACCTCCCATTGCACAACCCCCCCTTCTAGCCTAGCTCAGGAGCACACATGCAAGAGCCACCCACCACAATGGCCAGTTTCAGGGTTTTCTTCCCATGAATGAAAATATTAAGTTATATTTTTCAATCTTGGGCCGGAGAGATAGCCCAGTGGTAGGGCGTTTGCTTGGCATGCAGCCGACCCAGGAGGGACCCATTTCAATTCTCAGCATCCCATATGGACCCCCAGCCTTCCAGGGGTGATTTCTGAGTGCAGAGCCAGGAGTAACCCCTGAGCGTCGCCAGGTGTGGTCCAAAAACCAATCAATAAAGTTTTAAAAAATATTTCTCGGGGCCAGCGAGGTGGCGCTAGAGGTAAGGTGTCTGCCTTGCAAGCGCTAGCCAAGGAAGAACCGCGGTTCAATAACCCAGCATCCCATATGGTCCCCCCAAGCCAGGGGCAATTTCTGAGCGCTTAGCCAGGAGTAACCCCTGAGCATCAAACGGGTGTGGCCCGAAAAAACAAAAAAAATTTTTTTCTCTGTCTTAATCATTTAGAGTAAGATAATAGTCTTCCTATTTTTAATTCGATTAGTAATTTTTATTATTGAAAATTTGCAGAGTTGTCTTAATGTTCTCCCCCTTTCCTGTTTAGTTTAGGAGAGATCATTTCTGGAAGTGTTTGGGGAACCATATATAGTGCTGAGGCTGAAACCAGATTGGCTGCATGCAAGACATGTGCTATCTGTCTTGTCCTGAATTTGAATTATGTGATTTTTCAGAATGATAATTTTTGTACCAACTCATCCCTCTGGTTTTACCCTATTCAGTTAGGGGAGAGATAGAAAACTCCTCCCTTTATTGATACTTTATAATCACATATTCAAAAATTTTATTATTTACTCAGAAACTAAAATAATAAGGAATAGATTTATCTGCACCCTGTCCAAATCAAATGTATGACATTTAGAAATCATATAGCTGAAGAAGATGAGTAATGGGAAAAAGAGAAATATTTATATTTCCCAGAAATTCTGTAGAGAGCCCAAGTCTATGACTTAGTGTTCTTACTTTGTACACATATGACCTAAGTTCGACCCCTAGCATTGCTCTACAAAGTCAATTGTTATCCCTGTTGGCACATCAAGTGAAACCTTTGGTTCATACCACTAAGCATTTACATGCCCTACAACTAAATGTGTAGACATTTTATGGACTTCGGATGGCACATCCCAATGACATACAGGAGGGGAAGAAGTTTGTCCGATCATATTGGATGCCTTTGATTAGTCACTGTGTTGCATCCTGGCGACAACTTACTTAGGAGGCTTGGAGAGAAAATGGAATACTGTTTCAGATTCCCTCCCCCACATGCTCATCATGGGGTTCTCAATTGAATGCTAGCCCTCTCTCCATAGGAGCAGTACCACTGACCCTTTCTTGCCCCTCTGCCCCCTTGTTTGTCTTTCCTAGTCTATGCTGTGTCTTTTTGGTTGTTATGTGTCTTTGTTGTTGTGTTTTTGGTTTGGGTCCACATCTGGTGGTGCTCAGGGATTACTCCTGGATCTGTGCTCAGAATTATTTCTGGAAGTTCTTGAGGAATCATATGGGATGCCGGGGATCAAATCGAGTCAGCTGCATGCAAGGCAAACTCCTTATCTGCTGTACTGTCTCTCCAGGCCCTGTGCTATGTCTTTTTGACTTCAGAGGCAAAGTAGGTACCAGTGTCTTCTTGTATGGGCTCTGACAGTCCAGTTACTAAAGATGCCAAAGGACAAGACCTTGCCTTTGAAAAGATCAGCTGTTCTTTATCCATCAGTGTTTCTCAAAATTTTATTTATTATTAACCCTAAAAAGACCTTCCATGTCTTGCCCAAATAGCTTATTTCAAGGAGGCATATTTCAACATCAAGTATGTGGTATATTTGTTTAGGTATCATGTGTATATTTGTGATTATCCATCCAAAGGATAAGATGCTCTTTTGCACACTATCCCCTGCACCCAAACTCATTTTCATCCCATTGGGGATGATATTGCCTTGTTAAGACTTCATATTCTGAGGCTAGAGAGATAGCCTTTCACGAGGCCTACCCAGGACAGACCTGGGCTTGATTCCCAGCATCTCATATGGTTCATAGAACTTGCCAAGATCGATTTCTGAGTGCAGAGCCAGGAGTAACTCCTGAGTGCCACTGGGTATGGCCCAAAAACAAACACACAAAAAGAACCAAAACTTTATATTCTATATATACAGTTATTTTATTTTACAGATAATAGTTCTCCTAGGCTTTTCCCAGCTCCCCAGATTCATGATGAAGGGCTGCTAGCAGCAGTGCTTGGAGGAACATATGGTATTGGGAATTGAACCCTGATTCCTGTATGCAAAGCATGCTGAGCTATCTCTCCAGGCACTCCAATTATTTTAAATTATTATTTTAAGTTATTATCTGGCTACCTAAGAGAAACATACTTGAATTGCGAATGGTGGAAGACTATAAATATGAATGTGCATCACCCATTAATTTGAGTTCAGCTGCATTGGGTGGTGAGTGCCTTCTGAGGTTCTGTAATTCCCCAAGCTCCCAAATACTTCTGATCCAAGGGTTCCTCTTTGAGCCACCACATAATTGAGCAGAACATGAGGGAAATTTAAAGGGTCCTTGAATTTTTTTTTAGGATTCCAGAGGTTGAAAACAGTGGTTGTCAGCCAGGATGGTTGACTAACGTCCCAAAATTTTGGGCATTGTTTAGGCATTTCTGGTTGCCACCTCTGGGTGGTGACACAGGGCTCTGCAGAGTGGAAATGAGTTATTCTGCTAAATAGGACAGAGGAAAGGCCCTAACCCAAAAAATGGCCAGGCTCTGAATGGCACTAAAGTTTAAATCAGAAATCCTTGATTGAAGGAAATCACACATATGCCTCAAAAAATTAGCACAGACATCTACAAACATCCTTGCTTGTTGCTAAGAAAAGTGTTATTAATTCAGCAAGGTAGTCCTAAATACCATATTCTCCGGTGTATAAGACGACTTTTGAAACAAAAAAAGTCAACCGAAAATCGGGGGTCATCTTATACACCGCGTATATCCCGAAAAATGTTTCAATATGCCGCTAAATGAAAATTGTCTGAATATTGCCACAAAATGAATTTCCCAACTCGATCCTGTACCAATCACTGCAAGGCTGCTCAGACCACCTCTCTAACTCAGCCAATCAAAGCAGACTTTTGATGCATGCAAATTAGACAATGTTCTGGACCCAAATCTACACTGTAAAAAGCCTGCTCAGATTGACCAGAGTCAGAGAGGAAGTCTATTACAGTATAAACTTTGAACCTTTGCTGTGATTGGCTCACTGTGGTACATACAGTTGCAGCACAGGAACGTTCTGTCTGATACAGCGAATATAGGCATAAACCTATATTTTAACTGCAAAATTAGGGGGTCGTCTTATACACCCAGTTGTCTTATACGCCGGCAAATACGGTAGTTTATTGTGGCAAAGTACAGTTGGCATTAAGAGATAGCTTCAATCAGTTTTTACAAGTAAACAAGTCATAATATAAAGACATGCATTTTAATAGATTAAAAGTTGAACCACTTCAGGAGTTTTGAGCTCTAAAGGGAGATGTCCAATAATGTGAAGCTGGAATCTCTGTTGGCAAGGTATGAGACAGCTGGCACTCCCAGAGTGTGAATATTGGGCCTGGCAGGCCACATTTGCTTGGGTGGTGCTCTTTATTGGAGTGATGTCCTACAGAATCCATCTGGACCATTTTGGAACCAACTTGGGACATTCCTTTGGATTCTTGAATATGTCTTGCAGCTGGATAGAAAGTGGTGGACTATTATGAACCATAGACTAAAGTTCATTTTCTCCCCCACCCACCCTGAGAGAAAATGATGCAGATTGCTGTGTGGGTCTCAGTCCACTTAGGAATAATCCCATCTCATTTTATGCAAGGTGCACATGAGGGTGTCTGTAAGGAACTGTTAGTGTATTAATATAATCAGCTTGGATTTAAGTCCTAACAGCAGTGACGGGAGATTCATCTGTGGGTAGATGGTATAAAAGCTCTCTATTGTCGAGCATGGTTTTTCACTGGGGTTAAAAGAGTTTTAATATGATGCAACTGACTCCTGAGATGTATTTGCAAGTTTATTTTAAGTATAGTCTTTCTTGGAAAATAATACGTTAGTCAACTATGTCAACTGAATAATGGGGCTTCATGTGTGGGGTCTTTGAAGTTGATTGAAGCTCTAGTTGACTCAGATGGAGAGCAGCATCTAAAATACGCAATTGTCACAAATCCCTATGCTCATGGGATTTTCCAGACTAAGCTCAGCTATTGGGCAAGAACTGTTAGATCTCTATGCTATACACACTTCAGATTTTTCCCATAAAGAAATAAAAAACATGACTGCTATACTGTTGACTCTGTCATCTGGAATAAATGTGCCTTATTTGTTTGTTCCCATTATTGAAATCAAATGATTTGCTGAACCATTGTCATTTCTCTTGTTTCAATTGTTTAATGTTAGACTGTTTTCTCTTCTACTCATTTGTATGTAATTCTTCTGTTAGAATGAACCATAGAAAATGATCCACATGTAGCTCTATTTTTCCAGTAGAATTATTCATTTCATATGGGCCTGTCTAATATTTAGCAGTGTATTTTTTCCAGTTTCATTGCATTATCCTTGACATACTGCATTGTATAAGATGAATCACATAATTACTTGACCTACATTTGCCATAACACAACTATAGTAAGTTAACACCTGGCATTTCATATAGTTACAAGAAGAAAAGAAAAAGTGTCCTCATTCCTTATGCTGAGAACTTGTATAGTCTGCTTCCTAATTCTCATGTTAGAAGCTAGCTTTGAGAATCCCAAGTTGCATTTCATTCTCACGTAAGATTTCTAAATAGCTGTGTCTCTCCAGCATGGTTTTCATCTCTGTGCCGGATATGGGTTTTCACTCGGATCACCTTCCACTGCAGAGTGACCCTTGAACCTTTGCCATGCACATGTTTAAGTGGCTCATTCAATTCTTTTCAGCCAGCTAGAGGTCTTCTGTCTCTTATTGAATTTTTCAAATGATGAATTACTTTGCTTTGAGCTATATCTATTTTTAAATTTATATTCATAAGCACCAGAATTAAGATAAAAAAAATAACCCAGTCTTATGAGTTGATAGGTCTTATCAACCAAGTGCCAAGATCTCAAAGTATAGATGAATGAATATTCCTTGGAGGACAATTTTAAAATTCTAAAAGTTTCAGGAACACGGGGATATTTTTAAAGGTTACTTTGTGGCTCATCTTCTCAAATCTATTCGTAATGTTTTTGACATAAATACGAATTGCGTCATTTTCAAATCTTATATTTAACTGTAAAATACCTCCTCACATCTCATGGAACTCAGAAACCTGAATATATGGTTGGTCGGGACAATTGTGGTGCATATGAGTCACTTTGCAGAAAGATTTGTTACTAATCGACTGCAATTTCCCCCTAGATTTTGTTCTTTTTTCCCCAGCTTTTGGTCCATTCCAAAATACACATGAGCTTGACCTAAGAATTTTGCTAAAGGAATATTATTCCTCTCTAGGGAAATGAAAGCAGCATGTTCCACACAAGTTTGAAAATCTTAAAACAACTCAAAGGCCAAAACTAGAGCCCAGATGATTGTGCTCTGCAAAAATGAGATTTGCTGCTTTAATCGTAGGCATTGTCAGTGCCTTACTGGGGACAGGATCATAGCTGTGAGATGCTAAGAAGCTTATTGACCCCTCTGGGCTGTTGTGATTATGTGGTATATTTAGAAGCAGTAATGAAAGCAGCACTTCAGCCAAGATGCCCCAGTAGGAACTCTCAAATTAACATTTCTCCCATTCTGAATAAAATCCCCCAAAGCGAATATTTGCATGGCAAGTAAGCAACAGCTCCTTTCTCACCAAGATAGTGCTGTGACATTTCATGGAAAATGGATTGCCTCTCACTTCTTTTTTAAAAAAATTAATTACTTTATTTAAACCCCATGGATTACAAGGTTTTCATAATACAGTTGGTTTTTCCCCAATGGTTACAAAGATTTTCATGATCAATTTTCAGTGCACATTTCCTACCACCAATGATCCCAGTTCCCCTTCTGTCCTTCCTCTGCTCTCTCCCCTGCCCTGCCTGCCTCTGGGGAAGACATTTTTCTTTTCTCTCTCCCCGCTGTCTTTCTCTTTCATATTAGACACTGTGGCTTACACTATTGTTACTGAAGGGGTATTATTATGCATATCACGTTCCCTCCTTTCAACACCCAATTCTTGTCCAGAGTGGTTCCAACTATCATTGTCCTACTGGTCCCTTCTCTGCCCTAACTTCATTCTCCTGCTCTTTGTGGCAAGTTTTTTTTTTACCATAGATTGGGTTTTCTTGGCCCTCATCTCTATTGTCTCTAGAAATTATTACCAGACTATCTGGTTTTATATTCTACAAATATGAGACAGAGAGAGAACTAGGCATAAAATAGTTGTCTCTCCCTTCTTTGGGGGAAGTTTGGGCCACGCCAGCAATGAGTGCATCAAGGACCATGAGGTACAGGGAGCCAATGCAAGTGCACATAAAACCTGTTCCCAGTCCTTTGTGCCTATTCTCCCTGCACCCCCACTTACTTCTTATCATTTTGGTGGGATTTGGGCCACACCTGGCAGCGCTTGGTGGTATTCTTAGCTCTGTACTCAGAAATTACTCCTTGCAGTTCAGGGGACCATATGGGTTGCTGGGGATAGAAGCCCAAATCAGCCACATGCAAGGCAAATACCCTACCCAGTCTACTATTTCTCCAGCCCCACTTATCATTTTTATCTCTGCTACTCAGACCATCATCAGAACTGGAACTTGGAGGAGCCCCATCTTGCATCCCTGCATGTAGAAACTGTCACCACTGAACACATTTTTATTATTTTCTGAAATCTTTTAAAATGCCACAGACTCTTTTGGAGCAGTTGCAAGAAAATCAAGTATAGCATGTTTCCCTAGAAATTACTGTTTTGTTCAGAATAGCACCCACATTGCATTCCTCTGAAACTCAGGACCTTACCAAAGTAAAATCCATGTTCCACATCCCCAGTCCTACAATTGTAGGTTTTAACCATAAGGTGGGTTGAAATCTCCCCCCAAAAGTCATGGATCACCCATAGGTCAGGCTTGATAATTGTCTGAGTAACATATGTGGTCATTATGGTCTGACTAGTCGACTTTCACAGAATTAGCTCGAGATTTTCTACAGTTTAGTTTGGTCCCAAGTCTTTTTGCGGAGAGAGCTTGAATTTCCTTCTCTATCATTCACCAGGGTGCTTGCTCATTGTTTACTTGGACTTGCTTAAAGGTTTAGTGGGATGAGATGTTAAGGGGCCCCTCAAAGGGGATCAAAGTGGACAGGCTCGGCTTTTCTGTCTCTCCTGTCTGCCCTGTGGAAAGAATATGACCTGAGATATCCTAGAGTAAGAATTTATCTGGGTGCTGCAGGGATTTCAGTCTTAGAACAAATCTTGTTTCATCCCCATGAAAGATCCAGCCCTTTAGCACCATTAGGACCTTCCCAGAGGCTCTGAGGATGCAGAGTCAGAAGCCCCAGGGCAGCCACAGGCTGTGACTCAAAGACTCCAGGTATGTTACTGATCTTCTGAGCCAACGGCAGAAAGAGCTTGGCCAGCCTGGCCATCTTTCTCCTCACCAATTCTCCAGTAGCAAATGTATTTGGCCTCTTGATCAGATGCATTCAGTGAAGATCAGCAAGCACCAAGAAAGCTTTCCTTCTCCCACATGGAGCTTTGCAGGCACAAGGAAAAGTTAAAACATATGCACTAGGTGACTTCTCTGCAATGAGCACTTATAAAGTATTATAAACCTTTGCCACTCCAGGCACCCTTAACTTGGGACACCAGACATTGTGAACCTTGCTTTCCTTCTCCTTCTGAATGTTCCTTTGACCAATTAGTACAAGTTAATTGTTGCTCTTCAAGCTTGTGGCTTCAGGTTCAGAAGAGGGGCAGCAACGTTAGTGGGAGGCTGGCCCATTGCATTATCTTGAGCAGAGAGATGGTGGGAGGAGCTGGTGTTGGGTAAAAGGAAAAGATCTTTGGTGCTAGGTTTACTCTATCCACTACTGCAGCAGATCATTTAGTTTCAGCTCAGAAGAGAATCAGATCTGTGAGAAAGAGAATTATAGTTGACCCCTCACACATAATGTTGTAGATAGGTTTTTGGAAACTTTGACTTTAAGCGAGATAACATATAACAAAACCAAGTCCTCAGAAAACATGCTTCCATTCAATATGGGCCAGGAGTGTGTGGTTTCTTTATCAATGTTATGATGAAGCTACATAAATGAACAGTGTTACTCAGGACCTGTTGTATATGCCTAAGATAGAATTCTTAGGAGCCATAGAGAGGTTTTGATGATCTAAACACACACAAGACCTGGGTTTGGCCCCTGCATTTTCTGGTACCCGAAGTACCACCAGGCACACGTCCAGAGCATGGAAATGGTAGTGGCCCTTAAACACCAAGGGGTATGACCGAAAAAGAGAGAGAGATCAAATTATCAGACTTAAGGCCTTGAGACCATGCTTATGAAATGCTACATTTATAGAGAAATACTTCAGCTTGATAGAAATGGTGCTAAACAGAGTTACCAACTTGAGTCTGTGATGTGCAGAGGCCCAACTTAGTTATTATGAGACTGTTTTGATCCTAGCTAGATCAAAGAAGGAATCCTATCAAGATGCACTTGTGAATCCTTCCTGTCTGAGAAACTTTTACATAATCCCAGATACATAGGCATCTGAAATAGAATGCACATCAAACATTTACTCCTAATAAATGTATTTTATTTGGGGGTTGAAGAACTACACTGCAGTCGGTATGCAGGGTCTGTTTGTGTCTGTATGCTCAGGAGTGACCCCTGGTGGTACTCAAGGAACCACATGCAGTGTCATAAATCAAAATAAGGCTGGGCTACGTGCAAGGCACTTGCTTTCATCCCTGCACTATTTCTCTGGCCCCCCACAGAGCAATTTTAAAGCAAATTTTGCACAACTGCCATTCAGTTAGGCAACCCCATAATGGGTTACAATCCACAATTTAAGAAGCTATGGTCTAGATCAGAAATTGGCACACTCAGGCCTAAGGCTTGAAGAGCCTAAGATATTTGCTGCCTTCCTCAAAACAATAAGTATGCCCACCCCTGACTCAATGCTTCTGAGTATGTGTGTACTTTTTTACATAATCTCCCAACTTAATCACAGTCATTCTTGTTGCGGACCTGTGATAAATCTTTCCCAGCCCACTCAGATCTAGGTGGGTGTAAGGCACTTTTGTTGCTTGAACCAGAAATCCTCTAAGCCTCAGTCCTGTAAACAAAACCCTCCAGTTACCCCACACTACTTATAGTGCATCAGCCGAATTCACTTCTCCTGAAAACTCTTGCAAAGCTTTTGACAAGTAGACTGACTCATTAAATCGTACCTCTACTTTGGAAAGCTTCAGTGAGCACTCTCTGCCCCTGACTACCTGTCAGGAGATAATAGGAACCTCAAAGAGGAAACAAGCTGAGTTTTAATTCAGGCCATAGGGCACTAAGATTGGAGTGCTTATATGGCATACATCTGGCCCTGTTCAATCTCCAGCATTACTATAGAGGCTCCTAAACATACCCATAGTGAATAAAAACAAATTCTGCCTCCCCCACCAAAGGAAGATGTGATTTTTTAATACTCTCTCATATCCTTTTTTTTTTTTTTTGGTATTTGGGCCACACCCGGCGGTGCTCAGGGGTTACTCCTGGCTGTCTGCTCAGAAATAGCTCCTGGCAGGCACGGGGGACCATATGGGACACCAGGATTCGAACCAACCACCTTTGGTCCTGGATCGGCTGCTTGCAAGGCAAACGCCGCTGTGCTATCTCTCCGGGCCCTCTCATATCCTTTAAGATCATGAGGTCTTATTTTTCCTCTGGTGAGCTTTCCTGAAGTTCGACCTTTATCTCCAGTAAGTTAAGGAATTATTTCATTCTGGAGGCTTCTAGAAGGTAGAAGGACAACATATTTGTCTCATGCCTTGGCTGGTGTTAGTGGCCTTGGGTTGCTCTTTATTTCATCTGTGCACTCAGAAAACATTTCTTTATGGCTTAGTGGAGATGGAAATAGCTGATCCAAATATTTAACAGCACAAGGTATGTAAGAGTACCCATGGCCAGCGAAATGAGAACTATTTTCCAGATGGAAACTTTTCTTTATAATTTTCTCTTCTCAGACTTGGAGACCAAATATTTCTTAAAACATTATGTCTCTTCATCATTGAAGGAACTTATGTTTCTTCGTGTGAGACATGATTCTATTTACTCAGGTTTGTGTTACATGGGAAAGCTGCTAATGAAAAGTTGAAGGTGGGGTTTGTAGAGATAGTACAGGAGGACTAAAGTGTGTGTATTTCGTGAAGCTGACCCTCATTAGATCCCTGGAACTATGTATAATCACACAAGCATCACCAGAAGCAGCCCCTGAGCACAGTGCCAGGGGAACGCCAGTGAGTGCTGCCTGGTATGGACCCTAAAGCCCCAAATCAATAAATAAGATGAAAAATTTAAGTATGTCCAAGAAAATGCTTTTGTTCCCAAGTTTAGCAGGACCCAGAAGACCAGCTGTCTTGTTTGAGAGGAAGGATCCAAGAACTACATTATTATTCTTATTCCTAGTCCTCTCAATTCTTTACTCTCCTCTGGATCTGTGTTGTATACTCTACCTTAGGAGAATGTATGAAGGAGAAATTTCCAGGCTTGTAACACTGGCTTTCAGTAATTTCCAAAAACATCTATTTTGTGAGAGATCTCAGAAATAGAATTAATTGCTGGTTACATGTGATAGAGACACGTTGTTAACAAGTTTAGGTTGGTTTCCACTTACTTTTCCACCCTCTCCTACTTTTCTCATAAATATGCTTTGTGTCCATTAGAGAAACCCATTTGTGTCTCCCCCAATTTACCACCATGTTTTGTAAAGTTATCCCCTTATGCATTCTGTTCTTTCTTCCTTCCAGAACTAGTTTGCCTAAATAACTCCTGCCTTTCTTTTACTGCTCCTCCCATGATCCTGTTTTTCCCCCTCAGTAGACAAATTTATTAGTATGTCCACAGATATCATTCTGTCTGGGATACCGCTTACGTATATCTCATATTGTTAGCTCATATTGTTATTGTTCGTTGTTAGCTTTTATGAACCTGGAAGTACTTGGAAGATAGAGTTTAATTCTTAGCAGTTTTCAGTTTGGGGCAAAATGGATCCTGTGTGTCCCCAGGATATTTTGAGTGGAGTCATAGATGAAAATTATTGTAACTGTAGGCCATGGCATGAAACGTAGGAGGAACTTGGTAATATACAGGGGCCACAGGAAGAAAACAAGGTCAGAAGTGACCTATTAATGGAAAAAAGTTGAAAATGCAAGTTTAGTGGACAAATGTATATGTGTGTCTTTGCTTGTTAGTTCCCTCTCTACTTGAGCTCCAAGCAGGTTTATTTTCAGGTGATGATTCTTGAAATCCTCTCTTCCTAATTAGAAGTCTGTGTCTTCTCTGTTGAGTTCATAAAAGTTTTCCCTTTTAGCTTCTTTTTGGTTTTATGATTTAGGGATGAGCTTCCAGCAGCGATGAGTAATGACCATGTGAACCTCTCATCCTTTTGTTAATTATGAATTATGGCCCCATGTGGTAAAATGTGGTCAGGAAGATAGAACTGGAATTCTACAATGGAATATTCTGGAAAGGACAGGAAATGCTCAAAAATGACTTTCAAGTTCTAACCAAATAATAACACAAATCAGAACATAGTATTCACACTTTCCCTCTCTTTCATTGTTCCAGATGATCTTTACTGAATAGAGACATATTTGAGATAGAAGGTGGTAGAGCAGAGCCATGGTCCCCCAGGGGAAATACACAGGGTAGTCCATTGGGCACAAGAAGAAAGTACTCATAGGCCTTATAGTTATCTTATAGTTATTTTAATGTAAGTTCAATATAGAACTAGCATACGTATATATCCCTCTAATTATAGATTGTGTAATATATACCTACTTACTTGGAATAGGAATATATGAGGTTTTAATTTCCAATAAGAGTAGCATATCTATTAAGTTTTGATGGGTCCAACATATCTATTTAAAAATGTTTAAAAACAGTCAAAGCATATAATTTCTGATTCTTGGTGCCAGCACTAAAATCTTGTGAAAGAGGTCTCAAGTTCTTTGTAGACCCAGTTGGGTGTCCCATGGAAGATGTGATCTGCGGAGAGAGATTGATTACTTGGTTTCAAGAAAATTGCATGAACTTGCAGCTTATTATTGAAACTGCAAAGAAAAGTGTGTTGGATGGAGAAGAAATGATGCATTTGAATGTTTCCTTGCGACAGTTTGCATAACTTTTTGCAAACTTTGAGCTTATCTCCTCCTATCCTTCCTCTATTATGTAGATGAGGAACTGGCATGCTGGAGGGACAGACTTTGACTTACCCTTGTGTGTGTTTGCAACACAGAAGCAAACCTTTATTATTTGGAAGGAGTCTTGCAAAAAAAAAAGGGGGGGGACAAAGGGACATCATCCTGTGTTATTGAGGAAAACACTAATGAAGAGCCCACTTTTGTATGAAGTGAGTTGTTTTTAGTCTTCTCGAAATGCAGTTTGGAAGTCCCTTGGACACATAATCATGCACAGAAGTAAAGAGGATGGATGGTATCACCATGATATGCTTTCATCCTTCTTGGAACTTCTTTATGGAGGGAACTGACATTACTCATCCGGGAGCAGACAAATAATGAGAGAATGAATACTCCAAAGGCAGCGTGCTTATGGCCAAGCTGTGCCTTGGAGATGGTTTTGTTGGCAAGGCGATTCCTGGAATCTTTTTGGCTTGTCAATATTCAGCACCCTAGACAACCGCTACTGTTTGGAACACTGACTTTTACTTAAGAAAATGGGCTCCAGAAAAAAAAATACTGTCATACCCAAGAGGACAACGCTAGATGGTAGGAAGCAAAATAAAGTTCCTTAGCTGCTCCCTCGAAGGAGTTATTCCTTAGATACACAATGCACTGCCAGCACGGAGCCCAGTGTGAAATTTGTCCCATGCATGGTAGGCAAAATTTTTCTGCCTGTGGACATTCACAAGGCGGCATTGTGGAAACAGAAGCGGCTCAAATTGTTCATTGTTCTGTGGCTCCTGCTTTGGCAGCCAGAAGGGAATTCATTATGTGGTGATTGGCATCCTTTTTTGTTTATTTCATTTCATGCCCAGAGTGCAGCAATGCATTCTGGCCCTCCGAAGACTCTTGCTTCATCCCGGACTATTCCAGTCTTCTACTCCCTTCCTTCCTCTTGCCACATTGCTCTCCAAACTCCAGAGACCTGCCGACTAGTGGCTGCTTGCCTTCCATCCTCTGAAAGGGGAGGTGTATCCATTTCCACCACCACTCCTAACTTGGAGAACAAACACACTTTGTTCTCACATCTGGGCTGGCCAGCAAGCCAACAAATATTTATTAAGCCCCCATGGTGTGCAGAACTTCTGGGGACTGTGTGCCCAGGCAAATGTCCACCATGGCCAAATAAAGCCCGCCACACTTCCCGTTGGTGTTTCTGCCCCCGGAAAGCAGGGACTAACGGGCTTTCAGGAGCAAAATTGAGAAGTAGATCTTTCAACATTTCCAGGTGCAAATTGTTTTTGGATTTTCTCTGAATGACTTGTGCAACTTAAGCCATTCAAAAAAAAAACCCAAACATACCAAAACAAATCCTCCACACCAATAATGAACATGACTACTTCGAAGTCAAGGTACTATTTTTTTAATCTTTGAATCTCAAAGTTTGATAACATTTGTGTCACCTGAGGATCAAGTTGAAATGTGGATTCTAAGTTAGGTCACCAGTTTGTACTTCTAATAACCCACTGCTATTCTGAGGGCAGCCACGCTTGCATGGCAGAGCCAGTTCAGTGTTTCTTGGTACTGACTAAGGTTGGGATCATGTGGAGATTTTTTAAACAAATACTCATGCCCCAGAGCTGCTGGTTTAGTGGTTCCAGATGAGTCCCAATTTAAAACAACTTTCCATGATCCTGGGAAGGGTAGGTGGTGGTCAAGGCTCTGCTTTGTACATGGGAGACATGCATTTGTCCTCTTGGAAGGAAATGAAATCCTTGTTTGATGTTTTAGATGACCATGAACCAAGTTATTCAGCCTTTAAGGAGGTGAGGCTTGGAGGTTCCTTCCCCTATGTTTGAACCTTTTTAGGGACCTATGGTAATGGCCAATCACATTTGTTTATCCCATCTGAAGGAGGGTGCTTCTGGCATGAAAAGGGGAGAAGCCAGGGATGACTCCACCCCTCCTACAGAGCACAGAAGAGTCCTGTCCAGCCATGAATAATCCAGTACCATCAGTACCCAAAGAGGAGCAATCACTATCAAAGTCCTCCAGTGGGCCCTCAGTGGGCCAGGAAGGCCAGTGTTTTGTTTCCTTCTGGGAGGATGCTTTTAGCCCAGAGGTCTTTCATCTTCTGTCTGTGGGCCTGCACTGGTTGACTGGCGTTTTCTGCAGGCTGTGACAAATTGTAACTGCTTCAGGGACCAGGCTGAAAGGACAGGGGTTAAGACAATGCTTTGCATGAAGCTCTGCTGGTTTGGTCCCAGTGCCACATGGTTTCCTGAGCCACTTCAAGTACATCCTTGGAGGTCCTCAAGCATCTGGAGGTATCCTGAGTACAGCTGAAATGCACAGGCAATCTCTGGCCCTAGATCTTCAGGGTCTCACCTTGAACTTTTGACCCTGTTACATGAGAGTCATGAAGAGGTGTCCCTTGACCTCCTAAGCATCACTTGGGAGACCTCCCAAAATTTAGAATGGCTTAATTCTTAAATATTTCCAGATAAAATTGTATCTTTTATAATAATAGTTTTCAAGATGCATACACTAGGAACTACCTTGCATGCAGCTGATCCTAGAGCAATAAACTGAGAGTAGCCCCTGAGTACTTAAAGATGTGGCCAAAAAATTATCCTTCAAAATAAAAGTAAAAAATTATACACAGAAGAGTATTACAAATAATGGCTTTTATTTCTGCTTTAGCACCCACAAAATATTTCTGAAAGTCCCTTTCCACAAGGAAAAAAATTATGTGATTGGGAAAGAGAGGGAGGCTGAGAGCTATTGGTGATTGGGTACAAAGTTTCTGTTTTAGCTGATGAAAAAATTCCAGAAAAGTCTACTGGTGGAGGTTAAACTCAGTGACATTACACAGTGCATGTGTTTCAAGGCCACCGAATTATCAAATTGCCTTTCTTTGATGACTGTTGGTTGAAGGATAAACTGTGTGTTTGTGCCCATTTCTCAGGTTAAACCACAACCTAACTCCGCAGTCTCATATTTACCATCATTTTTCTGTGAACTCTTCTCATGGTTTGAAGGCACAAGACTTGGTGACATTGGTTGAGGAATGCCTTCCTCCCACCAAACTGCTGGCTCTAAAATAGAAAAATAAGCCTGGATCTCAATGCCAGTGTGTATGGTAAACTCCTGGCAGGACATGACTTCTACGTACATACATTCATAGGGTATCTCTCTGCTGCCTCCCCTTCTGCTTTTTGATCATTGTGAATAGGTTTGTGATTAAGCCCTGGATTACTGGGCAGACCCTTAGTTAGACTCACCTGCCTTGTTGCCATAATGTTATAACCATGAGTACCTGAGTCCCAGGGATCCCCACACTCAGATTCTAACATGAGCTCAGGCTGTGATTTGGGACATTCTTTGTGTTGTTGTGACTTGAACTGAGGTTGAGAACCATCCAGCTCATAGGTTCTCCAGTTGTGGTCCCATGTCTGGAGGCAGCAGCAGCAGCAGCAGCAGCAGCAGCAGCAGCAGCCTCACTTGAGTTACTGAAAAGCCAATATCTCAGGCTTACCCCATACCCAAATCTTCTTTCTCATCAAGCCCAGGTACTTTATTTTACATAGTCAAATAGGATTGCGTCTATGTGCTGTCTGTCCATAATGATGCCCCTTTTTCTTGTTGGTGCCCTAGAGAGCTGGGGGGCTTCTCCATGAAGGGCAGTGTTGTCTATTTACTGGAGGCTGGGTGAGGTCGGCAATGTTGAAATAGTTTTCAGAGAAAGAGGTATTGTTACCATCTGAATCACTTGTGGTTCTATTTTAGATCATTGGCTTGGGAGAGAAGAGGCAAAAACTGTACCATTCCCTGTCCCCACTTCCCTTCTAGTCTGGGTTTATAAAACCCCCACCAAGCAAAACAGGATAAAATGGGGGAGGGGGCTGTACAGGAACCAAATGGTGGGAGCTAAATTATCTGGTCTTGCAGAGAAGAAAAACACAAGGCAGAAAGTTCCATCTTTCTGTTGGAAAGAAAAGAATGTGTTTCCTGTTTCCCTCCATAGCGGCTGGGCATAATGCTTCAGTGTGTGTGTGCAGGCCTGAGAAACAAAGAATAGAGAAATGGCTGAGAGGACAGAGTTGGGACTGCCAAATGTTGGCTGGGTTAGTGACCATGTGACAAGCGCACCTCATGATAGCATGTACTAGGGCAGAAGAGAAAGCCATCCACATGTGCTTTTCTCCCTCCTGAGACACATGGCCTGTGAGCCAATGCAAGGTAATGAATTCTACCTAGAGGTTTTTGACTGTTTGTTTTTCACAGCATTAAGACTCAAAGCTTGCCTTTAATATAATGCTAGTAATCAAATCACTTTCTGTAGGAATGTGGGCTTCCCAGTCTTCCAAGGCTGCATGACCCTCTATTCCTTCCATAGAAGAGATGTTGGGATCACAGGTAGACAGGCCAACAAAGATATTGCTAAGCCTGAAGGTCTCTAGCTCACTGCTGCAGCCCAATTGTAAAATCAAAATCACCTCAGTTAGGAGCACAAACTCCTTTATGTAGGAATTTTGAAGGTAGACAGGGGTGAGTCTGGGTGCTACCAAAGAATCCCGAGTTGTTCTGTTTTTTTACATCCTACTGATCATGGGAATCTACTGTGGTGCTTTAGGAACTACTGCTAGCTGGCTTCCGCCCCCTAGGGTTTTGGATTGAATTTTTTTGGCAGGGAGGTCTGGGGGCGTCTCCCTGGTGATTCTCTTGTGCAGCCACACACACATACTCTGCCAGTCTCCATTGTCTCCCTGGCTTCTTCAAGAAGAAAAGGAAGGCTAGGGGATTGTGCCCATGGCTGGCATGTGCTGAGATTTGCCTGTGAACTGAGGAAGTGTAATCATGCTACAGACCTAGGAGAGTATAATCTGACCAGTGAAGATAAATTCAGTATCATTCACTTCAACACCCTGATCTGTCTTCCCCCAGGATGGTACTATGAGGAAACCCAAAGTGAAGAACTTTTGGTTTCTGATTTGGTGTCATCCAAGTTGACCTGGACTTGCTTTCTTGTTACCAACAAAGGGTGCAGTAGGAGCAGACAGTTCATGTCTTTGGAAAATAAAGCCACTGTAGAGGAGCCATTTGTAGTTGGTTTCCCAGCTTCACACTTCTGTCACAGATAATCTGAGTTGCTGCAATTTCTGTTCCTATTATATTTGCTTCCAGCATTGTGAAATAGGGTGTATATGTCAGAAACTTCCATAGTCTTGGGCTTTGTGTTGATAGTTGATAAGGAGGTGATAGGATGTGGTGCTGATGGCCGACTGTTTTGTGACATCTCCTCAGATACTAAGAGAGAGAGGAAGTGCTTTGAGACTAGGATAAAAAAGTATCATATAGGGATACTCTTCTTCCAGCCCTGTAATGTCAACAGTGCTGGGAACTTATAAATATTCTGTGTGTGGGAGCAGTTTCACATGCCTAAAGAAAGCAGTTATATCCTGATGCATATTGGACTGTAAACATAAAGATAAAGGAATGCAGCATTTAGGGGAAGAAGAAAGATTTCACAGGGAAAAATGCAGTGGCCTGCAAAGATATCAGTTGAGTTTCCTAAAGGCATTGGATTAAATTAATCATTGATTAAACATGAAAATTCAGGATGAGGTTCCAAATTCATTAGCTTAAATTTGAATAAATTTGCACCAACAATTATGTAGAATACTAATTTGGTGACATCTTTTAGCAGCATAAAACCAAAAGGCAATAAGGAGTTTGTGCTTAGACAGAGGAGAGGAGTTAGATAGGAAGGTCAGAGTGTCATTTCTGTTGTGACTATCACAAATTACAAGAGCAGTCCAGAAACACACAGTGCAAGTTGATGTTTTCCTAAGAGGTCTATTTTGTTCTGTGTACGCATGAGCAGCAGTTTTCACTGGGGCCATTTTGCTAACTGTTGAAAGCGATAGGAATGAGAAGCTGAAAGCAAGATCGCAGAATTCAAAGGGATACAGGGTCAGAGTGATAGTAGAGCATCTGTCTCGAATGGGCAGCCCTAGGTTCAATCCCCAACATCCTATATATGGTTCTCTGGGTCAGCCAGGCTGTATAGTCAGGTGTAAACTCTGATGGCTGCCGAGTGTGAACCAAAAACAAAAACCATAAAAGACAACAACTCAAAGGTACAAGAGCAAACACTGAATCTCAATTTGGTCAAATTTACATTGCACTTCTCTACCCATTCACTACTCCAGTAGCACCCTGGACCTCACTTACCTCAGGCATAACTCCATCATTCTTATCTGCAGCTAATAAAGAAGGTTCAGGGAGGTGAGACTGCCCTGCTTTTTGTTTGCATAGCCAACATAGCTTTGAAGCACCTTTGTGTGCCTAGGAGGAGCAGGTGACACTACCCTGTTCCCATTTATGCATTCCTCCATCTGTGTGGGCTCCAACCAATCACATCAGTCATTGGTGCTAACTTTCTAGAACTGTAGATATTCCAGACCCAGAAGACCAAGTGGCTGGCCTGAATTTAAAAGAGTGTGACCACAATGGAATACTATGCAGCTGTTAGGAAAAAAATAAAGTCATGAAATTTTCCTAGACATGGATGGACATGGAAACTATTATTCTGAGTGAAATAAGTCAGAGGGAGAGAGACAGACTCAGAATAGTCTCACTCATCTATGAGTTTTAAGAAAAATAAAAGACATATAATGTCCAGAGACAATAGAGATGAGGCTGGAAGGACTGGCCCACAATATGAAGCTCACCACAAAGAGTGGTGAGTTCAGTTAGAGAAATAACTACACTGACAACTACCATGACAATGGTAGTGAGTGAGAGAAATAGAATGCCTGTCTTGAATACTGGCAAGGGGTGGGGGAGGAGGGAGATGGAGGCCATTGATGGTGGGAATGTTGCACTGATGAAGGGCGGGGGGGTGTTCTTTTATATATATATACATATATATGTATGTATGTATATATGTATGTCTATAAAACTAAAACCCAACTATAAACATTCTTGTAATTATGGTACTTAATTAAGGTATTTATAAAAAATAAATAAAAGAGTGCAAACAGGCTCTGGAGAGATAATACAGGGGTTAAGTTGATTGCCTTTCCCACAGCTGAACCAGATTTTATCCATGAATCTGCATGTAGTCTTCAAACACCCTAAGGAGAGAACCTGAATACAAAGCTCTGAGCACAGTTGGGTGTGGGCCAAGAACCAAAGCCAAATAAAAAACTGCAACCAGGATGAGAAATAGCTCCAAGAACTAGGTACATGCTTTTCATTCAGGTGACCTGGAATTGATCTACAGGACTTCAACATTCCCTAGGGAGTATTTGGGCTGCTTTTAGCATCAAGCACTTGAATCCATCTCTTTGAGCCTGTAGCAACTCCTGTTTCAGTGATACTCTTCCTTCCATATGCTTCTGTGCAGTCTGATATTGACATGGTGTTTAGGCCAACTTCTTTACAGAATTTTCCATTTCTACTCTGCTGCAGTCATATTCTTCTGGGTTGAATTTAACCCTGTATATAGGAAGCAGCCTGTGACTGGTCTGAAAAAAGTCTCCACTGAGAATGATTTAGCAGCATTACAATCAAATTAAAAAAAGTGTCTTCTCATGTGCCCAGGGGTGAACTGTCTACACCTCAGCTTCCCTTCTTAAAGAGTTTTTAATCAAGCACCCCCCAGCCCCCGCCGCCAGCCCACATGTTATATGGATGATTGGCTTAGCTATAAGCTATTATCTACTTGTCTTACTCTATTCTGGCTGCTCTAACAAAATCCCCCAGGCTGGGTGGCTTATTGATAACAGAAATGTGTTTCTCACCATTCTAGAGTCTGCAAATGCAAGATTAATATGAGATTTGGCATCTGGTAAACAACTTCCTAGTGTTATAGCTGACATATTCCAGTCCTCACTTCACGTGGTCAAAAGGAAGAGGAAGCTCTCTGGCCTCTCTTTCATGAGGGTACCATTGCCCTTTGTAGGGGCTCCCCTCTCAGGACCTAATCATCTCACAAAGGCCCCATATCCTAATCTCTCCTCCTAGAGGGTAATTTCAGAATAGAAATGGAGAGAGATGGTGACACATGTGCTCCTCTTAAGGAAAATAGGCTGAGTTTTAGATTAAGTTCATGATTAAAATATATATCTACTCACTGGGGAGCAGTAAGAAACTAAGGTGCTAAATGCCATTGCCAAAGCACAGAATATTATGATGGATTAAAATTTCCTGACAATCAAATGAGTTATCAGACCTGGACAATCAGTTTTGAGATTCTGAAACCCTACTGGATACTTGGGTCCCCAGAACTCAACCAATCAGAGCTCATTGACTCCCAAACTCATCTGTCTCTATAGCTCAGTACTCCAAGGAAATGCTCCCTTTCTAGTATCTTCATAAGCCCCTCAACTCCCAGCACTCTTTGGTGAGACCCAATTTGCATTTGAGAGAATATTCAGATCTTGTTGCTTTGGTTTTTTCCCTATCCTAAGATACTCTTCAACTTCAAGAAGCTTCTAGATAGAGTGTAATTCTTCTCTTGGCAGGATGCCTAGAGAATCATCTACAGCTCTAGTTCACATGCATTTGCTGGTGGATCTTCAGCTGTTCAGGCATAGCAAGGGGCTGCTTAGTGGCAGGGTACCAGTGTCCTCTTACATTTCACATGACTCAGGTCTTACAGTAAACATAAATTCTCAGCTGGAAGTAGTGGGACCCAGAAAATGTTTTGGCCTGTGTATTCATCTCCCAGCTTGGCAGTTGAGATTGTGCTCCCAACTGACTCAAGTGGTTTGTCCATTGGCATAGAATCATGGTATGTGGATGATGTCACCCCGATATGGCTAGACAACAGGATCACTCAAGTTGGAGATGAAACTTGTAGACTGAGGTTGGGGACACAGCCTTTCTCTTGTTTGCTGCCTCCAGAGATTATAGGTGTGTGCTGTGCTGAAGCTGCAGAAACTTCCTATGCCTTCTGAGTCAGCAGTGGGCCATCTTCTCAAGCTGTATATTGTTCCAGACTGTCCTTGACCATCTGGTTGGATCCATCCACCCATCTGCCTTGCATGCTGGCATATTTCCTTCCTGACATTCCTGATAAACAGCTTAAGGTCCCTTATGACATTTTCTACACAGGCAGAGTGTGAAATACCATCCCTAGGTGATCAGCTATGCTAGGAACTCAAGACCTGCATTCATTTATCAAAGAAAATTTGCAGGTAGAGATTTTTAACTTTGCAGAAAAATATCTAGATATTTATGTTCACTTGTATATCTCTCACGAGGAGTAGTCAATAAAAAAGATAATTGATATCCAAAATACAGAAATAATATAATTAAGAGGGATTCCAGAGTTATATAGGATCATGTCTATAGTGCACTTCTGGATGTTTAGCTTGATCTTTGATTAAAGGATTACTTTACACTGCCTTAAAGGCAGTGGTTTTGCCTTCCAGTTCTTGGGATATTCCAGTAACAACTGGAGGTTACAGAAATGGATTTTAAATCTATGGAAGCTCAAGTTTTCATTGAAATAGAGACATCATGATACCTCTTCCTTAACAATATTACAAACGACAATGCCTTAAAGAAAAAAAAAAGAGAGCGATCTGCCATAGAGGTAGATGGGGGAAGGGTGAAGACAGGAGGAAAACTGGGTGCATTAGTGGTGAGAAATGTGCACTGGTGAAGGATATAAGACATTGTATGATTAACACTCAAATCATTAACTACTTTGTAACTGTGTGTCTTTTGTGATTCAATTAAAATTTTATTAAAATAAGAAATAGAGGCATCATAGATTCTCTGAAATGCTAAAATGCAAGAAAATTTAAAAGTAGGCCAAAGGGGGAAAAGGAGATTGAAGGGTGGAATTGTTGTATTATTTCATAATAATTATAATAGTATACTTTGATTTCATCTTCATGACAATCTGCTTAGGTGGATACCATTATCACTGAAAAAAAAACAAAGAAACTGAGGCACAGAGAGACTTCCTTTGGGACATACAGTGTTTCTTCTGCAAGATCAAAGTATCTGATGCCTTTGACTCAGCTTCTGGTCAGCCTCTCTCCTGGTTCTTAAAATAGGGTACCCAAGATGACACACATGGTCACTGCCTAGGGTTGCTATAACAAATTGCCACCAACAGGGTGCATTATACAACAGACATTCATTCTCTTACAACACCAGAGGTCGGGCAGGGTTTGTATGTTGTGGAAATCCTGAGGGAAGAAGTCATTCTGTTCACATGCCTGCCAGCTTCTGATATCAGCAGTCTTTGACTTGTACAAACATCACTCCAATTTTTGCTTCTACCTTTACATTATTCCTGTGTCCTCCCTCGACATATATGCATGCCTCTTCTTTTTTTGTTTGTTTGTTTTGTTTTTGGTTTTTGGGCCACACCCGTTGACACTCACGGGTTACTCCTGGCTATGCACTCAGAAATCGCTCCTGGCTTGGGGGACCATATGGGATGCCGGGGGATTGAACCATGGTCAGTCCTAGGCTAGCGCTTGCAAGGCAGACGCCTTACTTCTAGCTCTACTTCTCTGGTCCCATGCCTCTTCTTTAAAGACACGCAAGTCCTTGGATCTCATTTTGACTTGGTTTCTTCTTCTTTATTATTTCCAAATAACTTCATAGTCACAGATCTGAGAGGTCAGGATCTGAGTATATATATTTGGGGATATCATTCGCTCTCTATTAGTATATAAATTAATTTTTCAACACTACACAAGCTCTCAGCTGGTGTCATTTCAAGCAGGGATTCTTAGCACTTATTTGTAGCAACATTGTACCTGTTACAAGTCTCCAGTTTCAAATTGACGTCAAGAAATTGTGCCCCCAATACCTTACAGCAGTATTGAAGAAGCACAGTGTTCAATGAACATTTGTTGAACAGATTCTCAAGCAATAGTTGTCTTTCATTACCTTGTTTTTTCCCCAACAGTCATCCTTTAAAAATAAAATTTCTCCTTGAATCTCAGAAAAGTGTAGGCTTTTCTTTATGAAATTGTTCCCATTTATTTCTAGATGGGGAGCTTCAATCTTTATTTGCATCTGTTTACAAACTGTTGAAACAAAGCTTTTGACTGCCTCATAATGTCTTCTCTAATCCATTCTCTTTGGATAAAAATAGTATTAATATATCCATTGTGGATGGCTGGCAGCTCAATTTGAAATGTGTCTTTGCACAATATGTACTATTAAGCATTCTCCTATGTTGTTGCTCAGAATAACAAAAAATGACATAGTGCATTTTTGTCATTTAAAGAAACTCACCCATTTTTTTTTAAAAAGTGCTGGATTTAATTTTTCAAAGATGAAAGGCAGTTTAAGGAAATGGGGACTTGCAGTTTAATGACGGGAAATCTGGCAGGCAAAACAGTTCAGAGACACTTGAAAAAGGATACTTTTAATGTAGCTATAGTTATTCTTCATGAGGCAAAAAATGCAATGCAGGAATCTAGATCAGTGTTTCCCAATGTGGGTAATATAGTCTACTGGTGAGGGGCAATTATGCAGGACTGTTTTGTATCTTTGTTTTCCCCAAAAAGAGCCTAGTAGGCCCAATCTAATTGAGAATCTCATCCCTACACACCCATAGCATATTTCTTTTGTTTTCTTGCTGATTTTTTTATTGAATCCCACAAAATACAAAGTTCTTCATGATTATATTTCAGTCTTACAGTGGTTGCTTTACCAGTATTCATTTCCCTTCACCAATGTCCTTGGTTTCCTTACTGCCCCAGAGCACATTTTCTCTTTAAAAAATATTCATTTTATTTCTATTTTGTTTATTTGGCAGGGTTACACCCAGCAATGCTCATGGGGTTAGTTCTGGCTCTGCACACAGTAATCACTTCTGGTGATGCTCAGAGGATCATATGGGATGTTGGGGATTGAGCCTAGGTCTACTGCATGCAAGGAAAACCTTTTATATTATGACTTCGGCCCCAGAAGAGCACATTTCCATGGCATTTACTTGGTTCTTATTGGCTGCCCATTTCATGGTTTCTTGGAGTTCTTTGAACATTCTCCTCTACATTTCCTCTCTAAAGTCTTTATCAGGGAGTCTATATACATAGCTGATATTAGTTCATGGCACTCACTTGGAATGGAGCAGCTAAATTAAGATATAATTATCCTTGGTGTTGTTTTCATTGAAATTTTCAGTAGGTCAGATTTTATTATTGCTTTATATAGATCCACCCATTTCTTCTCGAGATCACTTTAGGATAGTCATAATCGATAGTCATCGTTCCTATGGGATTGGCACAAAATTTGTGACATATAATAAATTGGGGTTTTTGGTGTGTTACACCCAGCAGTAGTCAGGGGTTACTCCTGGCTCAATGCTCAGAAATCGCTCTTGGCAGGCTCAGGGGACCATATGGGATGCTGGGATTCGAACCACCTTCCTTCTGCATGCAAGGCAAATGCCCTACCTCCATGCCCATAATAAATTGTTTTAAAGTGAACAAGTCAGAGACATTTAGAACATTCACAAAATGGTATGACCATCAACTTGCTCTAGTTCCAAAATATTTTTCATCATCTCTCAAAGGATAGGTCTTTACAGTACAATAAACAAACATGGGGACATTAAATTCATTTCCTAATGGAGCTCCACTTCTTTGATTCTGTTTGAAATTTTATTTAAACACACTGTAATTTAAAAGTTGTTCATAGGGCTGTCAGGCTTGGGGATTGAGATGCAGGGAATTGAACCCGGGTTGGTCCCAGGTTGGCTATGTGCAAGCAAATCCCTGGCATCTCAATCCCCGAGCCTGCCAGCAGCAATTTCTGAACACAGAACCAGTAGTAACCTCTGAGTGCCGCCAGGTGTGACCCTAAAACCAAAAATAAAATAAAAACTAAGTTATTCATAATACAATAATTTCAGGTATTCAATATTCCAACACTAATTCCACCACCATTGTGACCCTCACCCCACCAATGTCCCAAATTATCCACCTATTCCTCCAGCCTTAGCAGGTATAAAACACTTTATATTGCTTGTTATGATGTATTATCTCATAATGGTGTTAATAAAGCTACAGACTGAGGATCTGTTGAGTTGTTAGGTGCAAGTTGAGACTTCTGTGCTTTTGTTTTCATTAATTGATCTTCGTGGGATTCTACACAACTTCCCTTTCTCATTTTCTGTGTTCCTACTGGGCTGTCAGTGCCAGGAGCTTTGGAGATATTGCAGCTGCACACTCCCACAGCTGTATCATCAGAATGACTAAGCACCACGGTGTCTCTCAGAAGCCAATGGTGGTGCTGGGCCATTTAAATTCAAGCAGAAGTGGGTGCAAGTGTGGAATGCTAGGCCCTTCAACAGGGCAAGGATTGGGCCTGTCCCATCTCGAGAAGGCCTGATGGGGATTCCCCTTACTCTTGGATCTGATAACTCTTGGAAGGCGTGGAGAACCATATGGAGTTCTGAGGATCAAGCTCACTCTACTAATATGCTAGCCCCAGTGGATCTCTTACTGGAGGCTCAACCCTTGGATGCAAGGCCACCATATACCTATCTGAAGAGCCCAGCTTGCCCCCTGGACCATAAGGGAAAAGCACTTGACTTTTTCAGCACCATGTTCTTCTGTGGGAAAGGTGGGGAGAGGTAATTGCACTATACTTGGTTGTGCTCAGGGCTTAATCCTGGCTCTGTGCTCAGGGATCACTCCTGGAGAGGCTCAGGAAACTCTCTTTGGTGTTGGGGATGGAAGTGGGGTCAGTTCTGCACAAGGCAGAACTTTAACCCCTGTACTATCTGTTCAGTCCTGGCTTCATGTTTTTAAAAATGAAAAGCAGGTGAGAATGTAGCTGCTGGCCAAAACCTTGGGACAACACAAAGTGCTTCCAGTGTTCCCCTTGGGAACTGAGCCAATCCTTTTTATTCTTCTGTCAACCTTCCAAACCCTAGTTCCGCTGAGCAAACAGCACATGAGGTGGGAATGAATTCTCCCACTGTTTCTCTATTTCAGGAGATTCTAGTCCCCTTCCCAGACCTGGGCCTAGGGGGAAGCAAGAGGAGCAGCCAGCCTGGGAAATTTAAGGAGACAAACCCTGTTCGGATTGTGTGAGCTGAGGGTTGGAGATCTCTGATGCCTCACCCAGGCCTGTCCCTCTCAGATCAGCTCTGAGTCAAG
The DNA here is from genome assembly GCF_024139225.1 of Suncus etruscus. Taxonomy (NCBI): domain Eukaryota; kingdom Metazoa; phylum Chordata; class Mammalia; order Eulipotyphla; family Soricidae; genus Suncus; species Suncus etruscus. Next base: position 12,890,193 of record NC_064868.1, read on the forward strand.
ATCCTCGATTGACTTCCATGAGCTTCTTCCCTCCTAACTCCTGGTACTGTTCTAGATGATCGATTTTCCTTCCCTCCAAGGCTCTTCCTGATCTTCCCACCCTCTTCATGTTGACAATCTGTGTCTAATATTATCTTTGTCCCTTGATCTCCGTATCCAGCTTGGGTCAATCCATCGCTCCCATCTTCTCCCATCTGTATGTTGATGACTCTCAGACCTATAGTTCCAGCCTGTTCTTTCTTCCACTCTCAGCTGAAGCAATATCTTGGTTGGCCTGCAAAGTCCCAATTTATGCAGGTTGCCTTGCAATCATTATTGGCAGCACCTCCTGTCATTCTAACAAGTGGCATATGGTCATGTACTGCAACCCTCCTCCTCAGTGTCCCTGTTCTCTTCGAATGTCCCACAGACAGATGACATTCACCAGCTCAAACAGAGGCTTCTCATTGCCCTATTGAAAGGTGATCCTACCTAAGTTTTCTGCCTACTTAGTGAATTACATCTCTCTGTAATATGTTCTCTAAGACTGATGGGAAAGTGCTACTCTCCACAGCTGGATCCAATAGCCACCTCTGTCCTTGATATTGTAACATTCCTCCTATCTCAAAAACTACAGCTCATTGTGCTCGCTTCGGCAGCACATATACTAAAAAACTACAGCTCATTGACCACTCATCCAGTGCCAGCCAATAGAACTTTCTGCCATTATGGTTAATAGCTGTGTTGTCTAATATGATAGCTGCCAGCCAGTGGTGGCTATCTTGTACTGGAAATGGGGCTCAGGCAACTGAGAAATTAATTTTTGAATTTGATTTCACTTTTATGCATTGATTTTTTTGTGTGCCATTTTTAATTTTTTTTATTCTTTTAATTTATTTTTAATTAATATTTTTTATTTAAACACCTTGGTTACCAACATGATTGTGGTTGGGATTCAGTCATATAAGATGACATCCCCCCATCACCAGTGTAACATTGCCATCACCAATGTCCCAAATATCCCTCCTCCCCTCCCTACACCCACCTGTACTCTAGACAGGCTTTCTATTTCCCTCATATGTTCTCATTGTTAGAATAGTTCTCAATGTAGTTATTTCTCTAACTAAACTCATCACTCTTTGTGGTGAGGTACTTGATGTGGGCTGTAACGTCCAGCCCTCCTCTCTTTTTGTCTCTGAAGATTGTTGAGAAATGTCTTTCATTTTTCTTAAAACCCATAGATGAGTAAGACCATTCTCCGTCTTTCTCTAATTTTTTAAAAAAAAATTAAACACCATGGTGATACGGTTGTTCGAGCTACAGATTTTTTCACAGATAAAGTTTTCATGATTGAGTTACAGTCATACAATATGCAACAACCTTCACCAGTGTGTATTTTCAATGTCAAAAACATTGCAGTCTTTTTTGCTATTGTGGATGTTATTTTGCCATACTTGGCACTGCTCAGGGATTACTCCTAGCTCTGCACTCAGGAAGCAATTCTGGCAGTGCTCAGGGGACCATTTGGGATGCTGGGAATAGAACCCAGGTCAGCCACATATACTAGGCAAGCACCTTCCCAGCTGTGCTATCGTTCCAGCTCCTTGATTTCATTTCAGTTAAACACATTTTCCAACTCCACCTCAGACTTCATCAACTTGAATGAGCATATACAATTATGTGGTAACTCTATGGCCAAACATCAGGAAGTCTTCAATAAGGCTTGAGCATCTGCATGACTAACAACCATGCTATTGGATAGAGGAGCACTCTCAGAGGAGCAAGACTGTCTTCTTCCCCCTAAAACTCTTGCCCTTGGCTCCCATTAGCCACATCTGGAGAGGTCAGAAATCTGTCAGACACGCCAGGACTGCTTCAAACAAAGTCCAGAGCTCACTTGGCTTTTATTATATTTGCAAACTTCCTTGGGTGAATCAGAATAAGATAAGCCCAGATTGTGCTGCTCAAAAAAGAGTGAGCCAAAGGTTTAGGCACAGGTTCCCACACTTATGCTGGTCTGCCTCCCCCTTTTCATAAAGAAATCACTTAAAACCTCCTGGAAATCTACCTTTCATTGAACAAATAAACAAGGCACTCCAAATTTCATACAAGGCTAATAGAACCCCCCTGGACTGTTCTAGTACTTACCCATAGAGATGTAATGCCCATACTGGTTTAAGTTAAGAAAGTGAGATGTGGGGCCAGAGTGATACTACAGCGAGGAGGTGTTTGCCTTTGCAGAAGCCAACCCAGATTTGATCCCCAACATTTCATATGGTTCCCCCAAGCCTGCCAGGTGTGATTTCTGTGTGCGGAGACAGGAGCATCTTTAGAGTACCACTGGGTGTAAGTCCCTCCCCCATAAAAAAGTGTCATGAGTTTGTGTAGTACTTTGTCATTCATCTTCAGGCTGAAGTCCCTATTGGCAGCCTATGCCCCTCTGCTGCCCCCAACCCCCTTACCCTTCTAGAGCTTGGAACAGTTCAGTACACAGTTTTGGAGTTAGAGATTTACACCTTTAAGCACTCATGAATCTACTTTACATCTCTCGAGGCAATTTTTTTTCTGCTCATGTTCTGTTTCTGGATAGTTGCTATAATTTTATGTACATAGTGCCAGGGATGGAATCTAAGTCCTCACTCACATGAAACAATGAAACATGTGCTCTGACCCAGTCATATATACCACCTCCTGGACTTTGATTTGAATTGGAATCATTTGATCTTTCTAATTGGATTCCATGTAATGCTTTCAAGGTTCAGTCATGTTATGGCCTGTATTGACATCCTAGTCCTTATGGTAAAATAATGCTAGATTAGATGGTATTGCCATGTGTATGTAGTTCATTCATCAGCTGATAACTGGACATTAGCTTGATGACTTTTGCTTAAAATCCTATGATAGAATATACCCCCAACTCCTTATGACTCTTGAATCTGTTGCTCTAGAAGATATTCTTAGACTAAAGTACCTGTACTAAACATCTCAAGGAATATCACTTATATCTACATGATTAACAAACCTGAATATCTTTAGAACAATAGAACATGTCCCCAGGATCCAAGCAAGAGGAAAAAGTGAGGGTTATGTTATGTCCAAATCAATATCCAGTACACCGAGTGTACTGAATAATTCACTGAATAAGTGTGAGAACAGGAAGATAGTCGTTGTCCAGGAACTCTATTGCCAAATTTCATGGAAACAGAATCCTTTTTGTGGAATCAGCATACATTTTATTCCCTGCCATGGAATGTCCCCTCATTTGACCCCAGCGGTAAAAGAAAAACTCTTATGCAACCATCACATTTTAAAAATTATTCTTTATATGTAGGATGGTTAATAACCAACAATAGATAATTTTATCTAAGAAAGGATGACTAAGCTGCATTAGTGAGAGCTGATTTACATATCTAATTCATGTTCTGTTAGAAAAAGTTATGGGAAATTGAAAAATACAAAAAATAGAAATAAAAAAAAGAAAAAGAAAATCCAAGACTGATTTGGGATCTGATATAAAAATCCCGTGAATATTATCAGTGATGCCGATTACTGTTAAGAATCCTGGGCAATTCTGCCCGCTTACTCTTTGCTAAGGTGTTAACCTTTTATTATTTTTTTTTGAAATCAAGTAGTTGTCAGTAATTGCTCTTTGAAAGTTATTTTTAATGCAAAGTATTTCCTCCTGTCATTGAGTACCTTTAAGTACACTCACACATGCTAATGAAATGTCTATGAAGAACTTTCACTTCCTGGAAAATTCTTTGCCCAACTTGAATCTGACTCAGTCACCTGATATCACACTTAGCTATGAAATAAAGATATTTTTCAGAATCTGAGTTAGGAAGTGAGAGCCAACCTAGCTACTTGTATGTGTAATGTCTAATCTTTGCATCAGCCCTTCTACCCAAATACTCTCCTTTTTTGTGCCCCCCCCCTGGAAATGTGATACCCATACTGAACATGTATCATTTTCATTCCAACTTCTTGGTCATTCATTGTAAGTGCTCTTGGCCTTTGGGTGAAAGATGAAATTTAATCTAATTTATTAGATTAAAATTTCTATTTGTAGCAGCTAAGCCTTTTACTGTATGTTGCTCATGTGCTTGTCCCCGGCTGCCTCCACTCATTCTCTTCTTGAACTCATATATTTGCCTCCTAATCTAAGTTTGGTAGCCATCATTTTTCCCCATGACATTTCACCATTATGGCATCTTCTCATTTTTCTGATTTACCAAGGCTTTTGGGCATTATTGGTTTGTCATCAAGTAAATTGACCTCATGTCCTAGTTTCCTGCCACCCGCAGATTTCCCACACCCTTCTCTAGCTGTGTCTGAGGTCTTGCTCAGTATGTTTCCACAAGAGAAGAGCCAGCCTCATCCCATCACAGCAAACTGCCTCATACTCAATTACCACTTTGAGATACAACCTCAAGATGGCAGTCACTGTCACTGTCATTAATCTCTTCCCTGTGAACAAGGGGCATTTGAAAGACCTTTCTGGGTGCCTTGGCATATACAGATAGTTTATGTCAAGAAAATTTCCTGAGCTAAAAAATCTGACTACCTCATCAGAGAATAAGCAAAAGTGGCCTGTCTCTTCAGAGCTCATGTGAGTACATTCTGAATCCTCACGGGAAACTCCTTAATAAGATCCTAAGCTCTTTTCTGGGGCATATATTAATTTTTTAAGTTTGTGTCTCTTTTATTTCTACTCTTTGTGGCAGCCACAGACGTATTTTCTGACACTATTTGTATCATAAGAGTGGTTTGAGTTCTTTCCACATTCAGTTCTGCAAGTACCTGGGAGTGTAATTTGTCTTCCTTTTGAGGCTCAAAGTCCTCTAGAATATCTGCTAATCAATTTAGGGCCTTCACTCTGTCTTCCTAGTAGTTTTCTACACATTCTTGGCCAAAGGAAAGATATATCACACTCTCTGGTACTTGCTTAACTATCTGGTCTGAAAATAAGCATGATAGACTCATCTTTCAACATGACTGTACCTGTCTCCCAATCTTCAGGAGGCCTTTGATATTGGCATCCACACCCTCTCATCAGCTTTCTTTAGGTTCCCAATCCCCCGGAAGGGTCATGCAATTGAATGTCCGTGTCACCAAAGAAAAGGGCAACCTCAAACCTTTGTTTACCAAAGTGGTAATCCAGTATGACTGCAGTTTGCTGCCATGGGATGAGTTCAAGGCTGGCTCTTCACCTGTGGAAATATGCAACAGCCACAACAAAATTTGTAAAATAAAATCCAGGAGTTGTGAGATTACCCCAGATACCATATTTCTAACCCTCATGCAGATGGGTCTGAAGAAGCAGAATAGCCACTTAGGATTCATAAACCAAGCTAGTCAGGAGAGAGCACCAAAGCTATCTTTTCTTTATTATTCCAGAACAAAATATACCCGGGCAGGACAGGACAGAGTGATCAATGTGGGCTTCTTACATATCAAAGGAAGAGGTTAAGGAAAAGAGGAAGATGGGGGAACCACCCTTGTCTTGTTAATTGCTGGGTGTCATCTTACAACAAAATTCACAAATAAACTATCCTGAGGTGATTTGGGTAGTCCTCACCTCTGTTGGAAAAAAAGGGGTGATGTGAATGGGAAATAAGCCTGGGTGATTTGTATCCTTGGTCACGCTTGTCCTTGGAGAGATAAGGCAGAAGGTGAAGTGTTAACGTCAGTTCTCACCTATATGTCAAGTTCTTGCTGGTGTCCCTCATTTCTTTGTACTGCAAAGTTCCAAATGAAGCAAGAGATGCCCTGTTTGGAGAATGTCACCCATTCTGAGCATCACTTCCTCTGGTGTTCGCTAAACTTTTGCTGCTTCCCAGAAATAAGTGGCTTCTCATTGTCACCAATTCTGGCTGCAATCAAAAGAGATACCTTCAAGGATCTCTTTGGGAAGCTGTCATTCAGTGGGCACACAATGTTCCAAAATCAGAAACGTTTTGGAAGGAGCATTCCCCTTTGGCTTCTTTCTGCCCTACTCCTGCTGCCTTAAGAAAGGGGACGTAGATGGGCCAAAGGGGAAGGAATCCTCTGTTGTTTTGCCAAAGGCTTCATCTCTTTCCATTCTAACTGCCACACATCCTGCAGTTTGGAAAACCCCACTCCAATTATCACAAGGCAGCTCTTTCTCTATGAAGAAAGTGACCGAGTTTCCCATTAGAAGAGCATGGTTAAAATAATCCCCTGACTCTGGGTCCCAATGTCAGTTGCAAAATATGTTCAAAAGCTGCATTCATTCGGGCAGAGAGAGCGAACTACCTTTCTCATAATGAGCCCTGGGAAGGAGCCAATGGGGAGAGGGAGGCCGCATGCTTCACAGCCTGGTATCTGAATAACTACCACTCACTTCTTTTTTCTTGTGGCATGAGGGCTTTTGTGGGTTTTTTCTTCCGGAACTGGATCCCTAGTGTCTTCAAACAAAGTTTCCACTGAGTTGGACTGTCTTTTCCACTGCATTTGGGGAGCTGGAATCTCCCAGGCTCATGAGGATAGATTTGATTACCTCAGTCCCAAGGAGCAGTGGACAAACTGTGGGTGCTTACCCAGGGGCATATTGACAAGGACAGTATGGGATTATATCTTGGGTTGATTAGTGTACAAAGAAGGTCCCTGGAAGATAGTTTGGAGCAATTCTATATATGAGATGGATTAATATGCAAGTCCCCCAAAAGCCAAGTAGAACTGAGAGAGAGTTCTGGTAACTGCTCTGGAAGATTCTATTTGCTACTACCAAAATACAAAATAGGGTTAGTGAGCTAGTACAGTAGCTAAGGAGCTTGTCTTACACACAGCCAACCTTAGTTTGTACCCCCTGTATCCTATATGGTCACTGGAGCCTCACCAGGAGTGAGTCCTGAGCACTGCCAGTTGTAACCCTTGTCAAAAAATGAAAACAAAACATAAACTATTGGTGGAACTGAAGAAGAAGGTAGATTACTTCCTCAAAGGCTTGCTGGATTTTTTTAACTTTTTTTTGGATTTGGGGTCACACCTGGCAGCCATCAGGGGTTACTCCTGGCTCTATGTTCAGAAATTGCCTTTGGCAGGCTCAGGTACCATATGGGATACCGGAATTCAAACCACTGTGCTTCTGCATGCAAGGCAACTGCCCTACCTCCATGCTATCTCTCCAGCCCCTTGCTGGATTTTTGTACTTTTATTTTTTTTTACGAATATCTTTATTTAAACACCTTGATTATAAATATGATTGTAGTTGGGTTTCAGTCATTTAAAGAACACCCCCCTTCACCGGTGCAACATTCCCACCACCAATGTTCCAAATATCCCTCCTCCCCACCACACCCCTGCCTGTACTCTAGACAGGCTTTCCACTTCCCTCATTCATTCACATTGTTATGATAGTTCTCAGTGTAGTTATTTCTCTAACTCTACTCACCATTCTTTGTGGTGAACTTCATGTCATGAGCTGGACCTTCCAGCCCTCCTCTCTTTGTCTCTGAGGATTATTGCAAAAATGTCTTTTATTTTTCTTAAAACCCATAGATGACTGAGAATATTCTGTGTCCATCTCTCTCCCTCTGACTTATCTCACTCAGCATAATAGATTCCATGTACATCCATGTATAGAACAATTTCATGACTTCATCTCTCCTGATGGCTGCATAATATTTCATTATATATATATATATATATATATATACCACAGTTTCTTTAGTCATTCATCTGTTGAAGGGCATCTTGTTTGTTTCTAGAATCTGGCTATTGTAAATAGTGCAGCAATGAATATAGGTGTGAGGAAGGGATTTTTGTATTGTATTTTTGTGTTCCTAGGATATAACCCTAGGAGTGGTATAGCTGGATCATATGGGAGCTCAATTTCCAGGTTTTGGAGGAATCTCCATATCACTTTCCATAAAGTTTAGACTACTTGGCATTCCCACCAGCAGTGAATAAGAGTTCCTTTCTTTCCACATCCCTTCCAGCACTGCTTATTCTCATTCTTTTTGATGTGCGCAATCTCTGTGGTGTGAGATGGTAACTCATAGTTGTTTTGATTTGCATTTCCCTGATGATTAGTGATATGGAACATTTCTTCATGTGCCTTTTGGCCATTTGTATTTCTTCTTTATCAAAGTGTTTGTTCATTTCTTCTCCCCATTTTTGGTGGGGTTAGATTTTTTTTCTTGTAAAGTTCCATCAGTGCCTTGTATATTTTGAATATTAGCCCCTTATCTGATGGGTATTGGGTGAATAGTTTCTCCCATTCAGTGGATGGCTTTTGTATCCTGGGCACTATTTCCTTTGAAGTACAGAAGCTTCTCAGCTTAATATAGTCCCATATGTTTATCTCTGTGTCTACTTGTTTGGAGAGTGCAGTTTCCCCCTTGAAGATGCCTTTAGTCTCAATGTCATGGAGTATTTTACCTACATGTTGTTCCATATACCTTGTGGTTTCAGGTCTGATATCAAGGTCTTTAATCCATTTGGATTTTACCTTCATACATGATGTGAACTAGGGGTCTATGTTTGCTTTTTTGCAAGTGGCTAACCAGTTGTGTCAACACCACTTGTTGAAGAGGCATTCCCTGTTCCATTTATGATTTCTTGCTTCTTTATCAAAAATTAGGTGATTGTATGTCTGGGGAACATTCTCTGAGTATTCAAGCCTATTCCACTGATCTGAGGATATGTCTTTATTCCAATACCATGCTGTTTTGATAATTATTGCTTTGTAATACAGTTTAAAGTTGGGGAAAGTGATTCCTTTTCCCAAGGAGTGCTTTAGCTATACAAGGGTGTTTATTTTTCCAAATGAATTTCAGAAGTGTTTGATCCACTTCTTTGAAGAATGTTATGGGTATCTTTAGAGCAGGGGTCCTCAAACTTTTTAAACAGGGGGCCAGTTCACTGTCCCTCAGACCATTGGAGGGTCTGACTATAGTAAAAACAAAACTTATGAATGAACTCTTATGCACACTGCATATATCTTATTTTGCAATGAAGAAACAAAACAGATACAAATACAATATGTGGCCCACGGGCCATAGTTTGAGGACCACTGCTTTAGAGGAATCACACTAAATCTGTACAATGCTTTGGAGAGTATTGCCATTTTAATAATGTTAATCCTGCCAATCCATGAACAGGGTATGTGTTTCCATTTCCGTGTGTCCTCTCTTATTGCTTGAGCAGTGTTTTATAATTTTCTTTGTATAGGTCCTTCATGTCTTTAGTCAAGTTGACTCCAAGATATTTGAGTTTGTGTGGCACTATTGTGAATGGGGTTGTTTTCTTAATGTCTATTTCTTCCCTATCATTATTGGTGTATAAAAAGGCCATTGATTTTTGTTTGTTAATTTTGTAGCCTGCCAGATTGCTATATGAATCTATTGTTTCTAGAAGCTTTTTGGTAGAGTCTTTATGGTTTTCTAAGTAGAGTATCCTGTCATCTGTAAACAGTGTGAGCTTGACTACTTCCTTTCCTGTCTGGATTCCTGTGATATCTTTTTCTTTCCTAATTGCTATAGCAAGTACTTCCAATGTTTTGTTGAATAGGAGTGGTGAGAGAGGGCAGCCTTGTCTTGTGCCAGAATTAAGAGAGAAGTCTTTTAGTTTTTCTCCATTGAGGATAATATTTGCCACTGGCTTGTGGTAGACAGACTTAACTATATTGACAAAGGTTCCTTTCATTCCCATCTTGCTGAGAGTTTTTATCCAGAATGGGTATTGGACCTCATCAAATGCTTTCTCTGTGTCTATTGATATGATTGTGTGATTTTTATTTTTCTTGTTGTTGATGTTGTGTATTATGTTGATAGATTTATGAATGTTAAACCATCCTTGCATTCCTGGGATGAAACCTACTTGATTGTAGTGAATGATCTTTTTGATGAAGCATTGGATCCTATTTGCCAGAATTTTGTTGAATATCTTTGCATCTGTGTTCATCAGGGATATTGGTCTGTAATTTTCTTTTTTGGCAGCATCTCTGTCTGGCTTTGGTATCTAGGTGATGTTGGATTCATAAAAGCTATTTGGAAATGTACCTATTTTTTCAATTTCATGAAAGAGCCTGGCCAGGATTGGTAGTAGTTTCTCTTGAAAGGTTTGAAATAATTCATTGATGAATCCATCTGGGCCTGGGCTTTTATTTTATGGCAGACATTTGATTACCATTTTATTTCCTCAATGATGATGGGGTGTTTAAAAATGCCATATCTTTCTTATTCAACCATGAAAAGTTGTAGGCATCCAAGAATTTATCCATTTCTTTTGTTTTAAACTAATAGTTCTACATGTTATATGTGAAAGAAATGGTTCTTTGGGTTTAATATTTGTAATGTGGTTGACTATTGCTTGAATGACGTGGGCATAAATTGTTCACCTATTGGCGTTTTTTATGCAAATAGATGACAAAGTTAAATAATTGACTAAATATGGTCACTGTTATAGATGTACTTTCTCTTCAATCTGGTCTTTTAAAACATTTTGCTTGCTGTACCAGGGATGGAACTCAAAACCTCATGTAAGCAAGGCCAATACTCTACCACTGAGTTGTACCCTGGCCCCACATTTTCTTTCTCTAGCTGACTTTTTTGTGCAAATACAGTGTATAGTATGTATGACATACAGGACATGGTCATTGGCCATTTCTGTTAGTAATAAGGCTGTCATTTCTGTCCCAAGGGGAGGTAGCAGAAGTTATCAGTATGAGTATCCCAACTTCTTATTTATCCCACCTGAATCATCAGAACCACCCACACCTGAAATGGGCAGGAAGAGGAGTCGGTTTGGGGGACAGAGGAGAAGAAGAAGAGTTAAAGAGAGAAGAGAGAATTAGAATCAGCAGAGAGAATCAATAAGGAGAATCAGCAGAGGGAATCAACAAGGAGAATTAACAAGGAAAATCAGAAATGGAAGTAAGTCAGCAACGAAGCCTGAAGAGCAGCTGAAAGGAAGACAGAGGCAAAGAGAGACAGAGGAGCAGAGGAGCTGCTAGGAAAAGGCTTAACTTAGAAGCCATGTGAGGAAATGTACATGGTGGTTAAGACCTTGAAATAAAGCTGGCTGACTCCTGGAACTTCATCTGACTGCTTTGTGAATTTTTCTGCTGTCAGACCCGCCAGGCCATAGGGGCTGCAGGAGCCGGGTCTAGCCAAAAAAGGCCTCACCATTCCCACAACAACACTAGGACTTATTAATTTATATTAAAACAACAATTAGCAGAGGTTGGAGAGATAGAGCAAGGGTTAAGGCACTTGCCTTGCATGCCACTGATGCTGGATTGATCCTTGACACCATATATGTTCCCCTCAGTACCACCAGGAGTGATTCCTGAGCACAGAACCAGGAGTGGCCCCTGAGCACTGCCAAGCATGGCCCAATTACTAAGAAAGTTTTAAGCAGAGTTTCAGCTCTTTGATGGATTGTCACCCCAACCCCTATATTGTTCAAGGAGTTATTGTAGTTTACTCTTGGGTATTTTCCAAAGTCTCCAAATAAAATGTACTTAAGTTGATTTTACTTATGACTGCTTTTGTTAGCACTGCTTTGTATTATATATATATAAAATCCTCCCTGTCTTTGATTGTTTATAGCATCACACACACACACACACACACACACACACACAGACTGAAATGTGAGTGGCATGGAATCATTCCATGCTAGATGAAACCTTACTCTTCTTTCCAATTTTGGACAATGGAGCTCTGAAGAACCTTTTAAATTTAAAGAATTAGAACCCCTAAAAATCCTCTATATAGATGTTTACCATTTTGCAAGGGTTTGTAAGTTCTACAAAGCCCATGCTGAGGACATTGCTTGTTCTGTATGTTCTTGATTTCTGTTTGGAGTTTTGTCTTACTATCAGCATATATCACTTTTGTACATTAAATAAGTCTAGGTAAATTTTTCCCTTTTTTGGGGGGGGGGCACACCTGGCAGTGTTCAGAGCTTACTCCTGACTCTGAACTTAAGGATCAATTCTGTTGGGCTCAGGAGATCAAATGGAGTGCTAGGGATCAACCCAAGATCGGCCTCATGCAAGCCAGGCATCCTACCTGCTGTACTTCCTCTCCAGCCATCTTGATTGCTTTTATAATTACCAAATTAATTAGATGACCAAGTGCCTAAAACAGATTTTTATTCTTTGATGAAATACAATATTGAGTCCTGAGAGTCATTTTGAAAGCAGACTATTCATTATTGATGTTCTCAATACCAAAATATATCATTATGATTGCCAAAGAGTACTGAGAGTCCAAATTTTCCAGAATAGTTTTATAAGGATCAACGGTTGGATCTTTATCTGAATTCCTTTGAACAAAGAATATGAAAAATAGTCTTATCTTAAAATAAAGATAGGTAAATTCGGAGTTTCACCATGTTAATGGTCTTATATTCACATGAGGAAAAATATCTCCTACAGTTAGTAAAATGGTAATTTGACAATATCGTTGTCATTGAGACAATAATTCGATGACAATAATTTAACATGGTGAGTTAGACAATTGAGCTTTCTCTCTGTCTTTGTCTCTTTTTCTCTTTCTCTGACCCCTGAGCATCCTTTCTGTTTTATATCTCACTATACTGAGTATTGAAGGAATCCTGTATGTTTTTAATGATTGTCATTTTATACACTTCAACAAAGTTGATGTGACATATTTGTATTCTGATCTTAAACTCCATAAAACTGAAATAACCCCAGGGAGGGAAAGAGGAGAATTCTTTTATCTTCCCAAATTCCTTCCAGAATAAAACCCACCAGGACAACTAAGAATCTACCTTTCTTCTCACTGTCAAATATTTGTCATTGCACATGTCTTAACACTGCACCATGATTCAGTTGTCACTGCTCTATTTTATCACTCATTGAGGTGATAAAATATGGGTTTATTTTTTATCTGGTATCAGTATGGAATATAGAGAAGAACACAGAAGTGAGTCAAGTAAAGGGACATCACTCTCAATTGGCACACATTTGTGAGGTTCATTGTTCATGTTTCAGTAGTATAAATGTTCTTACATTTGTTTGTTTTTGGGGGTCACACCTGGCAGCACTCATGGGTTACTCCTGGCTATACATTCAGAAATCGCTCCTGGCAGGCTCGGGGGACCATATGGGATGCTGGGATTCAAACCACCGTCCTTCTGCATGCAAGGCAAACGCTTTACCTCCATGCTATCTCTCCAGCCTCAAATGTTCTTACTTTTTAAGCACTATTAAATACTTTTTTTCTCTTTTAAATATAATCACTTTATTTAAAGACCATAGTATCACATGTTTGTATAGTTGATCATAATACATTTGTTTCTGGGTAAGTGGCAGCCAAATTATTAAAAAGTGGAAAACACTGAAAAGAAAGTAGAAACAGAAGAAAGAAAGAAAGAAAGAAAGAAAGAAAGAAAGAAAGAAAGAAAGAAAGAAAGAAAGAAAGAAAGAAAGAAAGAAAGAAAGAAAGAAAGAAAGAAAGAAAGAAAGAAAGAAAGAAAGAAAGAAAGAAAAAAAGAAAGAAAAAAGAAGTAAGGAAGGAAGAAAGGAAGAAAAAGAAAGGAAGAGAAAGAAAAGCTATTTTCTAAGTATACTATAAAACTGTGTTGACCCCTCATCTTGAAGATAAACTCAACTGAACCAAACAGACTGTTTCCCACTTAAAAAACTATTAAAATCCTATGATATTACAAAGTTATTTATAGATGGGTATTAGACCTACTATGTTCCAGTACAATCCCAACATCATTGTCTTCTTCCCTACACCAGGACTCCCAGGTTAGCTCCCACTTCTCACCCTCTTCAGTCTGCCACATGACACACAAGTTGAAGTTTGGATCTTTTGTTTTCAGTAATATACATTCTGTGGTTTTGGATATTTAGGGGCTTTTTGTTGTTGTTTTATAATTTTTTAAAACTTTATTGATTGATTGGTTTTTTTTTTATAATTTTTATTTTGACCATATTGGCTTGCATATCTTTCACAGAAGTATTTTAGGTTCGTATTAACATTGAATCAAGGGAATTCCCATCACCAAATTTGTCCTCCCTTCACCCCCCGTTCCCATTTTGCATCCCATATTCCCCACCCTCACCCAACGGGCTGCTAGAATAAATGGTCCCCTCTGTGTCTAGCTTACTATTTAGTGATCATATATCTGTTTGGTCCTGGTACCCTCCCTTATTTCACCCTCTATTTGAGAGGCGGAACTAGATAGTTCACATTATGTGGTTTTGTTTGAAGAAAAAAAGCAAAAAAAAAATGGAGTAAAAATCAAATAAGCCAAAAATGGACGAAGTCCTTCTAGAGGCTCTCAACCTCAGTTTGAGAGAGGACAGGAAAAAAGGAAACACCGTACCGAAGAAATATCCAGTGAGCACTACATCAATAAAGACAAGCACCACATACTAGTTTCGTTCCTGAAATAAAGCCATGCCAGAGTGTAAAAAGAAAAAGAGAAAATAAAATAAAAAAAAATTAAAATTGGAGACATCAGCTTCAATATCTACATCAAAACACGGAAGTTGAAGAAAGAGAAAAAATTAACTAAATGGATAAATAGATAAAAATGTTTTTAGCACTATTAAATACTTTCCATGTGCTAGGATCATATTGTATGATGGAGGAGAATAGTTATAAGAGCTAACCTCTATTGAATATATATCATCCTAAGGATTTTATATGTATTAACTTATCTAATTTAAGACATCCATAACCAGGTTCTAACATTGTCTCCTTCACATCATAGCAGTGTAAATGTATATAACCCCTTTTATTTTTTAGATGAACTGAAGCTACCTAGACCTTGAAGATAATGTTAGTATTTCATGAGCTGATAGGCATCATGCATTTTTAATTGCATAGTTTCTCCACACATAAAAGAGCTCAATAAAAATATAAAAGTATAGCAACAGAAATAAGACCCATTCACACAAAAATGTACAAGTTATAGAAGACTGACAAGTTTGTAGCGTTCCTATTCAAAATATTCTCAGACTGCTCAGATATCTTTCAGTTGACAAATATATTATAACAAAATAAGGAATGCCCATACTAGAGATACTGCTCAGCACTGAAAATGAAAAACAAACAGATTTCTGTGACTATGAATCTCAAATATCATGCCACATGTAAAAAAAACAAGTGTCAGAATGCTGTACATTCTTGTAAGAATGTAAGAAGAATGTAAGAATCTGAGAAGAACGTAAGAAGGTTCATTTATGGGTCAGTCTATGATGACCAACATGTAATACCAAAATACATCAGTGTCTGCCAGGGTTTGAGGGAGAAACCACCTGCAAAATGGGACTAGGAAACCAAATTGAGGGGGGATTTTTCTGTGTCTTGGTTTTCATTATACAAGTACAACTGTTTTTATCAAAGTATATGCTTACAAATAAGTGAAGTTTAATATATGTAAATGATCCCTCAAAGCAAAACACACAGAGTCTGTAAATTATTAGTGTGTATGAGATTAGATTTTCTGTGATTTTTGAACAGAGGAGAGTGGCTTTTACAAGGCTCCTATTTCCAGAACTGTCTGGATCATTTCATGCAATTTTGTGCAGCTGCTATTGAAGTGCTTTCCGTGGGCCGGTCGATGTGAGAAAGAGAAAGGTCAATATCGCACTATCTCTCCTCTTAAAAAAATTATAGGGAGGTTGCACGTAGAACAAACCCATGAAGAAATCTCAGAAACAAAGAGAATTCAAGAGGTGTGGTACAGATATGTATTAGGGCCTATTAGAAAGACGGGAGAAAATTTAGAAGCAGGAGGAGTAGCCCAAAAAGCTCCCACTGTGATGACTCTTGAAAGGGTCATCTAGAACATTCTGGAAATATTTTGAGCTATGGTGCAGTGCTGATGCTTTCTACTTAAATTCAACCTTCTGCAAAAAAAAAAAAAAAAAAACAATTCAACCTTCTGCAGCAGGCTGGAAAATCTGGTTGGAGAAGACTTTGTTGGGGCGGGGGAAATATTAGCATCACACAAATCACTGCACAGGAGTCTTGATGTTGATATGGGATGGATTTTGGGGAGGAGAGCATTCTCCTCTCAGATCTGAGCTCATTGGTGCCTCACATTGAGCACCCTGGTTGGAGTACTAACGCCAAGAAAAATGACAAAAAGTGGGTCTGGGTCACCTCCTCCCTCCCCTCTTCTAGAAATGAACATACAGTAAATTATAATCCTAAGTGACTAGGAAGCTGAGTAAGGGGAGTAAACCAAATGATCTAGAGATGGCTGCCAGCACCAAAGCGAACCTTAAAGAGCCTATGCAGGGGTTTCAAACTCAATTTACCTAGGGGCCGCAGGAGGCAAAGTCGGGGTGATCCTTGAGTGCAAAGTCAGTAGTAAACCTTGAACATTGGGGGGTGTGACCCAAACAACTAGAACAAAACAAAAAAGATTCCTCTAGGGCAGGACCACAAAATGTTGTACGGAGGGCCGCAAACGGCCCGCGAGTGAGTTTGAGACCCCTGCAAGGTACACATAATCCTTATATAAAGGAAAGACCAAAAGTAGTTTTCCTGTAGCTTCCAGGGAGTTTCCTCATAAACTCAGATGTAATAAACAAACTGAGATGTACTCAGATCTTCCAGAAATGTGGTTCCTTCTTGCCTCTGGAGATGAGTAATGCCAATGGGGCTTCTGCCATATTGAACTTTTACAGCACGGGAGGGAATTGTGACTGTAGATGAAGTGCTGAACTCCTTATCCCATTGTGGCCCCTACTGAGTTCTCACAGTGCCCCAGTAGGCCGAATTGTTTGGCATCGGAAGGATGCAAACCCCAAAAGATCTATGCCTTGTCTATGTCCGAGTCTTCTAAGAGTCAAAAATATTTTCTTGAATTATTAAAATAATGAATTTCATCCATTTCAGTTGCAGAAACCTGGCAATTATCAAAAGATTACTGCCTGGAGTTAGAGTGATAGTACAGTGGGTAAGGTGCTTGCCTTGCATGTGGCCAACCTGGGTTCAATCCCTGGCATCCCATAGGGTCTCCCAGCACTGCCAGAAGAGCAGAGCCAGAAGTTAGTATTGAGCATAGCTGGGTATGGCCAAAAACAAACCTAAAAATCCACAAAAGATCACTGTGCATCCTAGTAATTAAAATAAATCTGAGACTTTCTTTAATCATTCCAGAATAGTAGCACTGGGCTCAAATCCTGGTCTCCAGTTGGGGGGTGTGGATGTGCCAACCTCTGTTGGTGTATCCTATGAGGAAATGGAAGCAATCCACTGCCAAGGTTTCCTTCAAGACAAAAATGCTGTTTTTCTCAGAGAGAAAACTTATCCTTTGTGGGTTCTTTATTGCTACAGAGAAAATTTCTATATACATATATTTTAATCTTGGTTTGGAGCCCACCTACCTGCACTTTTGGGGGCTATTCCTGGCTTTGTTTTTAGGGTACTATATGGCACTTGGGATCAAACCCACAGTCTCACACATGCAAGGCAAGGCTTTGACCTACTAACCTGTTCCATTTTTTATTTGATTTCTTTGGAATGTATTTTAATAATGTTTATTGATAAGTTATTTTGTTGATTCTGATTTTGTCAATCTATCCTGTTTATCTTCCTCTTCCTCTATGAGACGTATGTACTGGCACCTGGCGAGAGAATGAGGAGATGATCTAGGGCCTGCAATCACAATGTTTTCATAAGCAGGAGAGTCAAAAAGAGATGGAAATATGGAAATAAGTTTATGGAAGAACACAGAATGCAGATGACCTCTAGAAGTTGAGAAGAGTCAGAAAATTCTCCCCAGGACAGTTATTTGGAAGGAAGAAACTCTCCCAGTACCTTGTATTTGGCCAGTAAAACCAATTTCAGTCTTCTGGATTTTGTTTCTTTTTTCTTTGTTTATTTGGGCCACATCTGGCAATGCTCACAGCTTACTCCTGGCCCTGTGCTCAGGAATCACTCCTGACAAAGCACAGGGAACCATATATGGTATCAAGAATCAAACCTGAAGCTTATCATGGGAATTGCAGTTAGAGCAGGGAAGGAACCACTGTGACAATAATACTTGGAAATGACTACTCTGGACAAGAACTGGATGCAGAAAGGAGATAAAGTGATATGCATGACACCCCATTCAATAAAAGTATTGCAAAGCATAGTGTCTAAAAAGAAAAAAAGAAGAGAGAGAAAAAGAAAGAGAATGAGAACGTGTCTGGCACAGACAGGGAGGGCCGGAGGTAAACTGGAGACATTGGTGGTAGAAAATGTGCATTGGTGAAGGGTGTTGGCCATTATATGATAGAAACTCAATCATGAACCACTTTGTAACTGTTTAAAAAGAAAAATAACTGTATTGAGAACAACCTTGTAAGCCATATGTTTAAATAAAATTTCAAAAACTAAAAGAAAACATTAATCAAACCTGGATTAGCCACAGGCAAGGCCTACCCAATGTACAATTGATTCAGCTCATGATTTTGCTTATTTCTTTTTTTAAATAATTTTTATTGTGACCAAGGTGAATTACAAGTCTTTCTCAGTTATATTTGAAGTATATAGTGGAATTGAATTCCCACCACCAGTGTTGTCTTCCCTTTACCTCAGTTCCCAGCATTCCCCTCCTGTGCCCCCCAGACTGCTAGAATAATTGGTCCCCTCTGTGTATAGCTTGTTAAAGATTGGCTATCAATTTGTTGTTGTTGACTTTGGGTTTGGTGTTTAAGTCTGATCCTTTTTAATTTCTACTAAATGTTCAATATTGCTTATTTCTTAAAAAAATGTGTCCCTCTTCTGTTCTCTTTTTTGCTGTTGGGAATACCTTGTGGTTTCACATACTTGAGCAATAGAGCATTGGGAGGTGGTAGTGAGACTGGAGGACTCAAGCACTGTGTTTAGTACACGAGAGATCACACACACTGATGTGGTGCTGGGAATTCCACAGAGCAGAGCCTAAAGGATTGTAATTGGTACATGAGAAACAGTGTCAGGGATCAAAGTTGTATGTTCAAACTATGTGCAAGGTTTTGTCACTGAGTATTCCCAGACCCCCCTGATTTTAGCTATGTGGCTTTCAGATCTGGAAAGGAAAACGTGTTGTATTTGAAGCTATGAAATGTGTGGCTGTGCTAGTGCAATGATAGATATTAGTAAGCTGCCTGTCTCCAAGATCCACTGATAAATGCTGGTTCTCGGGGAGAGAGCAGCTGTTCAGGGGCAGCAGAACACTCACACTTGAACTGTGATCAGATCTACTGCCACTGGGTACACACCACACGTGGACTCAGAGGATTCCAGAAGTTCAAGATTATCCCTAGTGCTGCACATCACCAAAAAAACCTGTGCCTTCCGCAGCAATGCATATGCTCTTTCCTGCCCTTTGAGCTGTCTCTCAGACCCCTGCCTTACTTCTTAGTCACCTCTGGTCAACAGTGCTCAAAAAGTATATCCTGTGAGGATGCCTTAGTTTCTCAAGGCAAGTAGAGAATCAGAAAACATTCCCAGGCTAGACAGAAAGAGTTGGAACAAAGCCAGCATGAGGAGACCTAAAGCTGCAATTATTCATCCTGGGAACAAGAAGGAGAGATGTGATTTCATCGTGGGGAGTAAGACACTGGAGAGTGAATAAGTGGGAACAGGGGGATTAACTGCTGAGCCAAGGCCTGTAGAAAATCTCAGCACAAAGAACTCAAGTTTCCGGCTGAAGGACTGGCAGGAAAGGTCGGGGTTGGCTTGGACATGTGGAATTGTGCAGCTGTGTTTGCAAAGGAAGGAACAGAGGCTAAGCATGACCTTGTCTAAGGACACAGAACACACAGGACAAGGACAGCTTAGGTCAAGGGTAGTACTTGCTCATCCCTTTGAAGGGAATTAAAGTGAGCCAGGGGCCTGGATGGCAGCTCTAAGGACTGGGTACCACCGTTTCCATCCCTAGTGCTTCATGACCCCCAAAACTTTACTGGGAATAGTTCCTGGATACCAGTGGGGGTAGCTCCAAAACAAAAAAAAGAAGTGTCCTAAAACTACAAATGATATCTGAGTGGATTCAGGAAACCTCCATGGGTGATGGAAATAGTCTAAGTCTTCCTCCTAGGTTTGGCTACACTTATGCGTATATAAGTACACATATGTATTATTCATCATATGGTATTTTCTTTTTGGTGTTGTGGGGGTTAAGCCACACTCAGCAGCGCTCAGAGGTTTACTCCTGGCTCTGTGCTTAGAAATCATGCCTGGCAAGCTGAGGGTACTGTTTGGGATTCTGAGGATCAAAACTAGGTATGTTGCATGCAAGGCAAACACCCACTCAGTTGTGCTATCACTCCAGCCCCACCATATGGGATTCTTTTTTTTTTTTTTGGTTTTTGGGCCACACCCTGCAGTGCTCAGGGGTTACTCCTGGCTGTCTGCTCAGAAATAGCTCCTGGCAGGCATGGGGGACCATATGGGACACCGGGATTTGAACCAACCACCTTAGGTCCTGGATCGGCTGCTTGCAAGGCAAACACCACTGTGCTATCTCTCTGGGCCCCCATATGGGATTCTTAAGATGTATATACATACCTAGCCATCTTTATTATTCCTTAATAAGTATTTTAACCAACATTTTCAAACGTAAACATAGAATTGGCTACAGACTAGCCAAACACTGGAATAGATCCAGTGTCCTACATCAGGAGCTGCAGATAAATAAATGGTAGAAAATTCGTACAGAGAATTTTTAAATTTATCTTTATTTAAGCACCATGATTACAAACATGTTTGTAGTTGGATTTTAGTTATGCAGAAGAACACCCCCCTTCTCATGTGCAACATTCCCACCATCTATGTCCTCCATCTCCCTCCTCTCCCACCCCTTGCCTGTATTCGAAACAGGCATTCTATTTCTCTTACTCACTACCATTGCCGTCAGTATAGTTATTTCACTAACTGAAGTAAACACTCTTTGTGGTAAGCTTCATACCATGGACCTGTCCTTCCAGCCCTCATCTCTATCATCTCTGTGTATTATTGCAAAAATGTCTTTTACTTATCTTAAAACTCATAGATGAGTAAAAAATATTCTGTGTCTATCTTTCTCCCTTGACATATTTCACTCAGTATAATAGTTTCCATGTCAATTCATGTATAGGAAAATTTTAGGACTTCATTTTTATGACAGCTGCATAGTATTCCATTGTGCATATATACCACAGTTTCTTTAGCCACTCATCTGTTGTCGGGCACCTGAGTTGTTTCCAGATTTTTGCTATTGTAAATAATGCTGTAATGAATATAGGCATACAGGAGGCTTTTTTGTGTTGTGTTTTTGTGTTCTAGGGTATATCCCTATGAGTGGTATAACTGGATCATATGTAAGCTCAATGTCCAGTTTTTTGAAGAATCTCCATATTGTTTTCATAAGGATTGACCTAGATAGCATTCCCACCAGCCCACCAGCAGTGAATGAGAGTTCCTTTTTCCCCACATCCCTGCCAACACTGATTGTTCTTGTTCTTCGTGAAGTGTTCCAGTCTTTGTGGGGTGTTATGGTACCTCATTTTGGTTTTTATTTACAACTCCCTTATGATTAGTGATGTGGAGCATTTTTTCATGTGTCTTTTTGGCCACTTGTACTTCTTCTTTGAAGAATTATTTGTTCATTTCTACTCCCTATTTTTTGGATGGGATTCAATATTTTTTTTCTTGTTCAGTTCTGTCGGTACCTTGTATATCTTAGATATTAGCCCCTATCTGATGGGTATTGGTGAATAGTTTCTCCCATTCTGTGGGTGGCCTTTGTGTCCTAGTCACTATTTCCTTTGAGGTGCAGAAGCTTCTCAGCTCAATATAGTCCCATCTGTTAATCTCCACTTTGAATTGTTTCCTCCTTGAAGATGCCCTTAGTCTCAATGTCATGGAGTGTTTTACCTACTTTTTCTTCTATATACTTTATGGTTCTGGGTCTTTAATCAATTTAAATTTGACCTTTGTGCATGGTGTTAGATGAAACTCTAAGTTCGCTTTTTTGCATATGGCTGACCAGTTGTCCCAGCACCACTTGTTGAAGAGGCTTTCTTAGCTTCATTTTGCATTTATTGACCCTTTATCAAAAATTAATTGGTTGTATGTCTGGGGAACATTCTTTGAATACTCAAATCTATTTCACTGATCTGAGGGTCTGTCTTTATTCCAATATCATGTTATTTTAAAGACTATTGCTTTGTAGTACAATTTAAATTGGGGAAAGTGATGCATTCCATCATTTTTATAAGGTTACTTTATCTATTCATGGGTGTTTATTATTTCAAATAAATTTCAGGAGTGTTTGATGTACTTCTTTGAAGAATGTCATGGGTATCCTTGGAGAAATTACATTAAATATGTACAATGATTTGGGGAGTATTGCGATTTTAATGATTTTAATCCTCCCAATTCATGAACGGGGCATGTGTCCCCAATTCCTTGTTTCCTATTTTATTTCTTAAAACAATGTTTTAAGTTTTAATGTTTTGTAGTTTTCTTTGTATAGGTCCTTCACCTCTTTAACTGACTCCAAGATATTTGAGTTTGTGTGGCACTAATGTGAATGGGATTGTTTTTATAATATCCATTTCTTCTCTATCACTATTGGTGTATAAGAAGGTCATTGATTTTTGTGAGTTACTTTTGTAGTCTGCCACTTTGCTGTATGAATCTATTGTTTCTAGAAGCTTTTTATTAGATTCTTTAGGGTTTTTCCAAATATAATAGCATGTCATCTGCAAATAGAGCTTGACTTCTTCCATTCCTATCTGGATACCCTTGCTATCTTTTCATTCCCTAATTGCTATGGCAAGTATTTTCAATACTATGTAGAATAAGTGTGTTGACAAGGGGCAGACTTGTTTTGTAGCAGATTTTAGAGGAAAGGATTTCAGTTTATCTCCATTAAGAATAATATTTGCCATTGGCTTGTGGTCAATGGCCTGAAATATATAGATAAAAGTTCCTTTCATTCCCATCTTGTTGAGAGTTTTTATCATGCATGGGTGTTGGACCTTCTTGAATGCTTTCTCCGCGTCTATTGATGTCATATGTTTTATTTTTTCATTTTTATTTTTGTTTTTGGGTCACATCTGGCAGTGCTCAGATGTGCTCAGGCAGTGCTCCTGGATCTATGCTCAGAAATCGCCCCTGGCAGGCACGGGGGACCATATGGGATGCCGGGATTTGAACAACTGTCCTTCTGCATGAAAGGCAAATACCTTACCTCCATACTATCTCTCCAGCCCTGTTTTTTTTTTTTATTTTTGTTTTTTTGGTCACACTCGACAGCGCTCAGGTGACACTCCTGGCTCTACACTCAGAAATTGCTCCTGGCAGGCTTGGGAGACCATATGGGATGCTGGGATTCGAACCAATGTCCTTCTGCATGCAAGGCAAATGCCTCACCTCCATGATATCTCTTCGCCCCCTTTAATTTTTTCTTTTGCTTATATGTGTATTATGTTGATTGATTTATGTATGTTAAACCATCTTTACATAACTGTAATGAAACCTACTTGGTCATGGTTATGACTTTCTTGATAAGGTGTTAGATCCTATTTGCCAGGATTTTATTGAAGATCTTTGCATCTGTGTTCATCAGAGATATTGGTCTTTAGTTTTCTTTTTTACAGCATCTTTTTCTGGTTTTAATATCAAGGTGATGTTAGCTTCATAAAAAATATTTGGGGGCTGGATAGATAACAGAGCTAGTTTGGACCACCAGGATGGATGGTGGTTCGAATACTGGCATCCCATATGGCCCCCTGTGCCGCCCAGGAGAGATTTCTGAGTGCAGAGCCAGGAGTAAGCCCTAAGCGTGGCCAGATGTTGACGCAAAAACAAACAAACAAAAACAAAAAACATAAAAATTATTTGGGATTCTGTTTCTTTCATTTCCGAAAAAGAGCCTGAAATGTATTGGTAGTACTTTCTCTTCAAAAGTTTGAAAAAATTTATTAGTTAGAATTCAAAGCCTGTGCTTTTGTTTTTGGGAAGGCATTTGATTACCATTTTAATTTTGTCAATAGTGATGGGTCTCTTTAAATATGCTAGATCATCCTGATCCAACCGTGGAAGATTTTAAGAGCCCAAGAATTTATCTATTTCTTCCAGATTCTCATTTTTTGTGGCATAGAGTTTCTCAAAGTAGTCTCTGATTACCCTTTTGATTTCTATATTACCTGTGGTGATCGCCCCCTTTTTTTATTTCTAATCCAGTTTATTAAGTTTCTCTCTCCCTTTCTTTGTGAATTTTGCTAGTGGTTCATTAATCTTGTTTATTTTGTCAAAGAACCAACTTTTGCTTTTGTTGATCTTTTGGATTGTCTTTTGGGTTTCTATTTAATTGATTTCTATTCTTTTTTATATATATTTTATTTAAACACCTTGATTACATACATGATTGTGTTTGGGTTTCAGTCATGTAAAGAACACAACCCATCACCAGTGCAATATTCCCATCACCAATGTCCCAAATCCCTCTCCTCCACACCCAAACCCCGCCTGTATTCTAGACAGGCTTTCTATTTCTCTCAAACATTCTCATTATAAGGATAGTTCAAAATATAGTTATTTCTCTAACTAAACTCATCACTCTTTGTGGTGAGCTTCATGAGGTGAGCTGTAACTTCCAGCTCTTCTCTTTTTTTGTGTCTGAAAATTATTATTGCAAGAATGTCTTTCATTTTTCTTAAAACCCATAGAAGAGTGAGACCATTCTGCAGTTTTCTCTTTCTCTCTGACTTATTTCACACAGCATAATAGATTCGATGTACATCCATGTATAGGAAAATTTCATGACTTCATCTCTCCTGACAGCTGCATAATATTCAAATGTGTATATGTACCACAGTTTCTTTAGCCATTCGTCTGTTGAAGGGCATCTAGGTTGTTTCCAGAGTCTTGCTATGATAAATAGTGCTGCAATGAATATAGGTGTAAGGAAGGGATTTTTGTATTGTATTTTTGTGTTCCTAGGGTATATTCCTAGGAGTGGTATAGCTGGATCGTATGAGAGCTCGATTTCCAGTTTTTGGAGGAATCTCCATATTGCTTTCTATAAAGGTTGAACTAGACGGCATTCCCACCAGCAGTGGATAAGAGTTCCTTTCTCTCCACATCCCCACCAACACTATTTGTTCTCATTCTTTGTGATGTGTGCCATTCTCTGTGGTGTGAGGTGGTACCTCATAGTTGTTTTGATTTGCATCTCCCTGATGATTAGTGATGTGGAACATTTTTCATGTGTCTTTTGGCCATTTGTATTTCTTCTTTGTCAAAGTGCTGTCCATTTCTTCTTCCCATTTTTGATGGGATTAGATGTTTTTTTCTTGTAAAGTTCTGTCAGTGCCTTGTGCTGTCATTGATCTTTCAGATTGTTTTTTGGGTTTCCACTTTGTTATTTCCTCTGTCTCCCTATTTTTGGGTCCTTTTGTTGAGCACTTTCTAATTCTATGAGCTGCATCATTAAGCTATTCAGGTAGGCTCCTTCTTCCTTCCTGATGTGTGCTTGCAAAGCTATAAATTTTCCTCTCAGTACTGCTTTTGCTGTGTCCCATAAGTTCTCATAGTTTGTGTCTTTATTATCATTTGTTTCCAGGAAAGTTATGATTTCCTCTTTGATTTTATCTCAGGCCCACTGGTTATTCAGTATGAGGCTGTTTAACTTCCAGGTGTTAAAGTTTGTCTTCTGTGTCTCTTTGGAATTCACATATAATTTCAGAGCCTTGTGGTCAGAGAAGGTAGCCTGAAAAATTTCTATCCTCTTGATATTATGGAGGTATGTTTTATGTGCCAGCATGTAGTCTATCCTGGAGAATGTCCCATGTACCTTGGAGAAAAATGTGTATCTAGGTTTCTGGGGATGGAGTGTCCTATATATATCTACTAGGCCTCTTTCTTCCATTTCTCTTCTCAGGTCTAGTATATTCTTGTTGGGTTTCAGTCTGGTTGACCTATCCGGTGTTGACAAAGCCGTGTTGAGGTCCCCCACAATTATTGTTTTGTTATTCATATTATTTTTCAAATTTGTCAACAATTGTATTTAATATTTTACTGGCCCCTCATTCGGTACATATATGTTTAGGAGAGTGATTTCTTCCTGTTGTACATACCCCTTGATTAATACAAAATGTCCATCTTTGTCCCTTACAACTTTTTTGAGTATAAAGTTTGCATCATCTGATATTAGTGTGGCCACTCCAGCTTTTTATTGGTGTTGTTTGCTTGGATAATTTTTTCCAGCCTTTTATTTTGAGTCTATGTTTGTTCTGACTATTCAGGTGCATTTCTTGTAGGCAGCAGAAGATTGTATTGAGTTTTTGATCCATTTAGCCACTCGGTGTCTCTTAACTGGTGCATTTAGTCCATTGACATTGAGAAAAAGAATTGTCCTGGGAT
Organism: Suncus etruscus; assembly: GCF_024139225.1. Lineage (NCBI taxonomy): Eukaryota > Metazoa > Chordata > Mammalia > Eulipotyphla > Soricidae > Suncus > Suncus etruscus. The sequence goes on from NC_064868.1 coordinate 12,916,520, forward strand.
GTAGTGCCATCTTTATATAGAAATTTGGTGTGTCTTTTGGTTAGTCTTGTGTTAAATTAGGACTTTCAGTTTTTCTCTTAAGAATGGTTTTGAGTCTGTAAAGTTTCTGAGATGTTGTTTGTCTGTGAAACCATGTATTCTTCCATCAAACCTGAAAGTGAGTTTTGCTGGGTACAGTATTCTAGGTGAAGCATTTATTTCATTGAGTTTTGTCACTATGTCCCACCACTGCTTTCTGGCCTTAAGTGTTTCTGGTGACAGGTCTGCAGTAAATCTCAAGGATGTTCCCTTGAATGTAGTTTCCCTTTTTTATCTTGCTGCATTCAGAATTCTGTCTCTATCTGTGGGATTTGTCATTGTGACTAGGATGTGTCTTGGGGTATTATTTCTGGGGTCTCTTTTGGTTGGTACTCTTTGGGCATGCAGGATTTGACCTCAGATATTCCTTAGCTCTGGAAGTTTCTCTTTAATGATGTTCTTGACCGTTGATTCTTCCTGGAAATTTTCTTCCTGGGTCTCTGGGACTCCAATGATTCTTAAGTTGTTTCTGTTGAGCTTATCATAGACTTCTATTTTCATCTGTTCACATTCTTTGACTAATTTTTCCATTGTCTGTTCATTTTTTTTAAGTTTTTTTTCCAATCTCTCCCACTGTATGGAGTTGTTATTTATCTCATCTTCTACAGTACCAATTCTATCCTCAACTTCTGTTACCCTGCTGGAAAGCTTTTCCATTTTGTCATTCAATTTGTTTACTGAGTTTTTCAGGCCTGTTAGTTGACATGTTATTTCAGTTTGGTGTTTTGTGATTTCTGTCTTCATATTTTCTTGGTTCTTATTATTGTTCTGTTTAACTCAATCCATGGTTTCTTTGAGTTCTTTGAGCATCTTCCATATTTCTTGTCTAAACTCCATATCTGAGAGATTGATTAGTTGGTTGGCTATTTTCTGGTCATCAGAATTGTCATCTTCATTCTCTATGTCTGATGCTGGCCTGCGTAGTTTCCCCATTGTCACACTTGTATTGTGGGTTTTTCTATGTGTTGTGTTGGTATTCATTGGCTAAATGATGTGCGCAGCCACGCTCCTCTGGCTCTGCCATTTCTGCATGGGTCGACTTGCCTCCAAGGAAGGGGAGCCCTCCGTGGATAAAGCCTCACACAGGATGAAATCTTAGGCCCAAGCACGCAGCAGAGAAGGCAGCAGAGAAAACAGTCCGGGGAGAAATGCTGGGCTTCAGTGATCCAGCACAGTTCTTAGTGTGATTTTTTCTTTTTATTGCAGTGGCATTCTTTCCTTAGAAAGGCCGTAGTGAAGTGGAGCTAAGTGCTCTTCTGGAGCCTCTGGGAGAGCGAATTTTCTGGGCCCTTTTTGGCCCACTCCTAAGAGGTTCAGGAGACAGGACAGGAGATAATAACACACACAGGAGGCACTCACAGTTTCTCACAGTCAGGACCCACTGGGCAGGTGTAGATTTTCCCTGCCTGACGACACAAACAGGGGACCTGCCTTCTGCGAAGTACTGCTTATAGCTGGTTTTTACATTTGGAAGCAGTTCCTTGGCATTCCGGCCCGTGAATGAGCCTCTGGTTCTGGGCCCTTTTTGGCCCACTCCCAAGAAGTTAAGGAGACAGGACAGAAGACAAAGACACACAGGCAGCATTCAGAGTTTCTCCGATTTCTATTCTAAATGTTATTTCCTTCTGCCTACCTATATTTAGTTCCTTTTGTTATTTCTTTTCTAATTTTATAAGCTGAGTCATTAAGCTACTTATGTAGGCCTCTTCTTTCTGATGTGTGCTGGCAAAGCTATAAATTGTCCTCTTGGTACTGCTTTTGCAGTACTAAGTGTCCCATAAATTCTTGTAATTTGAGTCTTTATTGGCATTTGTTTCCAAGAATTTTTTTATTTCCTCTTTGATTTCATCCCTGACCCAGTGGATGTTCAGTAGTGATCTATTTAATTTCCAGGTATGAAAGTTTTTCTTCTGTGTCCCTTTGTATTTCACTTCTAATTTCAGTGCATTGTGATCTAAGAAGGTAGTCTACATTTTCTATCCTCTTGATTTTATGGGGGTATGTTTTATGGGCCAGCATATAGTCTATCTGAAGAATGACCCATATGCACTGGAGAAGAACGGGTATCTAGTTTTCAGAGGATAGGAGTGCCCTATATATATCTACTAGTCCACTTTCTTCCATTTTACTTTACAGAGCTAATATACTATTTTTTGGAAGGATCATAACTGATGGTGCTTTTAGGGGTTACTCTAGACTCTGTGCTCAGAAATCGTTCCTGGCAGGCATGGGGTCCATATGGGCTGTTGGGATTCAAACCACCATCTATCTTGGATCGGCTGCATGCAAGGCAAACACCCTACCTCTGTGCTATCACTGTGGCCATGAGAGCTAGTATATTCTTGTTGGGTTTCAGCCTGGTTGACCTATCAAGGTATTACAGGGAAGTATTGAGGTCTCCCACTTTGTTGCTATTGATGTCTTCTTTCAGATTTGTCAACAATTATAAATATTTTGCTGGTTCCTCATTGTGTGGGTGGGTATATATGTGATTTCTTCCTGTTTTACATATCCCTTGATTGTTATGAAATGTCCATCTTTGTTCCTTATAACTTTTCTCAGTCTAAGTTTTGTGTTATCTGATATTAATATGGCAACTCCAGATTTTTAAATATATCTTTTACTTAAGTAACATGATCATAGTTGGGTTACAGTCAAAACCAGAACACCCCCCTTTATCAGTGTAACTTACCCCCTCCCCCTTCCCATCCCCTACCTGTATTTGAGACAGGCATTCTACTACAGTTATTTGTTTATAAGTTCAGTTAGTTGTATTTTTTTCCTTAAAGGATAAGAGTAGAAAAATATAGTAAAGGTTTGGTAGTGACAATCGCCGTTGTTTGCATAGGTCCAGAAAAATGGGAAAATGGAAAAAAACTCTTGACCTGATTACAAAAAGGCCTCACCCTAGAAGTTTATTGGCATAAGACTGACTCTGGGTTCCAGGCATACCAGTCTGTCCAACTCAAGTCATTCTCAAGGTCCCAGTGAAACTTTTTCACACTTTAGCTATTATTGGTATCAGATTCTTATATTTAAAAACTTTGGATTCTGTGCATTTCTTTCATCGATGTCAGGCTGATGTGGAGCATCCTCTAGTTTTAGCATACCATTAAATGTGGAGTGATCTGCCCTGCATGCAGACTGTTGCTGAGTCGTCTGGATGTTGGGAGCACTCTTTGGCAACTCCAGCTTTTTTTAAGTGAGTTGTTTGCTTGGATGTTTTTCCTCCAACCTTTGAATTTGAGTCTATGTCTGTTCTGAATATTCAAATGTGTTTCTTGTAGGCAGCAGAATGTTGGATTCATCTTTTTGATCCACTTTACCACTCTGTGTCTCTTAACTGGTGCATTTAGTCTGTTGACATTGAGAGAGATAATTGTCATGGGATTTATTGTCATCTTTGTATAGTAGTTTGATGTGTCTGTTGGTCTGTCGTGTCTTAAAGTAGACTTTTCAATTTTTCTTTTAAGGCTGGTTTGAGTCTGTAAAGTTTTTTGAGCTGTTGTTATGTATGAAGCTATGTATACGTCCTTCAAACCTGAATGTGATTTTGGCTAGGTGCAGTATTCTAGGTGATGCATTCATTTAATTGAGTTTTGTCACTATTTTCTACCACTGCCTTCTGGCCTTGAGGGTTTCTTGTGACAGGTCTGCTGTAAATCTTAAGGGTACTCCTTTAAATATAATTTTCTTTTATGATCTTGCTCTTTCAGTATTCTATCACTATCTATGGAATTCTTCATTGTAACTAGGATGTGTCTAGGGGTGGTTTTCTTCAGGTCTCTTTTAGCTGGTATTCTTCGGGCATGCAGGATTTTTTTTTTTGCATGCAGTCTTTAGCTCTGGGAGTTTCTCTGAAATGATGTCTTTGACTGTTGATTCTTCCTGGGTATTTTCTTCTTGGGCAGAGAAGTGTACCTTGCTGATATGCCCTCAGTTGTTTTTGTCACTGGAGTCTTTCACAGCTGTTCATGGAGGAAAGCAGGGAACTGAGCAGGAAACGGAGCAGAGAGCAAAGCAGTGGCCATTTAAAATGTCTCCTTTGTGCTAAAGCACACAGCAGGAATTCCAGAGAATTTCCATACACTGAATTTCCAAAGCTTGAACAAAATAAGCCAAGTAAAAAATGAAAATATATCGTATGATTCCATTTAAAAGTCCAAAGTGATTCCATGATCTGTGGTTAAATTTCAGCACTGTGGCTGGCATTGAGGAGATAGAAAGACCCAAAAGCAATGTTCTTGGGTGCTAGTGATATATCTTTTAATCTTGGATCTGGTTGGAATGGTCTGTCTGTTTTATGACAATGCAGAGATTTCCTGATTCTCATGCATGCAGTTAATGTCTGTAAATGACATTACAGAAGGCCAACTCCACAAGAATTAAGGGGTTTTGCCCCGGGGAGGTAGTTCAAAGGAAATGTACAGATATTTAAAACATATACTAAACGTTTGCAAGTGAAATGTTTTTTTTAAATTTTTATTCTCATTGATCAATTTTGAGTTATGTACACTACTTCCATTACCAAAGTTCCTATGCCAGCCCAGGAATAGAAAAAAGATCTTTTTTACATTTTTGAGAGGGCACATCTAGAAGTGTTCAGTTCTTTCTCCTGACTCTGATCTCAGGGATCACTTCTGGAGAACTCCAGAACCAATAAGGTGCCAAGGAATCAAGTCTTGGTTGTGGTTTGCCAAATACCCTACCACTGTACTATCTCTCCAACCCCTCTTTCCCATTCTTATTACTGTTGTTATGTTGTGGGTATTTTTTCTGGACCACAGCTAGTGGTGCTCAGTAGTTATTCCCAGCTCTATGTTGGGTGCCCACATGTCTATGTGCATATCCTGATTGTAGATGAAAGCTTACCAGTAGTCATATGACTCAAGATGGGTCCACTTGGGTTTTGCTTGGGATAGGTCTTTAGTTGGTATCCTACTCTCTGGGTACCAGCAAGTAAATACCCTTGTTTCTTTTCTGTAATGGCAATACCATAATCTGGACACCTAAACTACACCCATATATGCTCAGAAGAACATTTGTTTTTTGAGATACACCAGTGTTAAATATATGCAAAACATGCTTCTTTTTTATTTTTTGTAAATATTTAAGCACCATGATTACAAGCATGTTTGTAGTTAGGTTTCAGTTATAAACAGAAAACCTTCCATCACCAGTGCAACATTCCCTCCACCAATTCCCTTTTCCTTCCTCCCCCCCCCCCCCCCCCGCCTGTATTCGCAAAAGGCATTCTACTTCTCTCATTCTTTTTTTTTTTTTTTTGGTATTTGGGTCACACCCAGCAGTGCTCAGGGGTTACTCCTGGCTCTATGCTCAGAAATCACTCCTGGCAGGCTTGAGGGACCATATGGGATGCCAGGATTCAAACCACCAACCTTCTGCACACCAGGCCTTACCTCCATGCTTTCTCTCTGGCCCCTACTTCTCTGACTCTTTAACGTTGTCATGTTAGTTGTCATTATAGTTATTTCCCTAACAGAGTTCACCACTCTTTGTGGTGAGCTTCAAATTGTGAGGTGGTCCTTCCAGCCCTTCCAGATCTTAACTCTATTGTCTCTGGGCCTTATTTTAGTAATATCTTTAATTTTTCTTAAAACCCATAGATTAGTGAGACTATTGTGTATCCATCTCTCTCCCTCTGACTTATTTCACTTAACATTAGATTCCATGTACATCCAGGTATAAGAAAATTTTATGACTTTATCTCTCCTGATGGCTGCATAATATTCCATTGTGTATTCAGGGGTCTCAAACTTGCGGCCTGCAGGCCGTTTGCGGCCCTCCATACAACATTTTGTGGCCCTGCCGTAGAGGAATCTTTTTTTGTTTTGTTTTGTTTTGTTTTAGTTGTTTGGGTCACACCCCACAATGTTCAAGGCTTAATACTGACTTTGCACTCAAGGATCACCCCAACTTTGCCTCCTGCAGCCCCCAGGTAAATTGAGTTTGAGACCCCTGTTTGTTCCACAGTTTCTTTAGCTATTCATCTGTTGAAGGGCATCTTGGTTGTTTCCAAAGTCTAGCTATAATAAATAGCACTGCAATGAATATAGGTGTGAGGAAGAGATTTTTGAATTGTATTTTTATGTCCCTAGGGTATATACCTAGGAGTGGAATAGCTGGATCACGTGGGATTTCAATTTCCAGTTTTTTGAGGAATCTCTGTATTGTTTTCCATAAAGGCTGGTGAAAACAGACATAAATAGATGGGACTATATTAAGCTGAGAAGCTTCTTCATCTCAAAAAAAAATAGTGCCTAAGATACAAAAGTCACCTACAGAATGGGAGAATCTATACACCCAATACCCATCAGACAGGAGGCTAATCACCAAATTATACAAGGTGCTGACAGAACTTAAGAAAAAACATATAACCCCATCAAAAATGGGGAGAAGAAATTAACAGACACTTTGCCAAAGAAGAAATACAAACAGCCAAAAGACACATGAAAAAATGCTCCACATCACTAAATCATCAGGGAGATGCAAATCAAAACTATAATGAGGTACTATCTCACACCAGAGAGACTGGCACATATCACAAAAAACAAGAACAATCAGTGCTGGCAGGGATGTGGAGAGAAAGGAACTCTTATTCACTGCTGGTGGGAATACTGTCTAGTCCAGCCTTTATGGAAAGCAAAGCATGCTTCTTACCCACTGTACAATCTCTCTTACTATTATCTTATTATAAATTTTAAATAAATAAATGCTACTTCATTAGAAACCTGCATAAATACCTAATTTTATTATTATGTGGAATAATTGGTTTCTTACAAAGAAAAATTATATTTCTGTGTCCCTGCACCTGTTCTTTCCACCTTTTCCCTTTACTTCTGGCCACCCCCAGAGCATTCCCTGATTCTAGGAGTTAGTTTTAATTCTTTTTTTTTTTTGCCAGTTCATAACAAAGGCATGTTTCTACACTTTTCTGTTAACCTGGAGAAAGTGTGATGATTAAGTAAGCATGCAGGTAGATTTCTTGGAGAAAGATGGGCAAATCCCTGGCACTGAATGAAATATTCCAGGCAGGAATCACTGTGTTTTATCCCTGTTGACAGTTGGTTTTAAGGTCACTTTCTTGATAAACTGGCAGTTTGTTTTTCATGAATCTCTGAGGCCAACACTAGGCTCACGCCCTCTTTGACTCTTTATAGTTCTATAGAATGAAAGAATGGGGTCATTTATCAAAAGAGGCAGCTTGAAATCAATAGGAATTCTGTTAGATGCAATTTTGTCATGCCAGGCACATTTTTCTGCAGCAGTTCTGGGGGCATTCCTCTTAGAGTTCAAGTGATGGGATGAGATTCAGGGCAGCATTCAGCCAATCTGAGCTTCTCCCTCTGCACCAGTTTTCCCTGAACCACATCGATGCATTTCTGGCTACTAACCAGGTCATTTCCTTAACCACTAGCTGGTTAAGTCAGTCTGAAACAAACCTAGCCATGGGTTGACATCGCAGGCCTGAGGTTGGCACATGGCTGGCACTGGGGAACTGGGACAGTGACCAGTTCTTTTGATGGTTTTGCTGCTTTTCCCACCTGACAAGGTGGTTCAGGGTATCTATACTGTCCAAATACTCTGGGATTTGGAGTGGTCTAAGCATTGACTGCCTTTGTGAGCAGCTAGAATCTTTGGGAAGTGCTGGAATTAACTCCTACATCACTCAGTCAGTTCTCACACTATAAGCTTGTGACCATGGGTCAGAGAGACTATACAGGTAACTTGCACAAGATTCTCCTATGAGTCTCTTATGACTCTACATGAGTCATCCCAAACCACCCCTTATCTGTTTATGACTTCAGAGTGTTTTTGTCAGGGAAGAACAACCAGCAGTGCTCAGAAGATATGCCCAGCTCAGTGCCCAGGGGATGCTGACAGTGCTTCTTGCAGGGTGCATTGGTGCTGGGAATTGAACCTGAAAAACATGTGCTCAGATGTAGCTTGCTTTCTCTAATCACAACCCAGAAATATTAGCCACCAAAATTAGATGTGACATGGAGCTGGGCATGCAGACAAAGCATCCCATGACTGCAGACTTAACCAACAAACACTGCTGCAGAAGAGGTAGGCAGACTCAGCCAGTTTAGGTGGTACATCCACTAATGCAACTATAAAACTAAAACCATCCTGCATATTCCACACAAAACATAATATCTCCTAGACCCAGCCAAGAAAACCCAAGACAAGTAAATTATGCTGAATAGCTTCAACAGGGTATAAGGAGAACACCAAAAACAACTGGGCCACCCAAAGAGCTTACCAGTAGTGGAGGGTCACAAGCACTGAGCTAGAGAGATTCACTTGTAGTGTACAAAAAGCCCAGTGGTGAAGCAACACATAACTTCATACCATGTTTGGTGAACAAAGAGAGCAGCCCCAATGACTCAAGTACTATCCATATATATGAACTCTCAGATAAAGATTTTAAAGTAGAAATGTGGATGAAGTTTAATGTGCTCAAACAGTGGAATAGACAACAGTCAACACAAGAAAATGAGAGCAGAAAAAAGAAAACTACAAGCAGAAATGATAAAACTAAATATTTTGGTAGGTAAAATAAAAAAAAAAACTCACTGGAAGGCCTCAGCAACAGTAGCTGAGAATAAAATCAATGAGGTCCATGATGAGATTCAGAAGGCCTCTACTCAATAGCAGAAGATGGAGAAAAGACTAAAAGGCAAGAGAACTATGGTATGAATTTAAGAGGAACAACATAAAAAACTATCAGGTTCCACAGGGACAGGAAGACAGCCCTAATGAAGAAGCAATAGTCAGAATATCACTGCTGAGAAGTTCCAGCACTGAAAAGTACATGAACCCAGATTTATGGAGTAAGACGGGTGCCAGATAAATGAGAGTCAAATAAAAATACTCCAAGAAACATCCTAATCAAAATGATAAAATCTGTAGATGGAGGTAGAATACTGAAAGCAGCAAAAAATAAAGAAGGAAATTACATACAAATACGCATCCCTATAATTTATAGCAAACTTAACAAATGAGATCCTCTGGGCCTGGAGATTAATGGTAGAATATAGTAAAGAAACTCACTGAAATTACTAAAATCAACAAAATTACTGTACCAGCCAGATTCTCACTTAGTTTTGAAGCTATGATACACAATTTCATGGACTCAAAACCATTTTTGCAATAATTACTAAAGGAGCTATTGTAAGACAAGATAAATCTCACAAGTATGCCAAATTTCTACAGAAAGATGGCTCAAAACTACACGATAATAATGTCACTCAATATTAGTGTCCTAAATGCACAAACTAAGAAACACAGAGTGGCAAGATGGATTAGAAAAAGTTAATCCAACTTTTTGCTACCTACAGGAAACACATTTGATCTATAAGAACAAACAGACTCCAAAAAATAAAAAATAAAAAGAATAAAAAGGGCCCAGAGAGATAGCACAGTGGTGTTTGCCTTGCAAGCAGCCGATCCAGGACCAAAGGTAGTTGGTTCGAATCCCGGTGTCCCATATGGTCCCCCGTGCCTGCCAGGAGCTATTTCTGAGCAGACAGCCAGGAGTAACCCCTGAGCACCACTGGGTGTGGCCCAAAAACAAACAAACAAAACAAAAAAACAAAAAAGAACAAACAGACTCAAATATAAAGGTTAGAAGATAATATTTCAAGAAAATAAACCACCAAAAAGATGGAGGTGGCCATATGAGTATCAGACAACATTTGTCTTCAGGAATAAAATGTTGTAAGAGACAGAGAGGGTCATTTCTTAATGATCAAGGTATATTCCTAAATTTATATGCAACTAATGAGGACCCAGCAAAATACTTAAAACAGCTGTTAGTAGACTTGAAGGAAGTTATCAATATCAGAACAGTAATAGTTGGAGATTTTAGTACTGCTTTATCTCCACTTGATATGTCAACTAGGCCAAAACTCAGCAAGGTAATACTGGATTTGAAGAAATAAATGGGAGAGAGAGCCTTAGTAGACATATATAGGGCCTTTAATAAAAAAAATACCCAAATACACATTTCTTACTTAATGCACATGAAATATTATGTATGATGGGACATAAAACATATATACATAAAGCCAAGGGGATAAAAATTGTATCAACTATCATCTCAGACCATGAATCACTGAAAATAGAAGTCAAATACAAACTGAAATGGAGAAATAATTCAAACACCTCCTTAACTCAATAACTCAAATGGCTCACTGTTGAACAATTAGTAGATCAGAGAGGAAATCAAAAAATTCCTAGAAACAAATGAGAATGAGAACAGAAGCTACCAGAATTTGTGTGCCCAAACAAAAATGATGTTAAAAGGAAAGTTTATAGCTCTGTAAGCATTTATCAAGAATAAAAAAATTCCACATAAATAATCTGACTGTACAGCTAAAAAACTGGCAAATGGCCAACAAAAGAGCCCAAAGCAGTCAGGAGGAAAGAAATAATAAAACTTAGAGCAGAAATTAATTAATTGGAATAAAAAATCCAAAAGATTATTGAAACCAAAATCTGGTTCTTTGGGGAAAAAATAAACAAGCTATATAAAACACTAACAGGACTCAGAAAAAAAGATTATCCTAATTAACCAAACTAGAAGGAGGAAGATATCACAACAAATTGCACAAAAATGTAAAGGATCAGCAGGAATTACTTTGGAATTACTTTGAAACTCCCTATGCTTCAAGAAAAACTTGAAGAAATGGATAGATGGGGCTGGAGAGATAGCATGGAGGTAAAGCATTTGCCTTGCATGCAGAAGGTCGGTGGTTCAAATGCCAGCATCCCATATGGTCCCCTGAGCCTGCCAGGAGCATTTTTTGAGCATAGAACCAGGAGTAACCCTTGAGTGCTGCCGGGTGTGACGAAAGAAAGAGAGAGAGAGAGGGAGAGAGAGAAAGAGAGAGAGAGAGGGAGAGAGAGAGAGAGGGAGAGAGAGAGAGAGAGAGAAGGAGGGAGGGAGGGAGGGAGGGAGGGAGGGAGGAAGGAAGGAAGGAAGGAAGGAAGGAAGGAAGGAAGGAAGGAAGGAAGGAAGGAAGGAAGGAAGGAAGGAAGGAAGGAATGGATAGATAAATACGTGGATTGCTATGACCTCCTAATGCTTAATCTAGAAGATAAGGAACACTTGAACAGACCTATCACTATTGAGTAAATCAGAATTATAATCAAAAGACTCGCTCAAAACAAAAACCCAGCCCAGATGACGCACTAGTGAGGTCTTTCAAACCTTTAAAGAATATCTACTACCAATCCTTTTCAGGCTCTTTCAAAATATTGAAGAGATAAATATATTACTAGTTTCTATGAAGCAAATATCACCTTCATACAAAAAACAGCGTCATCACAAAATGAAGAATTACACATCAATATCCTGATAAACAGATATTCAAAGATCTGCAACAAAATACTAGTAAATGTAATCCAACAATTCATAAAGAAATATAATACACTCCGATCACGGTGGATTCATTCCAAGATGCAAGAGTGGTTTAACATATGCAAGTCAATCAATGTAATACACCATATCAATACAAGAAAAATATAGGATCATTATGAATCACATTTTCAGTATCCTCAGACACTTATATTTAGACTGCACCTATATTTGTATGGTCCATTAATGAATATGATACAATGGAGGCATTGCTCATATAGTTAGTTATCTTTATTTTTAAAAACCAAAGTTGGGGGCAGAATAATAGTATAGGTGTTAGGATCCTTTCCTTGCACATGACTCTCCTTAGTTCAATTCCTGACATCTCATGTAGTCCCCAAAGTACCACCAGGGATGGTCCCTTAGTACAAAGTAAGAAGTGATTTCTGGGGCCGGTGCCTTGCCCCGCACTAGCCTAGGATGGACCACGGTTTGATCCCCTCATGTCCCATATGATCCCCCAAGCCAGGAGCTCTTTCTGAGTGCATAGCCAGGAGTAACTCCTGAGCATAACTGGGTGTGGCCCAAAAGCCAAAAAAAAAAAAAAAAAAGAAGAAGTGATTCTTGAGCACCACTAGGTGTGGCCAAGCACTTCTCCCAAATTAAAAAAAATAGTGTCAGGGATAAAGTACAAAAGGCGAGTGTGTGTACTTAGCATACTGGAACCCTGGGTTTGATTCCCAGCACATAATCCCCTGAGTATCAAACTAGGAGTGACACATTCCCTCACCCCCAGAAACACTGGATGTTACCCAAAGTCAAACAAAAAATCTAATTTATTCTATTGGCTGTAGGAATGGGTTTATTCACATTCTCATTGAATGTATCATAGTTTGGGTCCATAACAACTTTGGAAGTGCTTTTCCATCTCTTGATCAAAGTTGCTGCCTTCATTAAGGACATCAGATTCATTTTAATTTGATTTAGTCATTAATTTATAATAGATGAGGCATTTGTTTCAAAGAAGTTATTTTTTTATCAGTTTTAAATAAGTCTCCATAGGATTTGATATGTAATGTGTGTTGCATGCCTTGGACTTATTCTATAAATGGAAGTTTGTTCTTCAATGAAAATTAATCAAAATCACTCCAAGCTTCCCACAGTTCAGTAAGGGGTGTTCAATTAGCTGCATTCTACAGGACTGGAGAGATGTACAAGGATTTACTTGACATGCCACAAGCCACACAATGATTCCCTAGACATCACTTTCTTTGGCTAAGAATTGAGAGGCATCCAGGCTTCCTGAGCAATGGTTGGGTAACACCTTGCCCAAAAAATCACAAGCTACATAGTTTTTGCGATCATATCATGATCATGAGGTTGCTGTGATAAACAGTAACATGTCTTGAGGTAAAATAGCAGCAATTCAAGATCTCATTAACACAGAGAACTTTAAAAAGTGACTTGATCTTTCTTTTTGATGGTGATGATAATAATATAATTATAATAATGATTAGGTGTTATAATTATATCGTTTCAATAAAAAGTACGAAGGCAAAATTATGAGACTGAGACTAAGTGGTTGGAATAGGGTAAGAAAACTAAAAGGAGAAAGAAGAACAATATCCAAAGGAAATTTCATTTAAAATGAAAATATAAATAAACCAAAGGAAATCATCCAAGGGCCCAAACTGAGCTCAGTTACCATGAAATACAGTTGAAGTAGAAGCCGAAAAACACAAGAGTCAACAGAAAAACATATATCAATAATTATCTTTATATGGCTCGAATGATGACCAAAATACATTTCTACTTACCCTATAATTTGGTGTTCATAATACTGCAGGGTCCTCTTGAGAGTTTGCTGTATTTTCTGAGGCTACAGAATAACAATAATAATAATAATATCAGCAATTTAGTGGCATTCCCATCCTAAGTATCATAGAGATATATGTGTCTTCTGATTTATTTCATGTGTGTTTGCTTTATAATATTAACCCCACCTTTAATTTATAATTTTACTTTTTTATTAAATTTTCTGGCATTGTATTAATGACTTCATTGGAGATATGGTAATTTTCACAAATGTACTTGTTAATGTACTTTAAAAGCAAAAAGAAAGAAAGTTTGTACCTTTTGACCCACTTTACCCAAATTGTCTACATCTCCCATGCTCATCTCGACCCCATTGACCTTTGGCAGCAACCATCAATCTATTCTCTATATCTGACCCCTACCCCATTCCATCTATTACAGAGATCATATGGCATTTATCTAGCTCATTTATTTCCCTTTACATAGACTCTCTAACTCTAAAAGCCACATTTAAGAGCTGGTGTACATACCACATCTTCACACATGATAAACTCATGATAAACTCATGATAAACTCATATTTTTCTCTCCTGGCTCGTGTCAATAATGCAGCAGTGAAAATGAGATGAACTATCTTTCCCATTATCTGTTTTCTTGACATAAGTACCCAAAAGTAAAATTTCTGGATCTTATGCTAGTTTTGATTTTCTGCTTTTGAGGTGTGAACATAACATTTCCCATTGGGGTAGTACCAATTTATATTCCCACCAACACCGTACAGGGTTTCTTCACTACAGGTATCTAAATCGCAATAAAAATTGTTTTTGTTTAAGGCATAGAATGAGAGCCACACCATTTCCCAGATGTTTTCCATCACCTATATGAAAAATGTTTACTGTCCTTTTTCCAAAAGAGTTGGATGTTGGTAATTTGACAACTTTGTCCTGAACATATCATGAACAGGTCAACCAAAGTCAAGATTCCTGTCTACATAAACTTAAAACTTGATTTAGTAAGTGGGCTACTTCCAGTGAGGAAACTCATATTTTTCAAAGTATTCCTATATTTTAATTCACTCCAAAATAAATATATATAGTAAATGTTACTTTAGACCAACTCCTTCTCTGCTATCAATTACCATGGTTATTTTGTGGCATAATTGATTTTTTCCTCTACTATTGTTAATGGCTTTCAGCACCTCCCATGTAAAGTTAATTGCTAGTTTTATTGTCTTATGATTACAATGAAAATCATAGTTCTCTTTAGCCCAGGGCTAGTTTCTGTTCAGTCGTTTCCCCAGTCATGTGGAATTGAATTTAGAAGGTCTAATAGACACAACTGGCAGTATATACAGAGTGAGAGTTGCACTAGGAAATTGCATCAGTCTCTCTTCTTAGCTTTTTCCCACTTCATTCTTACCAAGTAGTCTCTATTTTCTCTAACCTGGGCTATAACATCTATTTCCTGGCTAATTATTCTACCCCTATTTCAAATAACAATATTGAGGTCAACTTTACATACCACAAAAGGCACCAGTTTAAAAGCCAATGGCCATTATTGGAGGGAAACTTGAGGCCATCATAGTGCCATTTGAGAACCTAATTTGATCCCTTCAACACCACTAAATGCCCTAGAGCTTACTGTGAGCCCAGTCCCTTCTCACCACTAAATGCACTGGGGCTTTCTTACATTGAGTAAGTTCCTCTCCCAGCCTCAGGGTTCCCTGGGGAAATGCTAATCAATTTTCTGTCTCCACTATTTGCCTATGGTGAACATATTCTATAAATGGGCATTATATAATATGGTTTCTGTCTGGTCATTTTCACCAATCATAATGGTTTTTAGCTTGATCCTGGTTGAAGCCTATATAGGTGCCTTGTTTTTATTTCTGAGTTGTATTCCACTGACTGGCCAATCCACATTTTGTTGTTTCATTTTTCAGCAGATGGACATTGTTTTTTTGACTCTGGCTATTATGATGAATGCTGCTATGAACTTTCATTCTATGATTTTATGTGAACATATTTCTCTTGAGTGTCTACCGTGGAGTGGGATTGCATATTATAACTCTTGGCTTTCCCCCTCTTCATACCTTCCTTTATTGCTGTACTGGTGCTAACCACGGTTGCACAGATTCTGGGTTGTGATGCTCACATGCTTGACAATTTACTGAAGGTGTCTTGCTTTTTAGTGGGACACTTATACATGCACCTGCCAGGTTGAATTCATTTAATTGCATTCAAACACATTTCTGGTTTCAGTGCTCATGGGGAGTATTGGGACGTGGATCTCCTGACCAGTATGCTAACATCTTTAACCACAAAGCTCTCCAAAGGTCACACATCTACACTGACTCTTACTGTTTGATGATATTATTTCTAGTTTATGTGACATGCTAGCTCACTGGCATGGTTAGTTTTGCCAGATGACCAGGTGGTTGTCTAAATAAGTAGAGCAAATGCTGGAAAAATCTTAGTGTGTTTTTGGTAGCTCCTTTACTAATTTTATCCAGGCTCCTGAATATTTATGTGGTTGCAGGCTTAGACTATAAAAAGAAAATGTAGGTGTTTATTCCGTACTTTACCTTCTATGTGTTAAAACAAATAAAATTAAAGAAACCAAAGTGTTTAAAAGATCAATATTGAAATTAGGCTATTCATAATATTGCTTGCAAAAGAAGCCTGCTATTAATCATGTGTTAAAGCTATAATCTGGAGGACATTTCTGGCTTGATTTGAAGGTGCACTATGGGGATTACTCACTGGCATAAAATAGAGGAGCCATTTTCCACTGTGCCAGCATTAATCCATTTACAGTGAGTGGCTAAAAGATTAGTAATCACTTCCATTTTCTATAAAGAAATGGATACTGTGAGGGCCAAAGTAATGGCAAGAAAGATGCTGATAGTCATAATTTATATGTTCAAACTGTGTCAAAATATTGGGATTAATGTTGTAGGAGATTTTTGATGGGGTATTAGTTATGCTTTGCATTTAGAAATAAAATACTGAAATCCATAAAGAATAAGAACCCATATTTTTTCCAAAAGTAGACTTCAAGTGAGAAACTCTGGTAAATGCTAACAAACATTTGGTCTCTGAAGACTTAATTATATGAAAAACTGGAGTTTTCAAAGATTGCCTTATTGCTCTCTTAATTGATTTAATGCCAATTTTTAGCTCAACATTCAGAACTTTTATCAGGAAGTTGTATGTACAGACAGGATATTGGCAGACCTAGAGGATGGTGTTTTCCCCTCATTTTAGATGGTTTCGCAAGGAATCATAATTACTGATTTGAAGATTAGGGTTCAGAGTAGCATGTTTACATACTCACATATGGAAACATAGTGAGCAAAAGGGGGTACAATCTCACAAATGAACAACACCAGTGACCATCTGCTCCTGCTGGTCTAGCCCTGCTTCTCTCGTAGTGGAGTCCATAGAAAGCACTTGGCTTGCAGCTGCTGAAGTGACAGGAGTGGTAGAGCAGAGGTCTTCCATATGGGAACTCCTGAGTTAGATTCCTGATACTGTGTGCCCACCCCAGTGCTGCAACAATGGCAACAACAAAACCAAGAAAGAACACCCACTCTTACCATATGTGCTTCAGATGAGGCCGAGATTGTGTGCATGGTCAGGGTAGTGCAGGGTCCTGACATTTGCCTACAAAGGAGGAGTCAGGCTGGAGCTGGGAATCTGCAGCATGCAGACTTCCTAGCACACACAGAGCCTAGATCTTGTGCTAGGGCCAAGGAGTAAAGGCAATATGATTAAGTGCTAGGAAAGACATTAGTCAAAGAAGGAAAAGCAAGTTGAAAATCAAATAGGTGGGGGTGAGAGGAAGATGTAGCTAAGAGTAAACTTCTCTTTTGAGAAAGGGTTTTTTGCTGTGCTTTGGACTTGCTCCTGGCTCTGTGCTCAATGAACCACTCCTTGCAGGGCTCAGGCACCATACACAGTACTGGGAACTGAACTAGGGTTGGCCATATGCAAGGCAAGTGTTTTTTCTGCTTTATTATTTCTCCAGCTCCGGTAGTTTACTTTATATTTTTTGTTTTGCTTTTTGGGCCACACCTGGCAATGCTTAAGGGTTACTATTCACTCTTCACTCAGAAATCACACCTGGCAGTGCTCAGAGGCCCATATGGGATGCCAGGGATTAAATCCATTTTGACCTGCATAAGGCAAGTACCTTCTCCACTGTACTACATCTCCAGCCCAGTTTTCTTTACATTTAATCTACTGATTAAAAGCAAAAATGCCAGATTGCAGTGAAGTGTCAGGCAGCTTGGTGGTAAGTGACAGGGTGGGGATTTTGCCTTTGTTTTAAAGATGTCATCTGAACTTTATTTTTGTTTGCTCTCCCTCCTTATTTACAGCTCTGTTGTGATTGTAATGATGGAGGTAATTACATAACATTTTGATATGATGCCCACACACTTGTCCATGGTGTTGTAGGCTCTGCGCACATTTAAGTTGCAGTGCTTGCATGTGTGTTTCTGGATGGCCCACCCACTGACCTGTCCTAATGCAGTGTGATTATTCTGTTCATTGGGGGCTATTGTGATGATCACATTCCTGATGGCACAGATTGCACATCTCTTTAGTTGTGGTGCCAGCCCAGAGGCTGCACACTTTAGTTACGGTACATGCAGCTGGCTATGCACCAGAAACTGCATACTCAACTGCATTTCCAAGGATCCCACACAGCACATCAGCTGCAACAGTGCTTTGCTCATGGGAACAGAACTGTAGTTTTAACTCCTGACCTCAGGGAGCCCATTTTAACCATTGAGCTATCCTCTGAGCTCAAGTAGTGGGTCTTGAAAAATGCTGTGTTGTCTAACCAGAGTTAGACATTAGCCAGATGGCCGAGGAAGGGGTAGTTAGAAAAGGAGGAAGATATGGACAAGGTGGAGGTGGGAGTCTGGTGTTCTCTTCAGTAGAGGAAGACTCCTGGTTAGTTGGACCCTGTGTCTCTTTGTGCCTTATCCAGCATCCTCAAAAGAGTACAACCTTATGTGCATGGGAGGGAGTGTCAAAGAAAGTACCTATGAGGGTGTTTGATGTGGAGGTTGCACCAAGCTCTGCTTCGGTGTAAGCAAATTCCTTTAAGAACATGCAGCTCCAGATTAATTTCTTGTTACTACAAAGTTCCCTGGAAGTGTTCTTGGCTATCCTTAGTCTTGAGAGACTTAAGTCTCCAGTGGAAGAGGTGGAATGCTAAAATTTAAACAAATCCCTAAAAATAAATTTATATGTATATTCACAGTAACCTAAAGTCTAGCATTTAGCTGCCTATAAAGACACCAAGAATCCTAGAGGAGAATTTTTTTCACTCAGCACAGTGACAGAATAAAATCTATCTTCTATGTATGCCAAAAGTCTTTTTTTTTAATATATTGTTTGACTAGGTTGGATAGAAGGCTGTTTCATACAAATGAAGGAAAATACTGTGAGATTGAAAATGGTAGTCTATCCTAAATAAACATTCAAAGATCTGGAAAACTTTCAGGTGCTTAAGTTCCACTGCAGAAAAGAAAACACTCTGGCAAATGCTAAAAGATACCCAACTAAGTGAGGCAAGGCATATCCTGGCATTCTTGGTTTAATTTCATATTAAATACAATGAGTTGTCTCTTCTATTTTCTGAGTTTGGTTGGAGTATGGTGGTTGATAAAGAAAGGTTCCAGGGGCCGGAGTGGTGGCGCAAGTGGTAGGATGTTTGCTTTGCACACAGCTAACCTAGGACAGACCACGGTTTGATCCCCCAGTGTCCCATATAGTACCCCAAGCCAGGAGCGATTTCTGAGTGCCTAGACAGGAGTAATCCCTGAGCATCACTGGGTGTGGCCCAAAAAAGCAAAAAAGAAAAGAAAAGAAAAGAAAAGAATAAAAGAAAGATTCCAGAACACTGAGCTGTAGATAGTTCAGACACAAAGAAAGGTGTTAGCAGATGTTGTCGGGCAACACCTGTAGTGACAGACAACTAAAATTCACCATCACCCTGAATTGCTGAAACATTTTGTCTTAGCTACAGTTGAATTTCCTTTTAGATATTATTAGCCTAGAGATATTCTCCTGTTTCTTAGGCTCTCTATCTCTTTGTGTCCCAGGATGGCAATAACCTATTGCCTCCAACTGGAACAATAATGCTAGTGTTATTTATTTCCATAATTCTAAATGTGCTAAATTGGCTACATAATTAAATGACTGGTTTTCATAAGAATGTGTATACAATTAGATTGGAATTTCTTTGGAAAGGCATACCTACTGGTGCTTGGCACATATTCCTGGCTCTGTGCTTAGGGATCACTCCTGGTGAGGCTCAGGTGGCAATATGGGGTACTGGGAATTAAATTCAAGACAGTTACATGCAAGGCAATTGCCTTACCTATTGTATTTTTCTATCCTCAAATGTGTATGTAATTAAAGTAACTTTGAACTGTCTGAAGATTCAGACACTAGAAGTTTTTAGCATTTAATGAATACCAAATGACCTTGTTTTTTCTATCTAATCAATTTTAATATAACAAACATTTACGTTAAAATGGAATTCTATCAAAATGGAATTTGGGGTATAAACTTTTCCCAAACCACAATGTTTTGATCCGACATGGGGGAATGTTACAGGATACACATCAAAATCAATCAGATAGAACTGGGAGTTCAGATATAACGCCTATGTTTGTGATCAAGTGATTTTCAACAAAGGTACTTCTATAAACTGAGCATTTCTGTTAATATCTCTCCTATGTTGAAACCCAATCTCCAATGTAATTGTATTACAAAGTAGGCCTTTGGCTAGAAATTAGATAATATGGATGGGGCCCTCATGAATGGAATTAGTGCCCTTATAACACTGCCTTTAATCCTGTAATAGTGCTTTCATTCTTCACACAGGAAAAATGTATCATATAAGTTAGGAACTAAGCTCTCAACAAACACCAAATCTTATTGGTCCTTTGTTTTGAATTTATTTAGAGGTTTCAGAATGATGAGATGGAGATATTCAATTTTTATGTCATGAAAGCTTTGGTAGTTTGTTATAGCAGCTCAAAAGACCTAAAAATAGGTACCCAGGTAATCCAATGGAAAACACACAGGAGAAATTATATATAATTAAACTCTTCAACAAATGGTGCTGGCACAAATTGAATATACACTTGCAAAGAATGAACTTGGACTCATATGTCATATCAGACACAAAATCTTCAGAATGTATAGACCTAAATTTAAAAGTTAAAACTGCAGAATATTTTCTTAGATGCAGAATATTTTCTTAGAAGCAGAATATTTTCTTAGAAGCAATATCTCTTTTAAAGGTAATGAAAGAAAAATATATAAATCAGACCTTATCAAAATAAAAAGAACCCTTAAGCATAGAGACACCGAAAAAAGTAAGAAAATATTTTTTTATTTTTAATTTTTGGTTTTTGGACCACACCCAGCTGCGCTCAGGGATTACTTTTGGCTTTGAGATTATAAATCACTCCTAGCAAACTCTGGGGACAATACCGGGGATGGAACACACATTGGCCATGTGCAAGACAAATGCCCTACCCATTGTGCTATTGCTCCAGTCCCCAATAAAATATTTTTAAAAACATACATATGGAACATATCTCCAAAATATACTTTTTGTTTGTTTGATCAGTTTTGTCGTTATCCATGGCAGTGTTTGGACATACTACTGGCTTAGTATAGTGCCAAAGAACAAATATAGGACTTTTGCTTGCAACACACAGTCAGCCCTTGGTGCTATCTCCCTGTCCCCCAAAGTGTATTTTGTTTTTTTTTAATGTATTTAGGGTTAAACTTTGTGATAGAGCTCATGCTTCATATGTGTGACACTCTAGATTTGATCCCCAGCATCACATACACACAAATTTTATAGCTCATAATAAAAACATAATTCAAAACATTCACAAATTACTTTAAACATGCATATGGACAATAAGCACATCATGTTGACCAACAGACTGAAGAGAGAGTGCAACAGACTGAGCACAAGCTTTGTATGCAAAAGGCCAGAGTATGATTTTCTGGAACTATAAAGCTCCCCAAGTATGAAGCCACGAGTAGTAGCCTTTAAAATCCTCCATCTATTGCCATAAACAAAACAAAAACAAGTCCAATATCATTAGACAAATCAAAATAACAAAAAAAAATAGTACTTCACACTTCTTGGGGTGGGTGGGCTAGAATAAAAATCAGACACTATTAATTTTGATGTGGACCCAGAGGAATTGAAGCTCTCTCTCTCTCTCTCTCTCTCTCTCTCTCTCTGTTGGTGGGAATGTAAAGTGGTGAAGCTGCTTTAGAAAATAGGAAAATAGTATGGCAGCTCTTGAAATGGTTAAAATATTAGATTATCATTCCTAGGTATGAATCCAGGAAAAGGTCCACACAAAAACTTGTACATGTATACTCATAGCAGTATGATGGCCAAATAGTGGGAAAAGCCCATTACGGTGAACAAATAAACAAAATATACTTAGCAAATCACAAAATGATATCCATCCTTTGACAAGAGGAAATATTGATCCATGCTGCAACATAGGTGATTTTGTTTTTTGGGGGGGATACACCTGGCAGCACTCAGGGGTTACTCCTGGCTCTATGCTCAGAAATCGCTCCTGGCTCGGGGGACCATATGGGATGCCAGGATTCGAACCACCGTCCTTCTGCATGCAAGGCAAACACTATACCTCCATTCTATCTCTCCGGCCTCCAACATAGGTCATTCTTGAAAATATAAGGTAAATGAAACCAGTAACAAAGGACCACATTTTATATGTCCTAAACAGTCTTCTTGTTTTGAGGGCCACACACAATGGTGCTCAAGGATTATTCCCACTGGTGCTTGGGGGGGGGGGGGTCAGTGGTGCCAGGGATTGAACCCAGAGCTCCCACATGCAAAGCATTTACACTTGGAAGTAGAGTTGGGTGCCTGAGGAGGATGGGAGAGCTAGGGTTGGACAGTCACCGCCAGTAAGGCCTCCAAAACTGTTCAAAATGAGGTTGTGGTGACAATTGCAACAAAGGATTTGACTAAGTATGTGGAAAGGGAGGAAAGAACTAACAGCTATTGAATTGTACACTTTAAATGGGTAAATTATATGATATGTGAGTAATAGCTCAAGAAAGTTGTTTTTTTTTTAAGAAATAATATGGGTTTGGGCTTAGTCATACATCATAACAAGTAAGAAATATGTTGAGTAAATGTTAATAAGGAATTATTTTACATTCTACCATTGACTCAGATTTTAATTAGGGTAATATACATCTCTAATTACTTCTTTTTGTGCCTAAGGCTGCTGAATATGGAGACATCTTTTTTGATCCTGAAAATAGTTGTTTAATCGGGTCAATAAAACAATTACTGTTGACTGATGGCTGTTCTTCCTGTTTAAAGTCGAGGTCATTTTGACCCCCAGGCTTCACAAACTGTAGGTGGAAAATTAAAACCACTTAGAGTTTCTCTGTGTTGAGTCTTACCAATTGCAGGACATTAAATATGCAATTTTGCTCTTTATAATGAACTCTGTCAGCCTGTACCTCTCTACTAAAGAAGTGTTGTTTTCCTACCAATTACTTAAACGAGTGGCACTGTGTTTTTCATAATTCAAAAAGATAGAAACAGTCTGTTCTTATTTTTCTATAAAACCATAGACCTAAGTTTTTCAAATATTCTAGTAACTATTTGTAAAAAGTTTCATGGAGAGTAAGGTTTTTCTAAACCTAGGCTAGGTATTAGGCATAGGACCAAAGAATATATGGGCCTTGTGCAATCAGAAATCCAAGGTGTTTTGAAATATAGAACAATCAAGCATAAGGACATTTTGGAAACCAGAGACTAGCCAAGAACCGATTCATTTTGTATATGTCTCACAAGACATAGCTCTTGAGGTTTGTTTTTGAGGCCATTGTTAATTACAAGTCTTTCAACAGTTATATTTCAGGTGTTTAGTAACAGTGAATTAGAACCATTCCCACCACCAGTGTTGACCTCCCTCCACCATAGTTCCCCACTTGCATCCCAAACCTCCACCTCTACCCCCTGTACTACTAGTGTAACAGCTCCATTTTGTGTTTCGTTTATTATAGTTTGGGTCTCTTGACTCAATTATCATTCACTTTGGAAGAATTTTTAGATCTGACCTCTCATTTTTCCCCCACTCAATGTTTCTGAGTCCACTTGGCCTCATCTGCTTTTTTTTTCTGTTCTCAATTTGTAAAAAGTTGTAGAAATATAAAACAGAACAAAGTGATTCAAGTTTTATGGTTCTATGGAAAAGTGGGAGCCCCTATCTAGAACATAAGTAAAATGAAAAGAAGAAAATAAAAAAGAAGAAGGGAGGAGCAGGTGTGGTTTTTTCTTTGCATAGTCACATAAAATGTTGGGGAAATTAGAAAGAAAATTTCTTTGACTTAAGAGATACAGGTTGTCTTCACCCATGAAGCATACTGTCTGAAGACCAACTACAGGCTCGGGGCATGTTGGTTGTCCAACCCCAATGTCTCTCTTTATGGTCCCAAAAAAATTATGCTGAGTCATGATTGGCAAAGTCAGTCTTGTGTAGTTAGAGATCTTAGTTTTTGTACAGGTCCTAGGATGAAGTCTAGAATAAAGTCTTTCTTTGTGGTCCCAGGAAAAGTTCTGCTTAGTTGCAGTTATTGTAGACAATCCTTTGTAAATAGAGATATCGGTTCTTGTATAGATCCTAGGGCAGAACACCATCTGATTTCTCACCATTGAATGGTGAGGTAGAGCAACCTGCCCTTAGATCAAGTTGTTGCTGTTTCTCATCATCAGGGTTGTAGCAGGTTGGTGCCAGGGCAGCATTCAGGCCTATCCCATGAGAAGTTTAGATCCAGGTCCTGATGTCATAATTTGTGCATCAGTACCTGTATCGTAGCCCTTGAGTTCTGCCTTTGACAATGAGTAGCATTGGAAAAATATAAGATATGAGGAAAGAATTAAAAGGAAACCAAGGAGAGAAGGGCCAAGTATTGAAGAGAGAGGGTGGGAGACAGAAAATTATTTGGTTTGGAGAAGAAGATAGTCCACATTGTTCCTGGACCTGTGAGAGTCAAGCTGATTTAGCAGCAGACGTTCCATAAGAGATTGGGGGAACGATTCATTTCAAGAGAGTAGACAATTTGTTTGGACAATTGAACCTTGTCTGGGACTGAGAGGGGAGGTGTGGAAGGTCAGAAATAAGCTAGATTATCGGGCACACTTATCAGGGATCAAAAACAGGATTGATCTGTTCACACACATACAAGTACACATTTGGATCTGCTCATTCATCCAACATGGATGGGTCACATGGAACTCACCTGCAGCAGAGAGTGTGCTAGAGTGTGCTAGACGATCTGTGTGGAGTATGAAGAGCAATTCTAAACAGCCTGATATAATGTGAGACTATGTTGTGACTATTATACATGAACAGACACAGATATCCAGAGAGGCCAAAGTTAACTGCCTTCATATGACTTAGTAAATTAAAGAACTGAAATTTTGAATTCTGAAAAAAGTAACTTGTTTGGTTGGTAGTGGTGCTTTTGACAAAGGGGAGCATGGAGAAGAACAAGGGGTGACATCAGATGAATTCAACTTAGCAAATTCGAAGTTTAGAGGGATCAGAAATCTGTAAATAAATATAAAAGTAAATGTGTGCATAAACATATATATCAAGTTATATGTGTGTGATAGACTCGGCATTAGCAGTTATTGTGCATGTATAAATTTGTAGACACTTATATGTAGCTTTGGTGAATTTTCACTTTTGTGTGAAGTCTATTTCTAAGATCATGCTTTGCAGGGTGATACCCACCCATTATCGTTCCCTTTATTGAAAATACTTTTTCCCCATCCAATTGCCTTGGTTCACTTGGTGGACATAATATAGGTCCATCTTGGTGGTTTGTTCTATTGCTGCTGGCCCTCCTTGTCAAAGTCATGTTGACTTGATAAATGTGGTGTTATGGATGGTCATGAGGTAAGCCATATAAGTACCCCAGCTGCTCTGTTTCAGAATGGCTTTGATTCTGACAGATCCCTTGCCTTTACAAAAGAACTTTAGACTTATTTTTGCTGATGTCTACAGAAAGGCTAGCCAGGATTCTGAATTGATTGTACCAACTCTATTGATCAAATCGGAGTAAATTCAATATGATTGGAGTGAATTCAAGATTGCACCAACTCTATCGATCAAATTGGAGTAAATTTAGCCTTCTGAGGAGGCTGTGATCCAATCCTGAGAAATCTGGAATTAGGCAAGAACAGAGCACACATCCAGGCCCATAAATCATTAGTTATCTGCTAAGTGGAGTTGGGGGTATGTGTTATACATTGGCTGTGTGTGTGTGTATATGTGTGTAAAAGAGTGTAAGCAACTCAGTGTAACTTAGTTGATTGACTGGGATCTCCTGTACAAAGGGAACCTGAATCCTGGTGTCAGGACTGGGAGACAGGCAATGTCTAGGCATCCAATCTGGGCCAAATTCTAGGGTAGCATGTTTGGGAAGCAAAGCAGATGGTCTTTTCATCATTTTTCATCCTTTCTCTCCTGCGGGGAAAGGAGAAGGCAGGAGCATGTGGGATGCCCTCCGGCATGAGTGCCTACATGAGAACCTGGCAAGCCACTGCATCTCTGATAGTCTGGGGTCTCTGGGGTAAAAGTGCATGGAGCCTTTCAAGGAATTCTGTCTGAGCATGAGAAGTCTTCATTTCTCTCTATCTCGTATTGAGATAGGATCTTTTGGATAATTACTGTTTTGTGGCATGGGACACATATTACCTCTTATGTTCACCTCCTAGAAACTTGCGAGATTGATATGGATTTTATACACATGTGAATATTCCTTTAGCAAAGACTAAGGTCATGGCATGTTTCAAAGTAAAGATGATGTGGGTGGGCACCCCAGTCAACACTCAGAGCCATCACAGCATCTTATTCAGTCTTTCTTTTTCCCTATTACTAAAAACTGGAAACAGAAACAAATGTGGCTGGGGTGTACCCTCCAGGGTGGACCCTTTAATAAGTGGACTTGGATTGGGGCATTTGTCCTTCTCTTCTGGAGGAGGGGAGATGCCAGTCTCCATTGTGAAACTGGAGGAAGTGTGGGGTTTATAATGATAATTTTTTAAGTCAAAGAATGTAATGGCAACTTAATAACAAGAGGAGGGTGCTTCTCATCCAGTTGTCTAATAAATATTTTTGATGAAGTTTTGAGGCCCTTGGCGACCAGCAGGGCAGGCTTTCTGAAAATTGAAATCCACGCTACCCCTTGGAGGGAGGCGAATTATTCAATTGCAGACACTTGCTAAGTGCAGCCTTACTTCCCCCCTCCTCCACCCTCTTCCATGCTTTTAAATAGCAGGAGTTTAAAAGGCTCTATTGTGTGCAGGGGAGAATATGCTAATTTGAGGCACATTTCCCCTCCAGTCTTTTTGTGGCCTGTCATCTCTGAGATATGAATGATGATAAAGAGAAGGCCTCTGGCCATTGTGGAAGAAAGACTTGAATGGAGGTGGGGGCTAACTCCACTCACCCATGAAGTCCTCCTGATGCCACCCAGGTCTGTGGACTGCCTGGAACTGAGTGGGTTCTCAGGTTCAGCCCTTCCCCCAAGCACCACATCTCATTTTTTTTGCTCAACAACCCCCTTCACTGGAGTGCCTTGAGTTCCAGATGATGACCAGCTAGTGCTGTGTGTCTTCCAGCTCTTAGACTAGTCAAAGCCCAGAAGAAAAGAGATGGGTGTTTTTGAAATAGCACTGTAAGCTTCTATTTATGCCAGAACACCATTGAAATGTCCTCAGACTTTCAAAGCCAGTCAGTCTGACAGTTTCATACAATTCAGGACCCATTGATTTAGGTCAAGTGTTCAGTGTTTTCCAAGTGCTTGGTTTTTGGGTAACTAGTTTGGTTAGAACACTACAAAATACTGTAGTGTTCTGTTTCTTGCTTAACTAGTTGGGTTATGTGGAGTACTATTTGGATAACTAGTTGAGCTATAACACTGCCTAACACTAGTATTATGCACCAAAGTTCAAAGTTTTAGGTTGCCCATTGAGGCAGGGTTTCTGTAGTAGATTAGTCTTGGATGCAGTCTTCTTTCAACCTTAGGGCAAACATGTTTTCCTTACATGTTTTCCTTCTTGCAGTTCTTTATATGTGAGAAATTACATTGATTGAATTCCTTGTGGGCACATTTGAGCTTAGTTTATTTTTATGTTTTGTTGTATTTTTGTTGTTGTTGTTGTTGTTTGGGGGTCATACCCAGTAATATTCAGAGGTTACTGGCCTGCACTCAGGAATCACCCCTGATGGCACTTGGAGAATCTTAGGGAAATCGACGGATCAAACCCAGATCAGCTGCTTGCAAGGCAAGTGCCTTTCCCACTATCCT
This sequence comes from Suncus etruscus, assembly GCF_024139225.1. Lineage (NCBI taxonomy): Eukaryota > Metazoa > Chordata > Mammalia > Eulipotyphla > Soricidae > Suncus > Suncus etruscus. Next base: position 12,944,224 of record NC_064868.1, read on the forward strand.
ATCACTTTGTCCCCCAGTTTGTTTTTAAATATGCATATTTAACAACTGAAGAATAACGCATGCATTACTAAACCACCACGAGGAACCACAGAAGTGCTTTCAAGTTGAAATTTCACATGATGCATTAGAAGAAACATATATTTTGACGTGTAAACTGGTAGTCTATTCTATCAAGTTCATGAAAGTGAACTGTATTTCCATCCTCCATTTGAAAAAAGGACATTCACTGGCTTCATGGGTTGTTTGTTTGTTTGTTTGTGGGCCACATCTCATGGTATTCTTGGCTAAGTACTCAGATTGCTCAGGGGAACATGCAGTGCTGAGGATCAAACCCATGCTTCTTGATTTGCATACACTCAGATGATTGAACTATCTGACCTTGACTTCTAGATTGAGTATTTATTTTATAGGTACATGTACTGAAAGGTCCGGAAGTCCTAATTTAGTTACCCGGCGCAGAGAAATGAAGAGGCTTATGAGTTCCAGCAGATGCTTTAAAGTGCTTTAATACTGACCAGTCAAATGGCCAGGGTCAAAGTTCCCCCAGAATAGAAAGGGGACCAAAGACCTCGTGGGTCCCTCGTCACCCCCTTATATAGGATGGGAAGTGGGAGGGGAAGAAGAGTCCTTGAGGGCTGGACTTCCGCTACGATAACACCAATGATTCGTGAGGTAGGGGTAGAGGTGGGGCCGAGGCAGTGACGACTTCCTTAAGGGTGGAGCCAAGGTAGTGACGACTTCCTTAAGGGGCAGGACATCCGCCAAGGTTGGTGGGGGGGGGCTGATTTCCCTTTTCAATCCCCACTTCTTGTACTTGAGGCTTCTAATCCTAGAAGCCAATGTGATTCCCACCCTATAAAGACCATAAGGGACCATTCAGTAGCCCCTTATTTTGGCCAGCTACTCTTGATGGTGCTTGATTCTGTTCCACACATTTATACCCGTTCCGGAGGTAAATACCCTGGGCTAGAGGGAGCAGGCAGGACTTCTGAGCACTGAGTACCTCCTACCTGACCCAGGTTTACAGATTTGGTGCTGTTATGAATAGCAAACAGAAGATTTAAAGCTAAACGGGACTACCTTTTGACATAAGTACAGCTAGAAGAAGCAAAGGTTAGATTACCTAGTCAGACAGGGACAGCCAGAGGCCAATTTTTCCCCCCACCCCCAAGAGGGAGGCAAAGGCTGAGGTTTTGCTTTACACCCCCATTTCGGCTCCCCCACCACCACATGGGAAGAAGTAGGGGACCGGAGGTAAGCAGTTCTAGTTTCACACAAGCCTGCTATTGATTTGATGCCCCCACCCTTCAGTCACAGGGGTTTCCATATAGTCTTTTCACCAGTTCATCTGGGTGCATGACCTGATTAAGCCCTTTTTTAGCAAGTGCCAGGGAGAGCATTGCCAGAGTCAGTGAGTGCATTAGGGCTGAAGTGTGCCCGCCGGACCCATATCTTGAGGGGATCCTCAGTGTGCTCCACTTTCCAGGTTTTAAATGGAAGGCGTGAACCCAGGAAGCATGCAGTTCACCTTGACAGCAGTTCTTTCCACATAGGCCCTAGTGTTTGGGAGCGGTACCGTTTTACTAGGACCTGGTTTCTCGGCTTCTGGGGCTCATATGCCTGTCTGAGTTCCTTTTAAACTTAGCTTTGTAGGGGGCGTCGATGGTGGCCAGCCGAGCTGCTAGGAGAGTGGAAGGGGGGAGAGAAAAACATTATAAGACTCAGAAAACATTTGCACTGGGCGGGGCGCCATATGGTTCATATGGTTGCTGCTGAAGGAAGACTAGGACTTTTATTCTGGTCCTATGAGCTGACTCAGCTGGGCCTTCAGGGTTTTCTTTTCATAGGCTGTGAATTTCACAATGAAAATAAGGAGGTTTCTGCTTCCTTTTCTTCATTTCTGCAACTTAAACAGCTGTTGAGGTAGAGAGGACAGTAGAGCCCTAAACTCCAGTTGCCTTTCCTGCACTGGGTCAGACAGAGATGAAGAAATTTTATTTTTATTAATGACTGTTTTACTTTTAACATTACCAAGAGAAGCATAGTTTTTGCTACCTGCTCTAACCTCTGGGATAGATAGGCATAATGTTATTTTTAGTAGTTAGCTTGGCTTATTAATTCCTGTGGCCTTTTTTTTCCCCTTATTTTCCTTATAGCTTTTTCTGATGACCATTTTGCTTTAGAGATTTCATCACCCTAGAAGTTATTAGAGGGAACGTGGTCGAAGATCAATCTTCTGTAGCTACTTCAGGCTGACAGGGGACTGCAGTTTCAATTTCTAGATAGGGTGAAATCTCCTATTTTCCTAAAAGAGCAGTTAACTGGTTCACTTTTGCAGTTTTAACACCTGAAAAGGATCAGATTAATTATACAGGGGAATATTACTTAACCCACTCAGGCCTTGGAGCAGTAAATAGCACAACTTGAATGGCACAGCTGTTCTTATTGTCTGTAATGATAGCACAAATTAATCAACAGAAAACAAAGCATTATAGCATTATGAATAAACACAGTTTTGAGTTACTTTAGTTAGACTAACCCATTTGCATTTACAACTAGTAAGAGCATTTTTACATAAGTTACTTCAAAGAAGTGGGTTTTAAGTTAGGCCCACTAGAATTTTAATTAGCTACCAAAAATGGTTTTTCTCTCCACCTTTACCTTGTACCTTACCAGGTATTTGAATAACTTGGCTTTTTCCTTTGCACATATACAGCACTGTTGGAGAAATCTCCATCTGGGGCACCCCCATTACTTACAGAACTTTTCTGAGGATAGGTTGTAGACACAGCAGGATTTTCACAGTCACTCAGGTTTGGCTGATGAGTTGGTTGGTTCAGCATGAGGATTTTCTGGCTGGGCATCTCACCCTCTGCAGGAATTTTTAGAGGTGACTTGTCTGTTCCACTCCTCTCCAGGTTTGGAAGAGACTGACCTCGAATTCTCTTCTTCTGAGATTGAGGGGGAGAGCAGGGCCCACAGGCTGTGATGATCTTCTAGGAAAATCTTCAATTTCCTTACTCAGGCCATTTATTTCAGTCTCTCGCCGGTCTTTTCAGCCAAATGCTTGAGGATGCCTGCTTGCCACACCACCTTAACTCCAATTATTCCTCTGAAAGAGGGCTTTGGGGTCCCCTCACTAATTTTTTTGATTTTCTGTTTGCATGAGGACTACTCCTCATGCAGAGAGAAAGCCATTTGCTTGTATTTTGTGCAAAGCAACATGATGCCATGACATAAATGGTACTAAAAGGTTCTGGGAGAAGAGAAAAAGCAAATATTACTTAAATTACTTAGATAATTCTAGAATCTTTTTTTACAACGAAATATTTTATACATTTTTAAAACCATGACCAATTTTATAAAACCTTCTGTGATACAAATATTAATGTTCTTGGTAACATATAATGAAAAATTGCAAAATAATATTTTAATTATGCTTAATTCTAAATATAGAAATTCACTTAGTTTTCTAAACAGAAAACACCAGCAATTAAAACACCAGCAATTTACGTTACACAAATTAATGTTGAAAACCAGAAAGAATGAATGCTTACTACTTTTGGTAGAACATGCTTAAAAACACTTACACTCTTTTTTTTTAACCTAGAGACATATTAATAATTATTTAGATTGATTATACAGATTTTTTATTTCACATTTTTAATTTTTTTACACCACTTTCCTTTCTGCATGCAAGGCAAACGCCCTACCATTTGGCTCCTTCTCTTTTCCTTCCCTTTTTTTTTTTTTCCCGCCACTCATTCTTTTGCAGTGGCTCCGCTGCTAAAAATCTCCACGTGCACCGAAAAACAAACAAACAAAAATAACAACAGTAATTTGAAATTTAAACGCTTAAAATTTTTTTTTCTCTGACTTTCAAACCATTAGCTAGATTTTTCTTTGATATATAAATGACCTACATTTCCCAGCCAGGTGAGGCTGGGAGGACAATAGTTTGCCCTGGGGCGTGGTGAATTTCTTCAGGCTGGAGAGTTTAAAAAGCACCTTTTTTTTTTTTTCTTTCGGCTAGAAAAAAAAACGGCCAGTTGCTCTTTTTGGCCCGAACACATGGCAGGATAGAACACCCTTCGCCATGCCCTTGCACGCGTCCGCTCCCTGGTTGGGAGGGGAGCGGGTTAGGCGGGTTTCGGGTGCCCTCTCACCGCGCCGCGGGCGGCGGGGGTCGCGCGTTTCGCTGCTGGGACGACTGACGGGCGAGGGAGACGCAGGCTCACCGGCGGTCGGCCCCTTTCCCCAGGGGTCGGCCCTTGCGAGGGGGTCAGGCGCGTCCCGTGGTCAGACCAAAAAAAAACATAGAACACACAGACAAAAACAAACAAACAGACAAACAGTGGCGCCACACGGAAACAACCCAAACAAATGCATTCAAGTAATCTTTTCCCAAAGTTCTAGTGTCAGAGTAAGTGGGGTGGATTGAATTTGTCTCATCAAACTTGTAGAATCGCCAGGAAGGCGGACAGGCAAAGGAGGCAGTCATAGGGGAGTCAAACGAACATCCAGAGACACAACTGTAAAATTCACAGATTCCTAGACAGACGGCTATGCTAATAACAACCAAGGTTTTGAGCTCCACAAATCACAGGCAGACAACCTCCTAGCAGCAGCGGGAACGTCTTCCCGCCGCTCTTACTGAACCCCTGGGGTACCACCAGGGTTGTGACCTAAGCAGCCAAAGCTCGTCAACTTTTCCTGCCCACCTGGTATACGCGTCAGGTGGAGGACCACACACACCTGGAAACACATCAGATGGAAGATCCCTTAGTCACCCGGGGGGACTCTGACCCCCCCTCCGGGGGGACTCTAACCCCCCTATGAAACAAAGTCTGCTTCTACTCAGTTTCCACATCGAGCAAAGAGCTCATAACATTAGCCAAGCCACCACAAAGTCAGCTTTCCGCTGGTCACAGAATACAACATAATCTCAGACTAAGACAGACACGAAGCAAAGCGCGCGCGCGCGCGCACACACACACACACACACACACACACACACATCAGAACTCACCAGACACCTGTTCATAGCTCTCTGTGCCGGGCAGAATTGAGGACTCCTGGCTGGCTCGCCAAACTGAAAGGTCCAGAAGTCCTAATTTAGTTACCCGGCGCAGAGAAATGAAGAGGCTTATGAGTTCCAGCAGATGCTTTAAAGTGCTTTAATACTGACCAGTCAAATGGCCAGGGTCAAAGTTCCCCCAGAATAGAAAGGGGACCAAAGACCTCGTGGGTCCCTCGTCACCCCCTTATATAGGATGGGAAGTGGGAGGGGAAGAAGAGTCCTTGAGGGCTGGACTTCCGCTACGATAACACCAATGATTCGTGAGGTAGGGGTAGAGGTGGGGCCGAGGCAGTGACGACTTCCTTAAGGGTGGAGCCAAGGTAGTGACGACTTCCTTAAGGGGCAGGACATCCGCCAAGGTTGGTGGGGGGGGGGCTGATTTCCCTTTTCAGTACTTTTGGTGTGAAATTAAAGTATGAGAGATGAGATCTTTATTGCTTTGGTATTTAACATTGCACCTTGGGTTTTCTTCATGGTAGATTCTGGAAAGCTCAAATATGGAAGTCTTTGTACTGTAAAAATGAAATGTTATTTTTACCCACAGAATTTCATTGACTAAAAACTGGGGTTACAGCGATTTTTCCGCCTCTGCAAAGAAGTCGCTTATGTACCTAGATGCATGCACACAGATATTAAGTGCCTAGCCTAGACTAAACCTGCTTTCCTTCATGAATAAAGGTCTAGGCTCCATATGTTACTGTGGACTACACAATTAAACATCAAAACACAGCCTGTAAACATCTGCCGTTGCTTTATGAATATCATAGTGAAGCAGCAAAGCAACCAGCTATCTTATTGAGGTACAGTGCTAGCTGTAGCTGGTTGTGAAGTCACATGACCACAAAGCAGTGCTTAACACATGTTTGTTTGTTTCTTTGTTAAACCTCAACAGGTGATATAAGATCCACCTTGGGAAGGCAGTGATTCTGAGTAACACCGTGCATGTGTTTCTGAGTCAGCTTTGGCATACCCCAAAAGCTCTGCTCTGTGCTTATCACCAAGCTAATACATATTCTTGCTGTGCATTTTTATCACCTAACAGAGATCATGTATTTCTTATAAAAATGTAAAAATCAAATAAAAGTGGAGTCAGCACACCCTGGGTTGGTACCCTGATTGGAAACTCCACGGTTCAGGATGGTTCACACAGGCTCTGATTATGTTGCAACTTAGTGGTGCCAAGGATTGGAAAATATCTTGCATAATGAAGGCATTTACAAAGGCAATGACTAGCTTTATCTCCACTAACATACATTTGATACTCTAACAAGGAACTGTTCTCATTGAATTTTTCCGGTCCCTTGCAGGTGGGTGGAACTACATCTTAGCTAATCAGGTGAGGATCTGAGATATAGGAGTTGCTAATGGGCTTCTCTGCTAGAGTTGGAGGGAATGTGAAACTCCTAGTTTTACAGGGCCTCTAGGAGCCTCATCTCAACTTCATGAAATTCCTGAAAGAGAGAATTTTTAATTTATACCTGGGGTCCTCAAGGAGATGGTGTTTCTTTAAAGCCAGCCTTGCCATTTGTTCCAGCCCTTCTCTGCCATTCCTTTGGCCAAGTTGAGCTTTGCTGCCTTTCATAGCCCTCCAATTGACCAGTCAGAGGTGCCCAGTAACAGTCATCTTGGGATGTCTGCCAGTCTCTATTAGAATAAGATTCAGATGAAGTCAATTGAGAAAATCTGTAATGCCATCAGCCCTAAAAGTGCCCCCCCCATAGAGCGGACCAGTAGGAAGTGAATGCTTGTATCTCTTTTCTCCGCAAAGCAACTTAGATACCTAAAACAAGAAACTATTGGCACTCTTTCAAATTCCTGTTTCTGGCAAAATCCCTGGCATGTGACTGTGCTTGATAAACATGTGTTATGTAATCAAAGGAGCTCTTCAAATATAGAGTAGTTGAAACTGCTTTTAAGTGCTGTAAGCAGTCAATTATAGGCATATCAAAAGAAAATAAATAGATGCATTGCTACCACTATCTGTATTTCCACTAGGGGCCTTCATAGTTTTTATTTTTATTGTGGTTGTAGGTACTTCCTGGAGTCAAACCCAAGACATCACATGTGCAAGATTTGTACTCTACCACTGAGATCTATCCCTGTTCCCTTTAGTAGGTCTTTTCAATTGAGGAATAATGACATATCTGTATTTAAAATAAGGAAGAGAGAGGGGCCAGAGAGATAGCATGGAGGTAAGGCGTTTGCCTTTCATGCAGGAGGTCATCGGTTCGAATCCCGGTGTCCCATATGGTCCCCCGTGCCTGCCAGGAACAATTTCTGAGCCTGGAGCCAGGAATAATCCCTGAGCACTGCCGGGTGTGACCCAAAAACCACAAAAAATATAAGGAAGAGAGGGGCAAAAAGAAAACACTGACTTCAGCTTTGATCGAGAAGTTCATGTTATAGAATAATATTATTAAAATGTTTACTTTTAGCATTGTGAAGCAGAAGTCAACTAGTATATTTGTTGTGTGGTTGATTGGGGTTTGGGGCCACACTGATGATGCCCATGTGCTACTCCTCATTTGGTGCTGGGTTGTTCCTGGGGACCATTCAGGGTCCCATGCAGGACCAGAGATTGAGCATGGGTTCAGCCAGTTGAACTATTTCCCTAACACTATCTCTTCTGAATACTTCCACTAGAGTTAGCAGTAATTAGTGGCAAAATTATTTTAAGAGGAGTAAAAATACTAGATAATTAACATATCAACTGATCAGTTCTTTAGTGTGAATATGACAAATCACCTGTCACTTTTACCCATGAAACTGGCAAAGTTACAGAAAAGATTGCTCAGGGAATTGTGCAAAAGTTTCTTGACATTTTAAACAAGATAAATATCAGAATGGCCAATTAGAAGAAAATATATTAAATAGTTACGTCAAGTTTTATATCACAGTACCATGTTTAATTTAATATTCTTATGCTGTCCACTTGGATTAGGCACTTAAAGAAAGCTACACACATTATTTAGCTAAGAGAATTGAAAAATGTACCCAATAAATAATTTCCATATTGTTATGTTCTTGCTAACATTTAGTGAGCATTTGATCTTTGACAATATACAAACATCAGCAGTAGGTTAGATTCTTTTACTACTGTATTATTTTTGTATCAGTTTCATATGAAAACCACCAGTTCTCAGCAGTGAAATATGTCACTCTTTTGGCCAACATTTTTAAGTGAGAAGATATAATTTGGGAGACTTATAAAGCTTAGAGCTTCTTTTCACTGTTGGGGACAGGCACACTGCTGTTACTCTCTGGAACTTTGAGATGCTTTTTCAGATGGGATTTGAGTTTAGGAGCCAGGAACTCCCATAATCTTGGCCTTCAACCAGAGAGTGGCTAGGTGGGTGATAACAATCTATCTGTTAAGGTCAGGCAGAGGCTGATTGACAGGCTCCGTCCTGGAGCTTTATTGCCTCCATGCAAAAGCATTTCACATGCCTCTCTGCCTCCACTCTAAACAAGAACAGCTCCTTTTTATTGAGTGACACTAGCTCTTGTGCAAAGTCCATTACATACATGATCTCACAGAGTTCTGTGGCATGGTTTATTAGTGGCTCTTCATTAAAAAGATAGATGTTAACAAGCATTGATTCCCAATGACTTATGTGGTCATCTCTGTTGTACTCTATCTTGGCCCAATTTGATGTCCCTTTGAAAAGGTTTTCTGTAAAATACATAGATGGATTTGGACAAAAATGCAATGCATATTTTAGGAAAAATTATCTGTCTCCTATGTACATTGCAGACTTGGCATTAGGCCTATCCCAGCAGAATATTTACTTTGACAATGCTGCATCAGGCAAAAACCAGATCATGTTTGGCTGTGAGTCAAGAGACCTGAAGCTTTAGTTATTTTTCTATTATACACTGGAAAATGAGAGAGGAGTGAGATGGCTTAACATTTCTCCTCTTGCTTTAAAATTCTGTGAGTGTAGCATCTATTTTAAGAGAGACCAGAAAATCAGAGAAGAATTGAGCAAAATTCGTCTCATTATGGTTTGTGCAAAGACATTCTAAGTTGGCTCCAGCAACTTCATCTGAAATGTCTTGATGGCCAAATGAAGGTAAGTAGCTGCACAATTGGGTGACATTGACAGCCTGATGGCATAGGCTAAGCCCAATGGCTAACCTCAAAAATCTTTCTCTCAAAATTGGCATTCGTCATTTAGAAAGCATTTTGAAAAACATCAATCCATTGTAAGTCCACTGAAGTGTGTGATTAAATGACCATAAGTTGTTGGTTGAAAGAAAGCACAGAGTGAACACAAAGTGTAACATGTGCTTCCATATTGCTAGCATCACTCTAAATTATAGTCTCTTTAATATGGTTTTATTTTTCATTTCTTAAAAAATAATTCTGAATCACCAGGAGATAGAGTTACAAAGTTGTTCATGATTGAATTTCATTTATACGATGTCCAGCACCCATACCTTCACCAGAGCACATTTCCCACTACCAACGTCCCCAATGTGCTTCTCCCCTCCTCACTGCCTACATCTCTCTATCCCTTCCTTTTTTCCTTTTAAACACTGGTTTGCACAAATATTGATTTCTAGTGGGTTCTATCCCCAGCATCCCATATAGTTCCCTGAGCCTGCCAGAAGTGATTTCTGAGCACAGAGCCAGGAGTAACCAACCCCAGAGCGCTGCAGGATGTGGCCCAAAAACAAAAACAAAAGCAAAATAAAAGTGATCTCTTGGGAGGATGGGCGTTCTCTAAAGGGCTGGAGTGCACGGAATGCATCTCTGGTGTTGCATGGCTGTCTGAGGAAATCCTAGGAGTGACCCCAGCGCACCCAACTCAGAACTGCCAAGCACTGTTGGTTGTGATCCAAAACTCCCAAATAAGAAATAGATTGTTTTCCACAATACAGTCCACCATGTATGACAGATTACGAATTTCCAGTTCAGGCAAAGATATAATGCGAAGTGTGAATTGTAGAAATCTCAGTATCATCCCTAGAAGTTTTCTAAGTGCAGGTTGTCAAGTTGCTCAGGTGAAAGCCAAGGTAATCTCAGGGGAACAGTGGTTTCAGGTCGAACACTAGTGACCACCTGGTGGAATGAACACTGTTAAAATTTCAGGAGAAGGGGCCGGAGAGATAGCATGGAGGCAAGGCGTTTGCCTCTCATGCAGAAGGTCATCGGTTCGAATCCCTGCATCCCATATGGTCCCCCGTGCTTGCCAGGAGTGACTTCTGAGCATGGAGCCAGGAGTAACCCCTGAGCACTGCCGGGTGAGACCCAAAAACAAAAAACAAAAAACAAAAAAAAATTCAGGAGAAAAATTAGAATAAAATTTACTTATAAAATCTTCATGGAATGGGGCCAGGGAAATAACACAGCATGTAGGGCATTTGTGGCTAACCCAGGTTTGTTCGCTGGTATCCCAAGCACCAGAAGTAATAATTCCTGAGAGTAGAGCCAGATGTAACCCCTGAGCATGGCTGGTTATGCCCCTCCAAATAAATAAAATGTTCATGGGATAGGGGCTCAAGAATCAAAGGATTTGAGTTCAACCCCGAGCCCAAACTTATTAGAATAGAGTTCAATTAGAGTAAAACCCTAATTCTGTCCATAGCACCTGTAGGCATAGTCCTGGTGGCACTTAGCACTACTGGGCCCAAGTACTGAGCTGCCTGATGTTGTTGACTGAGTATCACTGGAGTGAGCCCCAGGTCTCTAAAGACTGTAAAATATAGAAAATATTCACAGGAGAAAGTTTTGTTCTTAATGTTGTTTAAATTTTGGGTTTGGGTGTGCTAACCTGGTATCAAATCTGGGTCTCATTATGCTGAACCACTGAGCTACATCCTGGGCCCTCTTGTCATTCACATTTTAGGCGATATTTCCTTTATGTAGGAATGACAAAGAGTACACAGGTCATTCTTGGGTCTTTTTTTCCCTCTAAGATGCTTTGAAGCTCTTGCTTTCTTTATACAAAACACCTTATGCAGTTTAGTGAGTTTGGACACTTTGTTGGGAAGATTTCAGTGAGGTCACTAAAATTTGCTCCTCATTTGGTGGCTCTTTAAACACACTAGAATATTTGCTGTCCATTTCTTTCCTCTTGTTTCTTTCTGTTTTATGGAGGGTGGATAGACCACACCTGGTGGTCACAGGAGACCATGTGGTGCTAAGAATTTAACTCAAGCCCCCTACATGCACAGCTTGTATTCCAGCCTTTTGAGTTGCCTGCTTGGCCCAAGGGTGGCCATTTTAAATTGGTCCAATGGTTTCCAGATTTCAAAGTGCATTGCCTCCTTCATAGAGAAAGGACCTCCATGACTTCTTTCCATTTCTATTCTAGAAAACAAGCAAAAACACAATTTAATCAAGTGAGGTATTTGAACAAATGTGAATATATTTAGAAGCGGAGGTTTGGCATATTTTTATGTGGATTTTCATCAGCAGGAGACTCACTGAAGTTATTCGTGTTTTGAGTGTTTGATGTTTTATACCAACCTTGGAGCCCCCAGTGGCTGACCCACTTGGCCATGGGTTTTCCACAGACTTTCATCTGAGGGCTTTTGAATTATGTATATGAAGTCCTGGATTTCTTACCAGCTATCAAGTGACAGACAATCAAATGTTGAAGAGTATATTTTAAATGATCTGTCTGGCTTTGTGTTGGGAGAGCACAATGATTCTGTCCAGCTACGTGTTGAATAATCAAACATTTCTATAAATCAGTGATTTTCAAACTTCGACATAGGTTTCTGAATCAGTTGATGCAAGACTTATTGCCTGGACTGTTCGTCATCCTGCATGTGCTTTAAGGGAGATCACAGAGTGGACAGGAAGAAGTGGGGGATAACCATGCACTTGTTCATGTCACCTTCATCAGCCTTTGCAATGCAAGGGCTAACAAGTATATTGATATTTTTTTTTGTTTTTTTTTGGGGGGGGGGGCCACACCCGGCAGTGCTCAGGCTGTCTGCTCAGAAATAGCTCCTGGCAGGCATGGGGGACCATATGGGACACTGGGATTCGAACCAACCACCTTTGGTCCTGGATCGGCTGCTTGCAAGGCAAACACCGCTGTGCTATCTCTCCGGGCTCGTATATTGATATTTTAAGCATAGCCTAGTCTTGTATTTAAAAATAATTCTTATTTATTTTCACCAAACTAACAGAAGTCAGGAACTAAATTATGGTGTATACAAATTGCAGATATACTACACCTCTAACCTATTTATTTTATTTTGGACTACACCCATCCATATTTAGGAGCTACTTCCAGTTCTGTATTTGGGGTTTCTCACAACTGTGTGTAGGTAATTCCAGAGATGAAATTTAGGTCTCACTCCTAGTGATATACCCTAGGAACACAAAAACACAATACAAAAATATCTTCAGCACACCTATATTCATTTCAGTGCTATTTACAATATCCAGAATCTGTAAACAACTCAGATGCCCAAAACAAATAAGTTGTTAAAGAAACTGTGGTACATATAAACAATGGAATACTGTGCAGCCATCAAGAAAAATAAAATCATGAAATTTTCCTATACCTGGAAACTATTATGCTGAGTGAAATAAGCCAGAGGGAGAGAGATAGACAATAGTCTCACTCATCTGTGGGATTTAAGAAAAATAAAAAAATTTTTTTTTAAATAAATTTTCCTTTCACCAGATTTCTGTCTGTAAAGTAGCCATTAGAAAATATATTTCAGTGTGTATTGAATACTAGTTTGCTTAATCCATTCCTTCAAGCTATATTTCCAAGTGGCTAACAGGGTGAAAATGTTCTCTCATTAGAAAGGCCTCCCTGGATGCCATTGTCTTCGAGTAGTAGTCAATATGAAGATGAGATGTTTGTGCAGCCATTCTGAGAAGTTAAATGTTGTAAATGTGTCAAAATTTGAAAAAAGATCATTATACCACATATTTCCAAAATAAGTTTCTGGCATCTTGCTTGAAGTCCAGGAGTGTAGGAGGCTGCCCTGTTCAGTGCCACTTAGAGCATCTTCAAATTTTTTCACTAGTGACTTTTGTTTTAACATAAAAAATATTTTCTCATTGTATCTGGAACACCTTGGACAACAACAGTATTAATGATAGGGGTTTGTGCATTACAACACAATAGCAGAATGAGCCCCCTCCACAATTGTTTCAATGTCTCCTCCTATTCATCCCCCACACTTGCCCTCTCCACCCCAGTATCTCCACTTTAGTGCCTTTTCCCCATGAGAAAACTTTATGAGAATTCACATATATAGGCATATGAAATTGGTATAAAAACCTAACATTTACTGATAAGTCATACATATATTTGAGGACAATTTTTTATATTTTATTTAAACACCTTGATTACATACATGATTGTATTTGGGTTTCAGTCATGTAAAGAACACCACCCATCACCAGTGCAACATTCCCATCACCAATGTCCCAAATCTCCCTCCTCCCCACCCAACCCCCACCTGTACTCTAGACAGGCTCTCCATTTCCCTCATACATTCTCATTATTAGGACAGTTCAAAATGTAGTTATTTCTCTAACTAAACTCATCACTCTTTGTGGTGAGCTTCCTGTTGTGAGCTGGAACTTCCAGCTCTTTTCTCTTTTGTGTCTGAAAATTATTATTGCAAGAATGTCTTTCAATTTTCTTAAAACCCATAGATGAGTGAGACCATTCTGCGTTTTTCTCTCTCTCTCTCTGACTTATTTCACCCAGCATAATAGAGTCCATGTACATCAATGTATAGGAAAATTTCATGACTTCATCTCTCCCAACAGCTGCATAATATTTCATTGTGTATATATACCACAGTTTCTTTAGCCATTCGTCTGCTGAAGGGCATCTTGGTTGTTTCCAGAGTCTTGCTATGGTAAATAGTGCTGCAATGAATATAGGTGTAAGGAAGGGGTTTTTGTATTGTATTTTTGTGTTCCTAGGGTATATTCCTAGGAGTGGTATAGCTGGATCGTATGGGAACTCGATTTCCAGTTTTGGGAGGAATTTCCATATCGCTTTACATAAAGGTTGAACTAGACGGCATTCCCACCAGCAGTGGATAAGAGTTCCTTTCTCTCCACATCCCCGCCAACACTGCTTGTTCTCATTCTTTGTGATATGTGCCATTCTCTGTGGTGTGAGATGGTACCTCATCGTTGTTTTGATTTGCATCTCCCTGATTATTAGTGATGTGGAGCATTTTTTCCTGTGTCTTTTAGCTATTTGTATTTCTTCTTTGTCAAAGTGTCTGTCCATTTCTTCTCCCCATTTTTAATGGGATTAGATGTTTTTTTCTTGTAAAGTTCTGTCAGTGCCTTGTATATTTTGGAGATTAGCCCCTTATCTGATGGGTATTGGGTGAATAGTTTCTCCCACTCAGTGGGTGGCTCTTGTATCCTGGGTGCTATTTCCTTTGAGGTGCAAAAGCTTCTCAGCTTAATATATTCCCATCTGTTAATCTCTGCTTTCACTTGCTTGGAGAGTGCAGTTCCCTCCTTGAAGATGCCTTTAGTCTCAATGTCCTGGAGTGTTTTGCCTGTGTTGTTCTATATATCTTATGATTTCGGGTCTGATATCGAGGTCTTTAATCCATTTGGATTTTACCTTGTACATGATGTTAGCTGAGGGTCTAAGTTCAATTTTTTGCAAGTGGCTAGCCAGTTGTGCCAACACCACTTGTTGAAGAGGCTTTCCTAGCTCCATTTAGGATTTCCTGCTCCTTTATCAAAAATTAGGTGATTGTTTGTCTGGGGAACATTTTCTGAGTATTCAAGCCTATTTCACTGATCTGAGGGCCTGTCCTTATTCCAATACCATGCTGTTTTGATAACTATTGCTTTGTAGTAAAGTTTAAAGTTGGGGAAAGTAATTCCTCCTATGTTCTTTTTCCCAATGATTGCTTTAGCTATTCGAGGGTGTTTATTGTTCCAAATGAATTTCAAAAGTGCCTGATCCACTTCTTTGGAGAATGTCATGTGTATGTTTAGAGAGATCACATTAAATCTGTATAATGCCTTTTGGAGTATTGCCATTTTGATTATGTTAATCCTGCCAATCCATGAGCAGGGTATGTGTTTCCATTTCCACATGTCCTCTCTTATTTTATAGTTTTCTTTGTATAGGTACTTCACATTTTTAGTCAAGTTGATTCCAAGATATTTGAGTTTGTGTGGCACTACTGTGAATGGGGTTGTTTTCTTAATGTCCATTTCTTCCTTATTACTATTGGTGTATAGAAAGGCCATTGATTTTTGTGTGTTAATTTTGTAGCCTGCCACTTGCTATATGAGTCTATTATTTCTAGAAGCTTTTTGGTAGAGTCTTTAGGGTTTTCTAAGTAAAGTATCATGTCATCTGCAAACAGTGAGAGCTTGACTTCTTCCTTTCCTCTCTGGATTCCCTTGATATCTTTTTCTTTCCTAATTGCTATAGCAAGTACTTCCAGTGCTATGTTGAATAGGAGTGATGAGAGAGGACAGCCTTGTCTCGTGCCAGAATTTAGAGGGAAGGCTTTTAGTTTTTCTCCATTGAGGATAATATTTGCCACTGGCTTGTGGTAGATGGCCTTAATTATATTGAGAAAGGTTCCTTCCATTCCCATCTTGCTGAGAGTTTTGATCAAAACTGAGTGTTGGACCTTATCAAATGCTTTCTCTGCATCTATTGATATGATCATGGGATTTCTATTTTTCTTGTTGTTGATGTTGTGTATTATGTTGATATATTTACGGATGTTAAACCATCCTTGCATTCTTGGGATGAAACCTACTTGATAGTAGTAGATAATCTTCTTATTGAGGCATTGAATCCTATTTGCCAGGATTTTGTTGAGGATCTTTGCATCTGCATTCATCAGTGATATTGGTCTGTAATTTTCTTTTTTGGTAGCATCTCTGTCTGGTTTAGGTATCAAGGTGATGTTGGCTTCATAAAAGGTATTTGGAAGTGTTTCCGTTTGTTCAATTTCATGAAAGAGTCTTGCCAGGATTGGTAGTAGTTCCTCTTGGAAAGTTTGAAAGAATTCATTAGTGAATCCATCTGGGCCTGGGCTTTTGTTTTTCGGCAGACATTTGATTACCGTTTTAATTTCATCAATAGTGATGGGGATGTTTAGATATGCTACATCCTCTTCCTTCAACTGTGGAAGATTATAAGAGTCCAAGAATTTATCCATTTCTTCCAGGTTCTCATTTTTAGTGGCGTAGAGTTTCTCAAAGTAGTTTCTGATTACCCTTTGAATCTCTGCCATATCAGTAGTGATCTCTCCTTTTTCATTCCTAATACGAGTTATCAAGTTTCTCTCTCTCTCTTTCTTTGTTAGTTTTGCCAGTGGTCTATCAATCTTGCTTATTTTTTCAAAGAACCAACTTCTGCTTTCGTTGATCTTTCCGATTGTTTTTTGGGTTTCCACTTCGTTGATTTCTGCTCTCAGCTTTGTTATTTCCTTCTGTCTCCCTATTTTTGGATTCTTCTGTTGAGCACTTTCTAGTTCTATTAGCTGTGTCATTAAGCTACTCAGGTAAGCCCCTTCTTCCTTCCTGATGTGTGCTTGCAAAGCCATAAATTTTCCTCTCAGTACTGCTTTTACTGTGTCCCATAAGTTCTGGTAGTTTGGGGGCTGGAGAGATAGCATGGAGGTAAGGCGTTTACCTTTCATGCAGAAGGTCATCAGTTCGAATCCCAGCATCCCATATGGTCCCCCGTGTCTGCCAGGAGCAATTTCTGAGCATGGAGCCAGGAAAAACCCCTGAGCACTGCCGGGTGTGACCTAAAAACCACAAAAAAAAAGTTCTGGTAGTTTGTGTCTTTATTGTCATTTGTTTCCAGGAACCTTTTGATTTCCTCCTTGATTTCATCTCGGACCCACTGGTTATTCAGTATGAGGCTGTTTAACTTCCAGGTGTTAATGTTTTTCTTCGTGTCCCTTTGGAATTCACAAATAATTTCATAGCCTTGTGGTCAGTGAAGGTAGCCTGCAAAATTTCTATCCTCTTAATATTATGGAGGTATGTTTTATGTGCCAGCATGTAGTCTATCCTGAAGAATGGAGGACAATTTTTAAGGGACATGACCCCATATATTGTTCAGCCTTCTGTGTAAGATGCTAGACATTACTTTGTGAGTCATTTGAGCTGAAAACTTAGAAGATAATTGAAGTTAATAGGACTGTTCTAGAAATAGGGGTATAGGACACCCTACCTGAAATCTTAAAATTTTTTATATTACTGAAAATAAATCCCAGAATCTACACATGATTTCACTTCAGAATGGGGGTGACTGGACTACTGTATGGATGACAATAACTACTAGCAATAACTTTTGTGATAGGACTTGATGGCACCTTCTTTCCCTAAATTTTAAGGGGTATCATCTCTAACCCTCCTCTGACAGGCTTCTCCTAATTTTCCAGCTCCTGCTTGGAGCTTTTCTACAGTCTAGATTTTTGTGATTGCATGTTGAACTTGCTGGTGTCTTTGAGTCTTGGGAGCTGGAGGAACATCACAGCAGTAGGACATTTGCCTTGTATACGGCCAACCCTGGATGGACACGTGTTCAATTCCTGATATCCCATATGGTTCCCGAACCTGCCAGGAATAATTTCTGAGCACAGAGCTAGGAGTAAATCCTGAGTGCCTCCTGGTGTAGCCCCAAAACAAAACAACAAAAAGAGACATTCTGAGTCTTGACTCAGAATGATAGCACAGTGGATAGAGCATTTGCTTGAACATGACTGACCCGGGTTTGATCCCTGATATTCCATATGGTTTCTGAGCTCCACCTAAAATAACCCCTGAATGCAGAACCTGGAGTAATCCCTGAGCGTTGCTGGGCATGGCCTAAAAAACAAAACCGAAACAAAACAAAACAACAACAACCCCCAAAACCTCTGAGTCTTGGCATGCCTTTCAGAGTTATGACTTAGTAGGTGACATGAGGGTTCAGGCTATGTATCTAATGACTAGGAACATGGTGAAATACCCCATACTGCATGGGGCTGCCCTCTTACCCCCAATCAAGGAAAAGTTTCCAATCCCCAGAGGTCCCTAGTATTGAGAGGGAAAATTCCCAAATTCAGAGATGGTGGAGTTACAGCTTTGCTATCCATGACTCAGAGCAGGCCCATGTAAAGAAAATGCATGCATGTGTCCTGTTATGTTACTGATCCTACCCTAATCAATTATTGTACCCCAACCTAGGGTGTGACCTGGTGATAGTATATTGGATTATTCCTTACTTGGTATTCTGCTACCACCCTAGGGTGGTACCTGATTCTTGTCAATAAAAGCAAACGTGTGAGGAAGGCTGGGGCTCATTCTTCAGTCTTCTTCCACTGAGCTGCACTCCATGTTAGGAGCAGAAAGCTTTTGTCCTTTGAATTTCTTGCTTGAGCACTGGATTTCCTGAACCCATTCTTGTACCCTTTCACTGTGTGAATTATTTTCTGTGGATCTCTACAACTGGAACTGTTCCCCCTGACCTAATCAGACAGGGGAATGGGAACTGCCTTTCCTACCTGGAAGCTCGGCAGGAATCAAACCTTAACCAATCTCCTAGAGAACTTGACATTTCAGTGCCCCATCCTGCCAACATGCTGCCCGCAGCTCTGTGGCTTCTACTGTCTTTGCCATGCCTGTTTGCATCATAGGACGTGTGAGTCTATTCATGCCATACTTCACTCTCAAGCTCACATTTTGAAAATGATGTTAGGCTCTTCCTGAGGACCTCATCATGCACGTGCATGAGTTTGATTATCCACAGGGGCCAGATTTGTGACTGACCTGCCGGGGATCTGTCTCTACCAAGAATGAGAAATACTAATGATGATGGCTTGTACTGGAAAGCTTTACCTCTTATGAGCCTTTTCATATACATCATCCAATTGGATTTGTCATTTCAGCTCTTAGTGTCTGTGGCATCATTTCCTATAAAGGAAAGTAGTATGAATATAGCAGAGGCACTGAGAAAATATACCAAGAAAGAGATTAAGAGCCAGGCAGCAAGTGCATTAAAAATCCACCTTGGCTGGAAAAGTGGACATCTCATTTTGGTAATGGGGGACAAAAGCTTTGCCAAATTGATAAAGCTTTGAGAACATACTCTAATGCAACAACCCAATTCGAGGCAATCATCTTACAAATTTCCAACTCTATATAAAATGTCTGGTTTCTGTGCTTTTTAACTTTGTTCAACAATTTGAAGACTGCACAGAAGTTTCCTGGGTTTTTTTTTGGTGGGGGAGGTCAAACCCAGCAGCGCTCAGGGGTTACTCCTGGCTCCACACTCAGAAATCACTCCTAGCAGGCTCAGGGGGATCATATGGGATGCCAGGATTCGAACCAATGACCTTCTGGATGCAAGGCAAAATACCTTACCTCCATGCTATCTTTCCGGCCCTGTTTCTTTCGGAAGTTTCCTGTTTTGAATGATTCTCCTTTACATAGTACAGTCCTTCCCAAAGTGGGTGGTTTACTAGAATTATATGAGGGGGTGTTGATTGTTATTTCAAGGTATTTCCTATTTGTTTTTTTTGCTTAAAGATGGTAGATCTGAGGGGAGTACTGAATATCTTTTCTATAGGTAGGCTCAATGGATTTCAGAACCTCTAATGTTGAGAATTTTTATGCTATGATATCAGTTTTAAGAATTTTTTTCAGGAGGGATTAGTTTGGGGGGTTATAACCTGGCAGTACTCAGGGGCTATTCCTGGCTCTGTGACCCAAGGAGTAACCCTTTTGTAGTTCCAGGTATCAAATGAGTTAGCAGCATGCAAGACAAACAACTTCACCCCTCTATCTCCCCAGTTCCAAGATAAAAGAATTCTTGCTGTATTTATAATTTTGCTTTCTCCAAAAGCTCATACATTTGGAACTATGGTCCTGAAAGATCATATAGGGATCAAGGTGGTGCTTTGTATGGGACCATCCTTGGTTTAAATCCCCAACACTACATATTGTTCCCTGAGTCACTACCCAAAGTGACCCCTGAGCCCAGAGCCAAGAGTGAAACCCTAGAATAGTGCCTGTCTGACCCTTCCAAAAGAACAAATAAATCTGTTATTTAACTAGAATACATCTTTGGTTTTATTATGGAGAAGAATGTGAAAAGAACCACTTCATAAAACTTTCTTTTTAAACATAGTTGATTTAAAAGGCATCCAGGGCAGAGTGGGTAGGGTACTTGCTTTGCATTCAACAAATGCAAGTTTGATCTCCACCAACCCAGATGGTGCCCCAATCCTGAAGAAATCAAGTGATGATTGAACACAGAGCCAGGAGTAGGCCCTGAACACTGCTGGGTATGGCAAAAAAATTAAATCAACAAATAAAATGTATCCATTGGGCAAGTAAAGATTTTTCACACACAACTTTGAAATTTGATGGCTTTGACTCTTCAAAGATTGTTCTGAGTATCAGTTTCTTTTAAGGGACCAAAAGGAAGGGCCATACTGGGCATATCAGTTACACAGAAGCTGGGAATGGCTTCTAGGCTGCAGAGAACATGACAGAGGTGAATCTTGGGGAGGTCCACCACCTCCAAGCTTCATATTATCAGAGGTACTTACCACAATGTCTTCTACAAAAGCAGCCTGGCCTCCTTCCTTGGAAGAGTGGAGACAGGGATGAAGGAATTGGCTGTCTCAGCAGAAACAGAGCAGGAAACTATCATCAGGAAGAATGAAAGGACCCAGAAAAAAGCAGGAAACACAAAGAATGGAAACTGTGCTAAATGGATAAATGAAAAAGAGATGAGTGAGTGTTGTTCCCTCAACTGCGTGAGCACATGGAGGCGTTGTCTATGGGCATTGAGTGGACAGATGGGGAAACTTTGAGGGAAAATATTCCTCATTTTGAATATTTGTAAAACAAGTTTGAAGCAATATGGACACATTTCTTCTTGGTGATGCAGACTTCCTCACTGAGGAGTCATTTTGAGGTCAGGAGAAACCTAATGCCAGAAAGTTGGAAGAAGTAGGTGTTTGACAAGCTTTCTTGGGAGTTTGGTAACTTCCCCAAGAACTCATAGGTAGGTAAATATTGTTCAAGGCAGAGAGTTCCCAATTGAATAATCATAGTCCCATAACAGAATAGTGATCCAATGTCTCATGATCAGTAGGTATTTTATTTTATGTGTGGTTGAATATCTTGAATGTATGATTGAATGTTGAATGTTGGATTATGATTGAATGAACCAGAACACCAACTGGGATGATGTAATTAGTGGTCTCCAGTTTTGGTATATTCAACATTCCCATAAATTTGTTAGATGACAGGCATGTAAGATATATAGAGATAATTCTCCACACAAGGAGACTGTGATATTGTGATTTATAATAAGTATATATTTGGTCTCTGTCCAGTTTTTATTTTGATGCAGAGCTCCTAACACCATTGGAATTTCATGTGATGAAATACAGTGTCTTTTTATGCTATTAAGGTGACTCTAAATCTAAGGGTGGTAATGAGGGGAACCAACCATGTGATCAAGAATTGGAATTATACCCCACCTATGGACCTCGAGGAAGTAGGAGGGGCTAGAGATTGGGTTCAGTCACTGATAGCTATGATTTAATTCACCTTATCAATATCATGAAAATACCATAGAACTCCAAAGGACAGGGTTCTTAACAAACAGGTTCAAATTTTGGGGGAATGGCATGCTGGAGAGGGCAAGAAAGCTTCTCTACACAAATCTGCCTGTCTTCCATCTGGCTGTCGATTGATCTCCTTTCTCATAACCTGGTAACATAGTGAGTAAATTATTCTTAGAGTTCTATGAGACACTGGAACAAATTGATGTCACCTAAGGTGAGGTCATTGGAACTGCTGGGGTCAGAGTTACTTGGTTAAGAAGCACAGGTGAGAGGCTGGAGAGATAGCATGGAGGTAGGGCATTTGCCTTGCATGCAGGACGATGGTTCATATCCCGGAATTCCATATGGTCCCCTGAGCCTGCCAGGACCGATTTCTGAGCATAAAGCCAGGAGTAACCGCTGAGCGATGCCGGTGTGGCACACACACATACAAAAATCCTAAATAAATAAATAAATAAATAAATAAATAAATAAATAAAACTTGAACTGGCATCTGAAATGATTGAGTAGACAATCTTGTGGAACTGAGCCATTAACCTGGGAAATCTGACACTGTCTCCAGCTAGTGTCAGAATTGAGTTGAACTGCAGGACACCAAACTGATGTTCAACTACTTTGTGGTATGTGTATCCCCCCCCCCCGACACACATATACATGTTTGTGACTAAATGAATCTAGGAAGATCATTCATGCAATAGATCATAAAAGAATATCAAAATCATCTTGACAAGTTGGAAAGTGGATCAATATGTATAGGATTGAACTTGAAGCCCTTTGTATACAATGAATTGTCCATTGGCCCATGGGAATTATCTACTCTGAGAGTAATAACTAAAATCATTAGCCCCCTGGTTCAAGCAGAGCTATCCTCATGCAAATCCAAGTGGTTGCATCATGATAGAAGGTTCTTTCTGCTCACGTGTCTTCATTCAGTCTTTTACTCCTTCTGTGGCAGTCATCACTTTTAGTCATTAACACTCTCCATAAAATTGTTTTCTGATTCCATCAACCCAATTCTACTTCTTCTCTTGTTTTTTTAATTTTTCCTTCCTATTCTCTTGTTACCCTTCCTTGATAGTTTTTTTCTTTGCCTTCCAGTTGTTTCAAAGTCTCTGTTCTGATTCTTACTGTATGTATATTCTCTGTCAATCCCTGATCAGATGTTCATGTAAAATTCATCTTTGGGGGAGGAGGACATCAGTGTGCCAAGTATAGTTCTGGGATCTGGAGTTGATATAGATGAGAACAAAACAGAGATTTCTGCTCCTCTGGACTTACATTCTAAAGAGAAATGAGCCAGTAAGTAAATAAATCAGTGATGGGTCATGGCCAAAGTGATAAAGAAAATCAAACCCATTCTGTCCCTCTGGCTGATATTGATAAAAGTAAGTGGGCATTTCAGAGTTGCTATTTCAAACTAGTGGGTTTTCTGAGAAGGGGGGGGACTGGAACAGAATGGTATTTCTTGTACTCCTGGGTTCACTTTACATGGAAGAACCCCAGAGCCTCTTCAAACTCTCCATCTTCTGTGCTTTCCCATTTTTCTTTGCAGCCAAATCACATCCTCACTCACCCAAGCTGGAAACTCTAAAGTCCTCTTGAAATTCTCCTCCATCTCTGTCTCCCCCAATTCCTGGAAGCATCCGAGATGTTTTCAATTTCTCCTCCTGCAGTTCAGACCCTCACTGCCTCTTACTGGATGGGACTATTTCAGGAGACTCCTAGTTTGTCACCCAGCCTCACCCTATCCTGCCTCACTCTGGCTTTCACATTGCCAATCGGATGAGCTTTGTCAATCCCAGAGATCTGTGGAGTCTAAGTCTTCCATATTCCCCAAAGCACCGAGGATTACCAAGGGATCCAAACTCTCTGTTTTTCCACCTCCTTGCTTTAGTTACCTCCTCTCTTTTTCCTCCTACTGCTCACACCCCACACTCTGTGAGAAAAAGCTATTCTCCAGCTCTCAACAGAAATCTTTTTTTTTCCTTTTGCCTGAAATTCAATTTTTCTTGGCCTCCTTTTCCTCTTCCCCTTTCCTGCCCACAGGTTTCTATGTACTGATGTAGCCGACTGAAGTCTGCAAAGCTTTCCACAAATTCACTCCCCCTCCACCCACTTGGTTGCTGAGGGTTCTCCATGACTCTGAGCTAGTGGTTCTTGGAGTGATGGCTTCATGTGGATGTCAGCCCTTGGAATGTTATTCTGAGCATGTGGGCTGAACTGGCTGAGATTTGGGGGTGGAGGGAAGATGTGAAGGTTAAGCCACACCTAGAAATGTTCAGGGCTTGTTCCTGAGTCTGTGCTAAGGGATCACTCCAGGCAGTGCACAGGGACTATGTGAGATTGGAGATCTAACCCCAGTACAGCCGCAGCAAGTTCTTTAATCCCTGTACTGTCTCTCCTGCCCCAAACTCACTGCATTTATTCATTTAAGTAATTTATTTAAGTAATTTTAGTAATTTAAATAAAGTGATGTACTATTTAAGCTGAACCACATGCAACTGTCATTCTTCATAGTCAATGTGGCAGTTTCCCAAGATGCAATCAGTACATCTATTTCTTTGCTGTTCTAGTCCTCAGAAATATTCTCAACTTCCACCAGACTTCCTGAAAGTGTGGGACTCAGGGAATTTATTCTCAGCTGAGAGACCTTGCCCATCTTACTCATTTGACATATTGGATTTTTCAGAGTCAAACTGGATGCATGTATCAGAATCATTGTAAAAGTTGGCGTTATTCTTTCTTGCTCTTAACAATTTTTCCCTTTGATTTCAACCAGGGAGGTTTGCAGACTGTTTATAAAGTGATACTGTGATAACTTCTAGACTTATACATGATCCCAGCCTAATGAAAATGAAGCAACTGAGATTGGAATAAGACAAAAATAATCAAAATCATAAATTTCTCCTAGAAAAGTGGTTTTTCAGTGTGCTTTTAACTCAGGGTATCAACTAGGGAATTTAGAAATATTTTATCCCATCTTCTGAGTTTAAATACAAAATAAAAATATTCTAGCACTAAGTATGTTTGGGGAGAGCAGAAAAAATAGCACATGAGGGAGGTGCACTCTGGCTTTAATCCTTGAAACCACCTATTGGTCCTTCAAGCTCTGCCAGGAGCAACCCCTGAGCACAGAGCTAGGAGTAAGCCCTGAGCACTGCTAGGTTTGTCCCAAAACCAAAAAGAAAGTTTCAGAAAGACAGAGAGAACATCCTACCAGGGAAATGACTCATCGGTAGAGGTCAGGATCCCATTCCCAGCACCACACATGCACAGCATTAAGATTTCGTCCATAGCCTGCCTACCGGCTTCTAGTGACACTTAAAATCCTCTTCAATAATAGGCCCGACGTCATCCATGCTTATCTCTGATTGAATGATTTTTGCCAAGTGCTTTGAGAACACTTACCACAGAGCCAATCATTGTTGTCTCCTCTTTGTACCGGACTGAATTTTTGTTTCCCTGTGTACATTCACTTGGCCTGCTGAACAAGGATAAGTCTATCACAAAGCAACCAGGCTCACATTTCTGAATAGCCCTAAATTATCTTTGTAATCATGGTGAAGAACCTCTTCCCTGACGTATCACTAGGCTTTCCCAGGGAGCTAGTGACATCACAAAGGAATCTCTTTGTGCCCAGGGCAGGGGAGACAATCAGATCCCCTGCTGACCTGGTAGCAGGCAGTGGCTGCTTGTGGACATGGGATTTCTAGGATAAAGGTCAAAGTGAAAATGGAGATGTAAAATGAAAAAAAAAGTTGAAACAGGCTAAACTGGTTTTGAAAATCTTTTTGGGTTTCACTGAGCCAGAGGTATTAAATGGAGGCTGCTTTGGGGAGCTACAAAAAGAATGCATTAAGAGATCAGGTTATTAGAGAACTGGGGTGTAGTTCAGTGGTATAATATACTTTGCATGTATGAAGCACTGGGTTTCATCCCATATACAGCCATTGCACAACACATATAGCCTAACTCAGGTGCTTGATGGGTTAAAATGCTGCTAAGTAGTACTGGGGTGAAGAGTGCAGTCTAGGTTTACAAAAAGCCTTGGGAACTCAGCATCTAAATCATTATTGCAACTTGACTTTAAATATATATGTGTGTATATATTGCTATATAAGGTGCTCCAATAATCTAAGTCTTCTTGTAGCAATAACCAGTCTATTTTGGTTTTCATTCCCAGAAGCCATCAAAATGTTAGGTGGACTTGTAACATATTATGCTCATTTTTCATACGCAGGGTGCTTTGGAATGCATTGGCTTGAGCTTAGGTTTCTCTATGACATGTGTTGGCGGTAGACCATTGAATAGGTCCCGATACTAAATGACATTGGTATTGCCATAGCTATGTTTGCACTTTCTTCCTTCTGCCATGTGTTTGTTTCTTTTGTTAATATTTTAGTCTCTCTACCTAGGGATTGTGTGAAACGCAGGTATTAAAGAAGGGAAGAGAAGGGAAGGAAAGCAAAGAGGAGGAGAGGAGAGGGAAGGGAAAGGGGAGAAAGGAAAGGAAAGAGGAAAGGAAGAAAAAGGAAAGAAAGGAAAGAAAAAGGAAAAAAGAAGAGAGAAAAGAAGAGAAGAAAAAAGGAGTAAGGAAAGAAAGAAATCCAACTGAGAGCCCCCTGGAAGGAATCTCACAAGAAAGAAAGTGGTGGTTGGGGCGTGGGCTGGGAAAGCAGGATGGGGGGGCCTCCAGAGAGAGCCCCCAGAAAGGGTGGTGAACAGCGAAGTCACGTGGTGGGAGGGGGGCTCTTTTCCTTCTCCTCCTGGGCGTCCTCTGATGTCACTGATCTATTCTTTCCAGGGAGAATTCATTAGCATTCACCGGGTGCAGTGGGCAGGGAGCGGGCAGCAGCTGAGAGTGTGGAGGAGAGCTAGCAGTCGGGGAGGGGAACAAGCAGTGGAGGGAGTGGGCTGTGCCCCCTCAAGCCGCACTGGGAGGCGCAGTGAGGCAGTGGCAGTAGCACAGAGAGGCTGTTTTATAATCGGGATCCTCGGTGACGTATGGCAGCCGGCTCCTTGGCAGCTGTCTCTTTGGACCAGTAGGCAGCGGGAAACTGCCGCGGACGAGACTTCTGCATCTTGGAGAGGATTGTGATGAACTGGAGTGCAGAACAGAACCCCTCAATCACACAGGCGTAAATAAGACCGGAGGGAGTCTCAAAGCCCAGCAAGAGGAAGGGGGGGAAAAAGTGTGTGCGGGAGGAGTGGGAGAAAAGCATTTTTGGTGGATGGTATGAAACCAGCCATGGAAACTGCAGCGGAGGAAAATACTGAACAAAGCCAAGAGAGAAAAGGTACCCAGCGCTCTGACAAGAGCCTGTTTCAAGCTTTTCACTGGGGGTGTTTGAAAAGGGTTGGCCTGGTTTGGTGTCTCATGTCAAATAGCTGTGAAATGACTCCTATGGCATGGATGTGCCTGCGGGAGGTGTGGGGTGTGGGGAGGTTATGGTGTAAGGATTGTTTAGTTTTGTTGTTGTTTTGCTGTAGGCTGATGTGAATAGAGCAACCTTTTTTTTTCCATTTCTCTTCTAAAGCGCCCTACCCAACCTGATATTTCTAGGAGAATGTCTGCAGTCTGTCACTATGGGAGGATCTGAGTTGGGGAAAGGATTTTTTTTTTACCCCCCAACCCTCACTTAGGTTCTATATTCTGCATGTTATATTTCAATGGTGTGGAGTTCATTGTTTTATATTACTGCTGAGGAGAATGGGAGGGCACACATATGAACTCTATCGTGGTTTCGCTGCTACTATAACAATTTGGACAATTTCGATTTTTCTTATTGAACGTGATTGTTCTTTCATGAATCAAGCCCTAACTGTAAAATACAGAAACCTGTACAGCTGGGTCTTCAGAAGAGGGGAGGATGTCCCCTCTGTTTAGTGTTGATGAAAAGGGGGCTGGAGTGAGGGGGTGCTTCAGGACTTCAAGATCTGGGAGAGAGAAAAAATATCAAAGTCCTATGTCTGTATTTGAAAGGGAACCTTAGCACAAATCCTCATTTTGACACACAGAATGACTTTTTTTTTTTAATGAGTGTTTGGCAGTAAGAAAATGGCCATTAAAATTAATCCGGTCTTTTCCTGGGTGATGGTGGACTTCAAGTCCAATGCCCCCAAATTAGCCATTGCTGATTCCCAGCCATGGTAAGGCTGGGAATGTAAGATTCCTTCTTCAGCAAAAGTGAAAAAGTTATAGGCTGTCCAGAACACATGAACTTGTTTCGGAACTGAAGCAGCTCTCAGATCCCTCCAAATCATCAGGTTCTTTTTTGTAGCTTTACAAGCACTGATGGTCATGAGTCAGTAGCCGTTTTCCCAGGTGGGGTAGAGCTGAGTTTCACAGATCAGTCTATAGGTGGAAATTGTGTGAAATCGCAGCTCGCCAACCATTTTACTCTCACACAGCGCTCACATTTACACCGCACAGCATGCTTTGGGGAGTGCTGCTGGTTTCCACATGTGACTCCTTCCTGTATACACTAATTATATGGCTTCCCAAACTGAAGCTTGCTTTTGTTCATGAATTAAAACTTCAAAGTCTAATTCCCATCGATAGAACACCTCTCACCTTTTTGAAGTGGAAATCCATCCACTTTCGACATTGCCCTGCATTTCAAATGCCAGTGTCCAGCCCTACCAAAAAAATAAGAGCAAATAATCATTTTTTTTAAAGCCATGGGGCTGGAGAGATAGTCAAGTGTGGAGGGCACTTGCTTGCACACGGCCAAACTGGGTTCAATCCCTGCCATCCCCATACAGTCCCCTGAGCATGGCCAGGAGTAACGCCTGAGTGCAAAGCCAAAAGCAACCCCCTGAGTATTACCAGGTGTAGCCAAAACACACAAACAATAAATAAGAAAACACATATTGCTGATTCTTGTAGAGTATATATTCTTCACTGACAGGAAGGAACTAATAACAGTAAAGTAGCCCTAGGGAAAATTTATGAAGCAGAGGAGCTAACATGCAAGTTTAAGGATTTATTTTCTAATGATTAGAGATGAAGTTTGGGGCTACACCATTGAACAATAATAATTCAGGAACCCTCTCATAGTGGGCAGCATTTGTTCTGTGAAATGGATGATTTGGTTTATTGCACCCTTTTTATTTATCTGGGGTTTGCCAGTCAGAGACGAAACCATTTTGTTTCTGAAAAAAATAAAACCTACAAAACGTTTTGGCTTTCTCTCCGAAAGCAGGCAAGGAGCATCAAACTAATATAAAAGACTTTGTACACAAATTACTATCTCACCATCTATGTTATTAAGACACACAAATGTTATTAGTAACAAATATAACAACTGCCACTGCATCCATTGACATTCTGTATGTGAAGACTCATTAGCTATGGTTTTTGTGACTACATGCAAAGCAAGAGAGAATTCCCAGAGGAACTTCAAAAAAGAAGCAAAATGGATAAATGCTTGCTGTTAAGTGAATAATATAGAAGGAGCAAGTTGCCATCAGCTAACCATTCATGTCTAACTCATGCTAAAGCAGGTAGATGGGCAGGAATTGTGATTTTTTTTCCTACAGCCACAAGACTGTGTGATGGCTGTATGTCCCTGCCTAAAAAAATTATTGCTCTGAGTCTGGCTGATAGAGTCGCCATCACAGGGGTCTCAAACTCGCGGCCCGCGGGCTGTTTGCGGCCCTCCGTACAACATTTTGTGGCCCTGCCCTAGAGGAATCTTTTTCTGTTTTGTTTTGTTTTAGTTGTTTGGGTCACACTCCCCAATGTTCAAGGCTTACTACTCACTTTGCACTCAAGAATCACCCCGACTTCGCCTCCTGCGGCCCCCAGGTAAATTGAGTTTGAGACACCTGATTTAGAAGAATAAGTTCGTGTGCCAGCTGCACACAGTCAAAAACTCACCCAAGACTCATTTTTATAGGGCACTTCGTTTGCTCAGCCATTATCATTCAGGGCACGTGCAGGCCTTTATAAAACAACCATCACAGATGCCGTTCATGCCCATCGATTCAGTGTTCCTTCGGGGTTTCATTTGAAATTTACAAAGGAAATGTTTACTTCATTAAAAGGAACATTTTTGGATTTACATAATTAAAGAATTCATTTTATATTGACCTGGTAGATTTGGGTTTGCTTTTCCCCCTTGTTGCAAAGGATTTCACTTACTCGGTTTAATTCTATTCATTTGGTTACATCCCCCAGTATGTTTAGGATTTCTTTTTTTTTTTCTTCTAGCCCTGCTTTTCTAATTATTTTCAATAGTTGGTGCTGAAAGAGTTTCTCCCTCTTAATTTGGGGGTATAATTGCCCAAGGTCTACTATGTGGTCACTTATGAGCCACCACTTTGGATAGATAATAATACATAGCTTATTAAGAATTTATTAAGAACATAAATGCTATGTTGCTTTTTTCCAGTGACCTCATATATTTTGCTGTTGTCCTTTCCTGGGCCCTTTAACAGGATCAAGTGATCTTTCCTTGAATCAGAATGACTTTGTTGCCATTTTAAACAAAAATAATCCAAGGCTGAAAAAGAGAAAGCCATGTGTTATTTTGAAATACTAGCTTTTGTCACAGAATACTACTGATGACCAAAATTGTCACCAAGTATTTAGTGGCTATTAGGGATTTGTTAATGAAAGCAAGCAGGTTCTCTGAGACAGGTGTGAGAAATGTCAGATTATTACAAACTGTAGTTTTTCTTAATTGAAAGCTTTAAATTAAATCACGAGGATTGAGTGGTCACTGAAATGGAATAAGTGGAGAAATGAATAAGACAGAATCAAAGGAATGAGGTCACAGGACTCAGTAATAAAGAGAGAGAATTAAGTTTCTATTTACTTCACAGGCACATTATTTGATGTCAACTTATTTCTAAAAACCAATGCATCTGGACTGGTTAGGAGTGCAGGATAGAAAATCAGTGGAATCAGTGACTCTATTGTATGAGAAAATTCAAGTATCTTGGATAAATATTATCTTTATTAAAAGTGGGAATTAGAATCTACTGACACAGTTAGGGGCCAACTAGTTACGTTCCTCTGATTGTTGCTGCCATCAGCTGCAGCATTCCACTCATCAAATTGATTTCCTAACCACATATGAAGAAAATGCCCTACTTGGGAAATAGTGAGCCATTTAAAATAAATTTCAGGGCAGAGAGTATTAAATTAATGCAAACTGTTGAATTTCTCTTTTCCAGAAACTGTATTCAAAATAGACATCCCTTTTACATCTTTTCAAATACATATAATTTCTTTCATTTTCCTTTTTTAAAATATATTTAGCAAAAAGGCAGCTTTTAATCTGCCTTCTCTCTGGTTAGAAAGAAAAACACTTATCTAGTCTTTAAGCCTAGGTGCTTAGGGCCCACTACATGTTTTTAACAGTCACCCTACATCTGGTGATCTGTAAGTCATTCAATTTTGATTTTTTTTAATTCATGTTTTCTAATGTAATTATATAAAGTACCAAAAAAGTTTGAGCTGCACTTTTTCTCTTTGAGAACCTTCCAAGAAGGACATTTGAAGAGAGGGTGTCTGGGGACTAGGCTGGGGAGTCAAGCATGACAGCCAGATGGTGCTGTACATATTTGGTAGGTAGGAGACAGCTTGCTACCATTTTTTTTAGAAAGTTTAATTGTGGAGAAGATCTCAACAAGCCATTTGGTTCCTCTCCTACTTTGATATTGTTGCCATGAACATAATTTTTCAAAACTTGGCCTCGCTGGGTGACTAGACAAAGCATCTGGGCCTATTGCTGGCAACTGGGAATTGTCTTCTTTGAAAGGGAGTGACACTCTTCAGATTGCAGTGCACTTCTCTGTGAGATGACAGAACAGGTTTAGTGGAGAGGAAGAAATCTTTCTCAAATGGCAGGACCTGGCAGTAGCTGAGAGTATACAAAAGAGCCTATATCCCCCAAGTGTGTTGTCTCCTTCCAAGGACTGGTGCTGAGTATGGTGCATTGTATGTACTCTCTTGCTTTTCTCTCCATGGGATCTGTCCATGTGAGATGCTTGTCCAAGAAAATTGAGGTCCATACTGGTTTTGAAGAGCAGAAAGGTAAACCCCAGGTTTACCAAATGTACTTGGCCATTCATTCCAGTGTTCATTTGTTCACAGAACAGCCATCTCCTCTGAAAGGTTGTCCTTTTTCTATCCTCCCAGCTAACCTGATACACATAGAAGGGAGCTAACACATCTTAGGAACCACCTTATAAATATAATCTTGGTCTTAACCATAGTTTTGCTGATTAGTGGCAGATTAAATGACAGCTGAGAATGCCAGAGAGTAGAATTTTGATCCTTAGCCAGACAAGTGACATTTCTCTTCAGAGAACATTGTAAAAAAGAGAAAAGAAGAAAATTTTAGATTTGCAGGCTGATTGGATTAGTAGGATTAACTTCTCTCTGTACTCAAGCCAGAAGATCAGCACACTTCACCTGGAGAGAATCAGAGAGTAAATATTTTGGCCTGTCATGGGCCATACAGTCTCTATTATAACCGTTCAGCTTTGCCACCACCATATGAGAGCAGACTATAGATACTATTGAAACAAATGACTGAGACCGGTTGCCAATAAAAATTGATTTGCTAAGCAGGAGGCCCTTGTGTGCTGACCTCTGTTCTCATATTCTTAGCACTTTCTGGTAATATTTAAATATTAGCTAAATTAAATGTTGATAAATATAGTTCTCAAAGACTGTGCCCAGTGAATATGATCTTTCTAGAAAGCATAGTCTTTGTCTCTTGGTTGATTCCAGTGATAAGTTTGTGAGCCTGCCTTGTCCCGAAATCATGTTGAAGAACAGGAGAAAATTGCATGTGAGGAATAATTTGGTTTTCCTTTCTGTAATTCCTAATTGTTGCATCATAGTCACCTTTGGTGATTACCACCCACAGGTATCTTCATCAGCTCCCTACTGCTCACCACAACCAGAAATAGGATCTCAGATGCCATCCTCTTCTGTACTGCATCAAGAATATAACTTGGTCTCAGCCCATCTCTGCCTTCTGCTCTGGGGGTGCATTTGCTGACTTCCCTCTGAAGGTCATATACCTAGAGGGTATATGATCTTCCTCAATCATATACACTGCCCCATTTCATGCCAATTGCCCAGAATCAACAGCAATTTCATATACCATTTACTGAAAATCTCAGACTTCTTCTGGCAATCATGTAATTCCCCTTCTAAGTGTTGGGACCCTGTCCTTGGAACAAAATGTACATTAAGCTTTTTTGAAATAAGTAGCATTAAATATCTATTTTGGTTTAAAGTGGGCTCAAAATATAAACAAGGCCTCATTTTCTTTTATAGTTAAAGATTTAGCACGGTATAAAGACCTGCCCAGAACTATTGGAAAGCATCACTCACTGCTCACCTCTCCCCATCTGCCAGAACATTTGTATTATTATGCGGAATTAAGCCTCTCTGGCATAGCCAACATATTTCCACAGAAAACATATTAATGTAGTTGGGCCTTGGTTTTTGGTTGGCATTGCTGGCAGCCTATGCCTGGTGGCTGAAAAGCCTAGAGAGGCCCATCCTCCCCTCCATATAAAGAGATATGGGCTAACAATGTATATGATGCAAAGATTCCTTTAATGACATGCCTGGCTTGGGAGAGATCAGTGAGGTAGGAGATGTGGAAGACCATGTCTTGGTTCATTGTGTCCCAGAGTGCTCTACTGCATTCACCTAAGTTTTGATTCAACAGCTAGTCTCTGGGCATGCAGAAAGACCTTTGTTCTAATATGAAATTTTTCACATTAAAAGTGATTAAGCTTCTTGGGAACCTCTTACTAGAAGCCATTACAGAGGACTCCCAGTCACTTTACCAATAGGAAGTCAGATCATTTGTGCAAAGCAACTGACTTTCTCATCACACTTGTTTGCTTTCAAACATTGGAGTCGACCCCATGTCTACGAGATGTCTCCTGGTCACTTAAGCCAGCATTTCAATCCAGAGATGGCCCAAGAGTTAAGAACTTGCCGTAACTCCAAAATGACATGGTGGTTCTTCACGTCACACCCTTTATACAAAACCACAGACAGAAATGA
The DNA here is from genome assembly GCF_024139225.1 of Suncus etruscus. NCBI lineage: Eukaryota > Metazoa > Chordata > Mammalia > Eulipotyphla > Soricidae > Suncus > Suncus etruscus. The sequence continues at coordinate 12,977,916 of NC_064868.1, forward strand.
GATGGGCATGGCTTTATTTGTTATGTTTTTGGTTTTGTTTTTAGTTAATTGAAACAGTTCATGAGGAGACACAGAAGAAACACAGTTTCACATCCTAAGAAAGGCATCTTGGACCAGAGTAGAATATTGGCAGCAAATACCCAGGACACAGTAGGCTAACATGTTCACTTCAAAAGTAGTTTCTGCAATCCATTGGCAGGTGCAGCCCCAGGTTCTTGCACTCTCCAAATGATTTCAGGCCAAAATTTTCTCATTGCCCTTGGAGTCTTTATGCATAAAGGTTTGGTGCTAATGGGCTTCATGGGTTGTGGTGCTTTGTATGATACCTTGCACTTCCATGGCATGCCTCAGAGTAGAACCATAAGCATTGGTCTCAAAAACAACAGCACCTCTATCTGGTTTTGATCCTGGCTTCTCTTTATTTTTCTTCTTACCAAGACATGTTTACTTTACCTCAAAGCCAAAATGGTTTTCTCCAAAATCACCACCTAGAACAGGTCTGTCTCTGCTTACCCTTTCAAAAGGTCTTGTCTTGCGAGTGTTCTGAGTAAGCACGTGAGACTGAATTTCAGAAAGGCTTGCACAGGTTTCAGTGGAACTAATCACATTCACGTATTGTCTTCCAGTGTGGTTCTTTTGTCCATGATCAGAGGTGGCAAAAGGAGCAGTAGAACCCTATCTTCTGGTGGAACTATTATCTATGTCAACGTTAGAATTATTTTTTTTCATCTTTAAGTATTCCTGCTATCATTCTGGGATTCTCAGGCACAAACTGGTCATAGAGATCACATAAAATGAGCTCCCAGATTTCAGGGTTTTAATTGAACTTAATACGGTGCAAAAATTTTGGTCTGTTTTCTCTTTCATTCTTTAAGAACTAAAAAGACCTGTTATTCCCAGATAAGAAGTGAATCCCGGGCCCGGAGAGATAGCACAGCGGTGTTTGCCTTGCAAGCAGCCGATCCAGGACCTAAGGTGGTTGGTTCGAATCCTGGCATCCCATATGGTCCCCCATGCCTGCCAGGAGCTATTTCTGAGCAGACAGCCAGGAGTAACCCCTGAGCATCGCCAGGTGTGGCCCAAAAACAAAAAAAAAAGTGAATCCCAAAAGGTCATTTATTACTTTGTGTGGGGTAAGTAGTGATTTCAAAATAAGCAGCTTCGCTTTGGAAAATCCTAGGAAATAATTGGAATAGGATAGAATCCAGAACACCCTAAATGCCGAACTATGATTTAAGATGAGGTGACAGAGATGAATGCATATGTCAGTGGTATTCAGTTTCACCCAAAATTCAACAGGCGATGGGGTTCCCTGCCAGAGTAGACCTTGGCACCATTGTAAGCATAAGCCTGTGTTCATCTTTGCTTATGCAGCTGCTGTGGGTATGGAAGCAAAATAAACTAAGAAAAATATGTAGGGAGCTAGGTTACCATCATGGTATCTTCTCCAATGAGTTGTGGGGAATATGGCAAAAAAAAAATGACGCAGGTTTGGTGATTTTCATAAACTTCAAGTGGAGAAAGAGACACCAACCAACTGTCCAAAAGGAGACAATGATACTAAAAGGTTGCATTTTCCATAGTATATTTTTAAACTCTCCATTTCCTTTAACTTTATGGTCAAGAATAAAATAAATTGCTGATATCGAATCTTTGCTGGAGATAGATACACTGACTCTTTGCCACCTGAAATTGGCAGTGAACAGCAGAGCTGAAATGGAAATTGGCAGGTACCACTGGATGTACCCAGGCTCAAAGAAACACCAGTACCATCCTGTGCCAACCCTGGGGGACAGGGCTAGCCCCTTGAGCAGTCCAGGTAAATACAGCCTTGGGGTGACTTCTAATAATAGCGAGTCAACTGTTATCTTTACTATTTGTAATGGTTCTTTCAGTTTGGTAATATTTTATGTTTTGCTTGATGCATTAATTTGTTCACAGGGGAATGGGTAGAATCAGCCCTTTAAAATATTTTATTTCATCTTTGTTTTTCTCTCTTCCTCTCCATTCCACCCCATCTTTCGCCTTTCTTCTCCCTCCTCCTTCCTCTTCCCCATCACTTCCTCTTCTCCAAGGGAGCAATGTACAATGAGATATGTCTTTAGGTTAACCATGCAATTTCCAGGGTCTGAACCAGTAATGGGGTAGGGAGGGAGCCACAAGCATTCAGCATGGGGCAGAGAACTGGGCCTGAATACTTGGAGAGCCTTGGCTTGGAGAGTACCATGAGTCTCCCCAAGTATCTTGTCAACCCTCCTTGCTTTGTACCTTTCTGTTTTGAGCATTAACCATGACCTTTGCAAAAGAAAAATCAAAGTCCATGAAAGGATAATGGCTAACTGGTCCTCAAGCTCATCAGGTAGGTCCCAGTTCTGCTTTCCAGGTTCCTGCTGCTGAGGAACATGGTTGCTCAGTACCTCTTAGTGCTGGTTCTGGGGAAAATATGTATGGTCCACTTTGAAAATGCAGAGGGAAGAGGATGCTGAGCAATACACAAATATAATTTCCCCACATTTCCAACATCTCCATGAATCTTATTAATACTTAGACTGGTTAGCCAAGACCTGTGATCTGATTACTTAAAATGTGAAAATAAGAGGATGGTGGTGGATGAAATCAACACAACAATCAACTTAGACAATCAGTAGGATTTTGGTTAATCTAACAGTGTCATTTTACCCAAAGAGTATCTTTTTCCTAGAATAAATCCTAGTGGCCGTATAGAACCTAGAATGCCAGAAAGGGCTATCTTGAGATATCTGACAACCCTTGAATGGAATAATCCTAACACTTGTCATCAAGTTCAAAAAATGTTTTTTTTAAACCTCGTCTGTGGCTTCAGGTGAATTTTCATACAATGTGAATCTGAGTAGAGTTGTCTATCTTGAGTCACATGTTCCTCAGTCTTGGGGGTTCCTTCGTCACTCTGGTCAAAAATGGGAATGAGAGAGATATGAGTTATTCTTAGATCATCCAAAGAGAGAGGATATTCTGCCACCTTGATTTTAAAGACTCGCCCTTAAAGCATTGCCATGCAATGGAATACTATTAAGCCATAAAAATGTATGACGTGTTGATTCATACTACCATGTCGATAAACCTGGAAAATAGAGTGCAGAGCGAAACAAGCCAGACATGAGATCAATCATTGTTTGACTCCACTGATAGGAAACGTCTGGAATTGTCAACTCTTTAAAGGAAGGTGGGTGAAAGGAGAACTGCTATTGAGCAAAAGGGGTCTTTGGTGAAATTTTTTCATTGCTATTTGAGGGGGTTAGGTCTATGTCTGGCAGTACTTAAGGATTATTCCTAGCCCTGTATTCAGGGATCACTCCTTGTGGAGCTCCATATGGGTTGCTGAGGATCAAACCCATATCAGCTGTGCACAAAGCAAGTGCCATAGCCTCTATATACAATCTCCCTGTTCTCCGGGTGGAATGTTTTTAAATAGATTGTAATAAATTTAGCACATTTTGTAAATTTTCTTAAAAATACTGAATTACACACTTAGAACAGGTGAGTTTTATGCTCTGTGTTAAATCAATTTAAATTTAAAATTAAAAGACTTGTGTGTGGTTTTGGGTTATACTCAGAAGTGCTCAGGTTTCACTCAGGGTTTGCCCTGTGCTCGGAGATCAATCCTAATGGGACTTGGGGATCCATATATAGTAGCAGGCATCAAACCCAGATTGACCATGTCCAAATCAAATGCCATACCTGCTATACTATCTCTTCAGCCTCATGAAAGCAATTTTTATGAGTCCTCTTCCAGGCACCAGTAGAGTGTATCTTCTCTACATTCAAATCAGTGCAGAGAGAAAGGAGAAGGAGAACACTGAAGGGGATTTTCCACTTGCTGAGCAGTTATAGGAGCATTAAAATTTTAGGCTTTGTATTCACAACCACACATCTGAATATGGCCATTCTGGGCAACATCATAGTTCATAAAAATACAAAGCTCAATTTGTTTCTCTCAAACTTTTGGGAAGGATTTGTTTCTGAATCAAAGGTGAGTACACCTCTGGATCATAGAGGTATACTCTCTAATCCCACCATAGGTCTGGTGTAGGTTCAATGCATGGATCTTTCTGAAAAACTGGCAGCAGATAGATGGAGTCTGGAATAGCATCTACCACTTCAGGTTAAGTTCCCCCCCACACACACCAAGTTTTGACCAAACCAGGTTTTGCTGTTTCCAGATGAGCTTACCCCCAGAGTTTGAGTAATCCTGTAATGAAATGATGGGAAACTATAAGTCTCCACTCATCTCATGTTGCTGGGTGAACTGCTCATGGGGGAAAATTCCACAAGCAAGTGGTTTATGGTGGCCTTGCTTTATAGCATCAGCTTGCCAGACCCAGAAACAATCTCTCCTCTCCCATTGTTCCAACTCATTGTGTGCACCAGCTGCAATCACTGGGGAAAATCCACTTCTGTAACACTGGCCTGGGGACACTAAAATGTGGGAGGGGAGATACTAATAACTTGCTAGAAAAGTTTGAAAACTATAGCACATGGGGGTGACCTGGCCATGTGACCATCTCACCAGTTGCCTAGAGACTTCGTTGGCTACTAAATCCATGCAGTTGCCATTCTGTACTTAGATCCCAAACCAGATGGTCTGAGGGAAAAAATAGAGAATTCCATATGGCACTTGTGTCTTCCCCTCCCCAGAGTTCTCAGTTCCTGGGGGTGGGGTGATGTAGGCTGACCAGAAAAGTGTTGCCAAAGGAAAATGCTTTGCCTAGTCCACAGCTCCCAGAGAGATCGCCCCCTTCTCCTTCAATTGCCAAGGTCAAGAGGGGCTCAGTTCCATCTGTTTTGATCTTTTCCTGCTTTTCTTCTTGATGTAGATTCCCAGTGAATGACATACTTAGGACTTGGTGGGTTGATCATCCTTCACCATCTGTTTCTTTTTTTCTTTTCTTTTTTGACTTCCATAGCCAGCTAATAGCCACATCTCAGGATCTACAGAATATCAAAGATGGCCAAGTGGGCAACCTCCTAAAATGCTATTTTGGGGGAGCAATTTTTGCACTCCTACTTCTAGCTCTTTGGACCAAGTATTGTTTCCAAGGAGGGGTCTTCAAATCTGGATGGAAGGTGCCCTTTGGCAAGGGACAATTCCACATATCAAGAAAAATCTTCCTTTGTCTCCGAAGATGAAATATTTTGACTGTCTCAGTAGAAAGGCACCAGAATGTTTCTGTCTCACTGTCTTAGTCTTTCTCATTGAGCCTCTCCCCATAACCTGCATAAATAGGTAGGCAAGGTACTCCAATAGGCTCACTCTTTCCAAATATATAAGAGGCTAATATGTTCTCATTGTACTTCTTTTGGGGATGTTTTTCTTTTGGCAATCCATTTGCTGTCATTTAATTATTTTCCAAACTAGAAAACTGGAGGGTGACTGCCCTGTCACTCATATTGCTTAGGGACCTGAGGTCCAATGCAATCGTAGTGGAAGGAGGAATCATAAAGGCCAAGCTTTATTTGGTACAATGGCCAATTTAGGCTTCCAGAAATCTTGTTCTGCATAGAGAACTCAGGACAGCCTTCAGAGACAGTTGCCAAGAATTTCCATCTTCTCTTCCAAGTGAGGTACCAGGAGCAGCATAATCTGGCTCTGTATGTAGGTTCCCAAGCACATTTGTTCTTGACAGACAAGGTACGGAGTTAGAAGAGACTCAAGAGCTAAAAAGGGAAAACACAAGCAGGCATTGAAGAATTCAATTCATACATAAGGAATGGAAAATCTTTGGAGCTATGGAAATGACAAGATAATTTCTTAAGCTATGCACTCCTGCTCCCCATTGAAGGGGGCAGAGTAAGGGCTGTGCTCAGCCCACACTGAGTCCTGGGAGCTGGCAGGACTGTGACTTTTTGGTCTGTCCTCCACTTTCCTGCTCTTTCTCCTTTGTTGAAAAGCTCAGTGCAGGAGAATGTGGGAGGAACAGAGAGTGGGAGACATTTGTCTCTCGTAGCCCATAGTACCAGGGAGAAAGTCTTCGGGGGAGCTAGAAAAGCACCTCATTCTTTAACAGACTCATACAACATGGTATAATGTATGAGGACTATTTGCTACAGAGCAAGAATGGTAAGTCTGGTGCAACTAATCCATAGTCCAGCACTGAATCTAACTAGTGAGGGATGGTGCGATCACATGTGAAGGTGTGGACCCTTTCTCCCCAATCTGAATTGTTTGACGCTTGTGTGAAGATGACCAGAGATCCTTTTGGTATGTGTGGGAAAGCACAGAGCAATCCTAATTTGTAAATGAGGCCTTGTTGGGAAGCCCGAGTGTAGGGATTTCCATGATCAAGACTGGATTCTGAGGAGCTTGAGGAAACATGGCCCTGTAGGGAGGGAGAGACATGGCAGTCTGGGTCTCACTGGCTCTCTGCACATGTGACCCAGCATGATGGCTGACTCTGGAGAGCCCCAGCCTTCATTCCTTGGCTCTCCTGGGCTGAGCCTGGTGCTTCTCTCTTAGGGACCCACTTATCCCAGTGATGCTGGTGAGAAGTGCAGTCGTTGTTCCTCAGTGTTACTCTCCCCAGGCCACAATGAGCTGGATTCCATCTTTTCTGGGAATCTTCGGGTCTCCATCCATACTGAGCTCTTCAGCATAGTCAGTGTTGCCGATGCGATCATTGTGGTCAAGTTTCTCTGTTCAGTCTTGTTGGAGAGGCTACATTGGTTTAGATCATCAAAACCAAACGAAGACTAAGAGTGCCTACATACTCTTCAGCCTCTGGGTAGATATGCACAAACTATGACAGTGAGAGCTCACATCTGTACCCTATACCATCTATAACACTCCTGAGAGTTTTCCAGAATTTCTTCCATGTACCTATTGACTATTTCTATTCCAAGCTTTCTCTTGTTTTCAACCTCACCCCCCAGATAAGGACTATATAGAGCAGTTGGCTGTTTTATGGCTTATTTACCAAAGACTCTTCCATGCCACATGTATGGAGTTGCTTCATTGTTTATGAATAAGTAGGCTATACAGTCTGTGTGTGATTAGCACTTGCTTATGTAGCTTGCTCACTCCCTCTGTGATAGATTGAACATGCTGGCCTTTTGCTCTTGTGTCTGTTTCTCAGCTCAACGTAGGCAGACATCGAAAACAAAGAAGAAAAACAAATCGATCGTATTTAACTGGAACTTTCTATCTGGCACAGCACCTGTCTTTAGGGGCAGCAAAGGATTGTTCAAAGCTGTGATTCTCAGCCCTTTGGGAATAGTGACATCTGGCCTTTGCATGCTGCATGAGCTCCTGCTGTTTGACGCCTGCAGCCTGAGTTCATGAAAATTCATTTGGACTTGAAATATTTGCCACTCTCAGATCTACCTAGTGGGTCTGTGGGCTAGAAGCCTCCCAGCCCTAGCTGTGACCATTTGGGCCACTAACTGGTACCCACTGGCCTGCTGGCAGTTTTGCCCTCTGTGACAAGCTTAGTTATTGTGGCTCCTACACTGAAGAGAAAGCTCTGGGGGTGGCAAGTGAATTAAGTGGGTATGGTTTTCTCATGCTTGCTTTCAATACGGAAGCTTCTGTGGACAGTATGGAATAACTGTGGTGATAATGATAGGTTGGTAGGAGAGATTGGAACCAAAGCAAGCCTTTTTATGACTTTATTTGTGTGCTAGTTCCCAAGGGGCTCACCCACTGCATTTTATAAATAAAGGTTTATTGACACTAGCCATACCCACCCATTTGCAAATTGTAGCTGCCTGTGTGCTTCAACAGAGTTTGAAGCAATTGGTCGTTGCAACCTTATGCCCTGCAAGACCAAGAATATTTATGTTCATCACTGTATTGGGGAAAATGCCTATCGTTGGTTCAGAATAGTGCATTCTTGGCCATTTTGCAAATCTACGCCATCTCTGAAGAACAAAACCCTTACCTATTACTCACTTTCCTAAAGTCTCCAACAAGGTTTCCTCTACCCCCCCTCCCATCTCACCAGTCCTTAGAATTTATTCATCAATTTTAGGCTCAACTTCTAGAATTTCCAGAATTCTTCTGATTTCTTTCTGAAAGCTCACCCCTTCTGGCCTCTTTTGAGTTCTTTCTCCTATGGTAAACCACATCATAAAGGCATGTGCATTAAGCTATTGCCATCTCTTATTTCAATTAGTGTACTTTGACAAGTACTACTTTCTGTGATATGTAAAAGAGTGTTTATATTTTACTAAATGTGATATCCGGGTCATTTCTTGAAGTGATTTTGATCTCTCTGGGTTCCTGGCTGGGCCCCCAAGAATGTGATTTGCTTTAATATGCTCTCAGACATTTCAGGTGTGCCCTGAAGTTTGACCACCTCTGCTCATAGAGAGAATAAGAAACTTGGGTAAGAAAAAAGATTCTTGGGGCCGGAGAGATAGCATGGAGGTAAGGCATTTGCCTTTCATGCAGAAGGTCATCAGTTCGAATCCCGGCGTCCCATATGGTCCCCCGTGCTTGCCAGGAGCAATTTCTGAGCATGGAGCCAGGAGTAACCCCTGAGCACAGCCGGGTGGGACCCAAAAACCGAAAAAAAAAAAAAAAAAGAAAAAAGATTCTTATTAATAATGGGAAACTATGTTTTTAGTTCAAGAGTCCTTCTGTAGAATAACATCAATTGAAAATTGAGAGAAAATTGTATACATATTTATACATGTTAATATCCAAAGCCATAGTCTTAGCGTAGAGTGCTATTTAATTTGAAGCAAATTGCTTTTACTCTTTCTATTTTGTCATTGCTTCTTCGTGCAGAAAGAGTTGGGGAAATTGTTCAGGTACTAGATATATGCTTATCAAGAATTTGGTCCCTGGTGCCACCAGCTAGGATCCTTGTGTTCCTCAAGTACCAAACTCTCTCCCACTACCAACATTTTTGAGGGTGTTCCCTGTAGGCAAAAAGCAAAAGGATGAAATGAAGAGCTTCAGGACAACACCAGAGGTGAGTCTCTGCATAACTTTCTGTTGTTACATATAACAGTGTTATCAAAAGTAATAGCTTATAAACCATAGCCTATTTTATCTCGGTTTCAGGAGTCTGAGTAAGCTTAACTGTCTCCATGTATCTAATGATGTGGCAGTGAAAATGATGACTGAGAATGATCTTGTCTGAAGGTCAAACTGGGGATGTATCTGTTTCCCACTTATTCCTGCGATTGTTGGCAGGACTCAGTGCCTCATGCATTCCATACCAACTCTTGACCCAAGACTTGCCTTCATTTTTTTTTGCCATGCTCATTTTCCCATAGCTTTCCCATGTCATTTCAAATGGCATTAGCAAAGGGGGCAAGTAAAGGAGGAAGAGAGCATGGTAGCCAGAGGGAACGGATGTGTGAGCAAGGTGCAAGTCAATCTTTAGACCTAACTCAGCAATTAATATCCTGTGTCTTTTGCCACATTCTAGACATTGGAAGGAAGTTATTAGTCACAGCCTGTACACAAGGAGAGAACATTACATGGAGTTTGAGTATCAGGGTGGCATCACAAGCTATAAAACCATTTCAAAATGAAATCTTACCTTCTGCCCCTTTGGCTCTGTCTTCTGTCTTTAAGGCAGATATCCCAGCATGTGCACAGACCTCACCCCTGAAAGTGTAACCCCCAAGTTAAAGGTTATTCCAACTGCAGCAAGGAGAAACATCCCATGGATGGAGGCCAGAGATGCTGGCCATCAATTCTACAATGCAATGGCAGTACCATTGCTTCACAGAGAACAGTACAGGCCCCAAAGGTAACAGTGCTGGTGGCACACATTCCAGTGTGGGACCCGCTTCAAGTCAGAATCAGGAAACTGGCTCTCAGTGACAAGTACTTTATACCAAGTATGGATCATTCCACTTGATCTAGTGTTTTCTGAAGGAAATAGTTTCTTTTGAAATCATGAGGCACCCCAAATCAATGAGAACCTATGGATTGGCATACCTGAAGCCTACAACACATGTATCACACCCATCCCCACTTCATATACCCATAATGTTCACCTTGAGATACAAATAAGAAGGTATAGTGGGTACAGAGCAGCAAAGATGCTTCACTCCACTCCCCTCCCTCCCTCATTTCCTTCCTTCCTTCCTTCCTTCCTTCCTTCCTTCCTTCCTTCCTTCCTTCCTTCCTTCCTTCCTTCCTTCCTTCCTTCCTTTCCTTTCTCTCTCCCTTCCTCCCTTCCTTACCCTCCCTCCAAAAAGATAATTTCCTGCTGGTCCCTAAATCGCTGAAATTCTCCCCGAACTTCTGCTCCATCCTGACTGCCTCCTTCCTCCCTAGGCCTGGCCCAACCTCCCCCACTTGCGCATCCTGGCTGCCATGCCTACCAGAAGGGTGCTGTTCTCAAGGGTCAGAAGGGAGCCTGTAGGTTTTGCAGCCACAGATCTGTGCCCCTACCCTGGCCTTTCTAGGCTGGCATGGCTCTTGCCTTTTGCTGCCCATCCTTAATTTTCCCCAAAGAGACTTGTGACCTTTTAAAATGACTAATGGCTCCCACAAAAATAAGAGTGAGCAAAAATGATATTTCTGTTTGTTTTTGTTTCTTTTGGGCCACACCCAGTGACGCTCAAGGGTTACTCCTGGCTATGTGCTCAAAAATCGCTCCTGGCTTGGGGGACCACATGGGGCACCAGGGGGTGGAACTGCAGTCTGTCCTAGACTAGTGCAGGCAAGGCAGACACCTTACCCCTTGTGCCACCACACTGACCCCACAAAAATGATATCTTTAAGCCTTTTGAGGTGGAATTGCTTTGCTGGAGTTGCAGTTCCCTAAGGGGGCCTGTTGGGTGTGTCTGGATTTCATTGTGTGCCCAGGAAGCCAGAACCGTGAGCCTGGTGGGGATGTTGCCACCAACCTCACTGTCTATTTGAGAAGGGTATTCAACTCCCCTCTCCAGGCTGATCTGCCTAGTCTCTGGCATAGTTGCCATTTTCTAGAATGACTCTGATCCCAATGTGATTGCATACATTCTCTCTCCAGACACTGTCTCTCTCCAAACATGTGTCCTATGATGTTGACAGTTCGATAACTCTGAACTTGGTCGAATGTTCATCCTTCCTGCTTCCACTGAAGACACCTGCGCTCCTTGACTGATGCTCAAAAGGCCCCATTCTGCTCCCAGCTCCATTAGATATTTATAGCAAAATATTTACTGTAGTAGATGGTACAAGTGACAGATTGATATGGAATAGATCTATTGCTTAAAATAACAGGTGCTCGTACTCCCATCCTGCCCCATTCTAACTGAGTCATCACAGATGGTGCCACTTACCTGCTCAGATTTTGCTCTCCCTGACTGTATAGTGGGTACACGGGCTCCAGGCTGGCTTGGGAAGGGTCCCCAAGCTTCTGCCTTCTCCCAGAATCTGCCCTGGTATCGTTGACATACTTAGCCAAAACTGAACTTGCCCTATCCACCTGTCCACAAGAATCCTACTATCCTTTATGGTCTAGCCACACAACTACTCACATATACATCACTTCGCGAGGGCCCCTTAAGTAAGGAAATCTATAATGCATGGACTCTCTTCAGCACTATCGAGCAAATCTTAGGTGCTTCACCTAAATGTCCAAAGTTGAGTGATGCTAAAGCTTAACATTGCAGAAACCTAAATTTCATGAGCTCTCTTAGTTTAGGTTCTAGCCCCGATAGCTCTCTATGCTCTTATACTCTATGGCATCTAAAAGTTGAGTTATTTTCCCTCAATCTCCTAATTCTTTTCTCTTCCATTAGGCTAAGATAATGCACACACATACACACACACACAATATCTTTGGGAAAACCCAAGCCAGTTCCCACAGAAGATCAAGGAAGAGATTAACAAATATCTGTTTCTTGAGTATGTTTATTCTCAGTCATGTGAATGCATCTTTAGTTTTCTATAATAGCTTATGTTCTACTGCTCATGCCATATTGACAATGTTAGAGGCTAATCTATTCTAACATTTTTAAAACAGGACACAAAAATGAAAACGCTGCATGTAACATGGTTTAGGACAAATTTGTAAAAGCATCTGCATAAAAGCAGATTTCTGCTAATTCATTATAGTTTTCACATTCTTAGTAACTTAACTTTTATAGCAATGATGGAAACATTCAAGAGAGAATTGAAGGGGGATAGAGAGATAGAACAGGGGAAAACTCTTACTTTATATGTGGCCAACAGAAGTTTGATTCCCAGCACCACATATGGTTTCCTGAATGTTGTGAGGAGTAATAGCTGAGGACAGACCCTGGAGTAAGCCCTGAGCACTGCCAGGGATGACCCCCAAATTACAAGAGAGACACATGAGAAAACTGAAAAGCAGCCTGTCATTTAAGTGACTTCTCAGTTCTACTTTCTCTGCTCTACCTTGCTGATGTGTTAGACCAGTGGTTCAAATGTCTTTACATTCTTAAAGCTATTTTTTCTTATAAGTTATAGCTATAAATATTTACTGTATTACAAGGTACAACTGGCAGATTGATATGGAATAGACCTATTAGTTAAAATTACAAGAAGGCTGATAATATGGCTCAGTCATAGAGGTCATACTTCACCTAGATGATACCCTAGGTTTAATTCCTTTCCCGTCTAATAAAACAAACCCATTACACAGGAACATAATGTTTAGGAAAGTAAACTTTACAAAAGTAAACTTTACAGAGAATAATTGCAATATTTTATACTTTTTAACATTTCCTTATGATTAGATATCTGGCTTTATTGTTGTTGTTGTTTTCTTTTTTGGAGGGGTCATGTCACACCTGGCAGAGTGCTTGGAAGTTACTCCTAGTGTTGCTCAGAGAACTTTCCATTGCTGGGAATCAAATTTAGCACTCCTACATGCAAAGCATATATGCTCTAGCCCTTAAACTATCTCTCTGGCCCCAGCATTTGGCTTCTTACATTTTTCGCTACATTGAACTAAAGCTATTTTTCTCTGGAATTATATATCTCACAGATATGTAGATGGATAAGGGAAGAGACTTTTTATTTCATCATTTTGGCCACATGCAATGGTGCTTAGGGCTTAGAGCTTATGCTTGGCTCTTCACTACTAGTGGGCTTGGTGGACCATATTGAGTGCTGGGGGTCAAATTTAGTCTGACTACATGCAAGCAAATGTCCTTCCCACTGAGAAGTGTTTTATTTAGTTTGGTTTTTGAGAAGTCACACCCAGTGGTACTCAGGACTTATTCTTAGCTTTGTGCTAAGAAATTGTTGCTGGAAGAGCTTGAGAATTAAACCCAGGTTGGCTACATGCAAGGAAAGTGTCATCCATGACTTTTTAATATATTTTGTGGAACTCTTCATTGATAACATACAACATTTCAACAGTGAGTGGACTCTAAGATTATTTGTAGTATGTGATCTGAAGCCATGTTCAGGATTTTTCCTACTTTGTTCTATTAAAAACCTGCTTCTCCATGCTACATATTGATTTGTTCTGTATTCAATAATGATATGTAACATCACACATTTAGAATATCTTGATTCTCTGAATTGTGGAGCTCCACCAAATATTGACACATATTAATACCATATCAGAACAAGATCATACTTGTTAATATCATCACCAGTTTCACAAAAGACTCAAGTATTAGGGAGTTTTGTAGTTAAGATTTTTTAAAATTTTATATGATCTGAGAGGTTATTTTGGGGGCATGGGAATACTAATATCATTAATTTACATGAGAATGTTTTGAGCATTCCAAGATACCCCCCAAATAACCTAACCTATTAACTCATACTAAATTTGAACATTATATTTATGTGATAATGTAGGTCATTTTTATGAATGCTATCAGTCATTTTTTCAAGGAAGTAATTGGTGTTCCACAAAACAAAACACAATAAAACATGTAGTGCTAGTTGAACTTGTAACTGTATCATACAAATCATCAGACTCTAAAATGGATGTGTTGTGCGTCCTTCCCATTTCATCATGCAGACTATAAAGAGACATATATGTAGGCTGAGATCTCAGCAAATTTTAGATCTTTACTGCATCAAGCAGTTTCAGTTTAGTGGAACTGTCTTTTCTATTTTGATTGTTTTCTGCAAGTGTGTGGTGGTAGGCATGCACTGCTGCTTAGCTCACTTGTGATGTCCCTGCCTGATTCTAAGATATTGACAGCTTTACTGGGAAAATGTCAGCCTGGTGAAACAAGAACATTTTGTGTTGTTATGGAGAGTTGGACCTAGTAGACATCTGACCTGCTGGGGCTTTGCAGACCCTACTCTGAGAAGTCTTCCTTCTGCCCTAGTGGCTCAGAGTGGGGTTGGCAGATGGGCCGGGGGGAATGGCCTGGGAGCCAAGAGTATAGACATTTCCCAGTCCTGCCTAAACAGAATCTGAAACAGAATATAATGACCTCCCAGGGCAACTTGCCAACACATTTCAGTTGGAAAAGCCATGCTCTCTAACAGGAATCTGCACTCTGGAAGGGGCCAGATGGTGAATATCTGTGACAACTACTTTACTCCATCGTTGTAGCTTGAAAACATCTGCATACAATAATGTCTAAACCAACTGCATGGGTTGTATTCCTATCCAAGTTTATGGACACACATTTGGTTTTTGTAGGTTGTTTCAATGCCACACCTGGTGGTGAGTTCTGGCATGTTGTTCAGGAGTTGCTCCCAGTGATATCAGGAATGAGAGGATTGAACTACATGATTCAGGAAATCAAACATTGCCTTTCCATATTATTGAGCCATCTCATTGGTCCCAGACAGATATTTTTTGAATGCCATGTTATTTCCACATATCATGAAACAGTATTGACTTAAAATCATTTAGAAACAAACCAGAGCATTCCAAATTCCTCAGATGAGCATAGTAGGGGGTTCATGATTTGCTGATCCTTCCTTACTATGTGGCACTAGTTTTCAAGCTTTGGTGCTCATTGAAATCACCCCGGGAGCTTTTGATAAGACAGAGAAAATCTTGAGCAAGAACAGAGGCTTCTTTACAGGCCCAGGCTCAGGCTCCAGCACCACACAATCCTGCAAGAAACACCAGAAACTATCTCTGAACACCAAGACTGGTGCAGCCCCAGAATACCACCAAGTTCAGCCCAAACTTCCCAAAATAAACAAAAAAAATCCCTCTCATTCCTAAGCCCTACACTCAGAAATTTAAATCTAATTGATCTTGGGGCAAGTCTGGGCATCAGGATTTCCGAAATGTTACCTGCAAGAGTTTTTTTTTGGGGGGGGGGGTTGGGTCACACCTGGCAGTGATCAGGGGTTACTACTGGCTCTATGCTCAGAAATCGCTCCTGGCAGGCTCAGGGGACCATATGGGATGCCAGGATTCGAAACACCGTCCTTCTGCATGCAAGGCAAATGCCCTACCTCCATGCTATCTCTTCCGGTCCACACCTGCAAGATTTTTATGCAACAAAATTCAGTAACTTCTGCTCTGTGGGGTTTTGGGGTTTATTTGAGGGGGGATCTAGGGGTACATCCAACAGTGCTCAGTAATTACTCAGGGATATGATGTATGTGCTGCAGGAATTGAATGTAGGTTGGCAGAGTACAAAGCAAGCACGTTACCTGCTGTAGTTCCCCACTCTGATTTTTCAAGCAAAGTTAGGGCCAGGTGGTTGGAAATGATCCCTCTGGAAAAGAACTGCATGTTTTGAAAGGAGGTAAAGAGATATACATGATTCCCTGTCAGTAATAGTATTGCAAACTATAGTGCCTAAAAGGAAAAAAGTAAGAGGAGAGTGAGAAAGGCAGAGAAGGAAAGTCTCAGTCATAAAGGCAATGGGATGGGGTGTGAATGGGAGCTAAATTATTAACATTGGTGTTGGGGCATGAACACTGGTGAAGGGATGAAACTTAATCATCAACAACTATTTTACTATTTGTCTCACCATGATTCACTTAAAAAAGTTACAGCCCGGGCCCGGAGAGATAGCACAGCGGTGTTTGCCTTGCAAGCAGCCGATCCAGGACCAAAGGTGGTTGGTTTGAATCCCGGTGTCCCATATGGTCCCCCGTGCCTGCCAGGAGCTATTTCTGAGCAGACAGCCAGGAGTAACCCCTGAGCACCGCCGGATGTGGCCCAAAAACAAACAAAAAAAAAGTTACAGCCCAGGATGTGGTTCAATGGTTGAGTACTTGTGCCCTGGATCTCACCCCTAGCACTCTTGCCCCCCAAAATAAAAGAATAAAGTGGGGTCAGAGAAATAATACATCAAATAGGACTCTTGCTTTGTGTCTGACCAATCCAATTTCAATTCCTGGCACCTCATATGGTCCCTGACACCTACCAGGAGTGATTCCAGTGCACAAGAGCCATTAGTAACCTCTGAGCACGGATGGATATGGCCCCAAAACCAAAATCAAAGCAAAGCAAAGTTAGATACTTTATTTTCACTTTTTAAAAAATATACAGAATTTGGCTGCACCAGACCATATGTATTTATGTGTTGTGACCTTAGGGGGAGTATCTGACCTTTGCACAGTTGACATTGAGTCCCAGACTTCTTGGATGGGTGTGTGCTGTGTGGCAGGGTACACATGTTCCATACCCCACAGGAGGTTGAGAAGCTCCCTGGTCTCTGCCCACTAGATGCCAGTAGCATTTGCTCCTCTCATTACATCAAGGCATTGCTGAATATCCCTGTGGGCATAGCCACCCACTTGGAGTGCTGCTCTTAGACCACCCTAGAACCAGGGAGGCCGACATCTACTTTTATTTTTCTCAGTAGAATTCTCTTCACACCCTTCTCTTTGTTGCTGGTTGTTACCCAATTACCACACTGACTTCTCCCTTTCTTTGTCATTGGGTGGCTCATTAGAAATCAGCAAAGTAACAAGGCAAAGAGAGATGTGGAGGTGATTGTGTATGTGTGAATGTTTGTACGGGTGTCCCACTCATTTCAAGGGGGGGGGGAGATTCTGGGTGAGGTCTTCTCCCTGCTGGGCCCTCTGCTGCCAGCATTAAAGCTGCAGCCTGGATCACAGACAACTTGGGGCAAATCACTGAGCCATTATGAACTCACAGCCATGGCAACAGCCATCCGCTCAGCCAAGGACAAAACATGTTTTATTCTGTTGTTCTGCACAAAAGGTTCTAAAGACGCTCAAAACAAGTGGCCTTTGAGAGTTAGTGGCCTTGGTGTGTACTTCTCCCTACTGTATGGTTTATATTTAAACCATTAGGCAATTGCACATAGGAGTTTTTGTGCAACTCAAAGCCCAAAACTCCCTTTGGACACAGAATGAGGCTGTCAAAAAAAACGTTTAAGACATCATTAACCTAACAGAGGTTTGGGGTTGGGATAATGTTGAGAATTACTAGTAAAATGCATCCAAAATCTTAGCGTTGATTTTTTTTTCACATGAGCAGGTCACCACCATACCAGAAATGCTTTCCTTGTCTTTTCTAATTCATGAGAACTGATCATGTAATTACTGTTTGAGAAAACCCAATCTGTAGAAACCCCAATCTGTAAACATCTCTGAGGAAAGTATCCAATTTATAAGTAGCATGGACTTTGGCAGTGAAGTGTTCTCAAACTCAGTAGCACCCCATCAGCTGGTCAGGCTATGCCTTAGCTGGGAGACAGCTGAGTCAAAGGGCTTCGGCCTTTAGAGAACACACTCAGCACTCTGAAAGGGTATAAACAGGACACCTTCATAGGCCTGTCCTTCTGGCTTCTCAGCATGACACAAAGCATTTTTCTTTGTGACAAATATGAAAGTTAACAGTACTCAGAAAAGTCAATCTAATTGTATTCTTTTTCAGATTGCTGGATAGTTGGCACCATTTTTTTTGGTGGGGTCCCTAGAACTTGCCATTTGATTTACCAGTGGCCAAGCCCATGGAGTCTGCCTCTTAGAGAGGAAACCCCAAATCCAACTGGATGTATAAGCAGGCACTTTAGATGATCTCAGTTCATTTTATTTGTACCTGGGTATATAAAAATGGAGGCCAGAAATGGGCTTTTCAAATCTTGGTGTGTGCAAAAACCATACTCCCGAGGGTAGATGGCTATTAGTATCATTTCTGATTTAGTTGAATTTGTTCTTAAGTTGGGATGGAGGGTGTGCATTTCTCTCAAGCTTCCTGAGTAAAGGAAATCATTTTTAGCTGATAAAAGTTCCACTCTGATATTTTCTTGACATCTGAAAATTTTGATTATTCTCCAAAGATGAGCCTGTCTAACTTGGGCTTCTTTGAGCTCAGACCTCTTTATTAATCTCTTTACTAGGATAGTCCCTCTGACTGAGATTCAAAGCCTTCTAACTCCAAGTGTCCAAAATTCAACATCTATGTACTTAAAGCTTTCTAGTCAATCCTAGCTCAGGGGACAACACAGGGCCCACCCAGTTATAAGTCCCAGGCATTATCAGTGCAACCCAGCCCCATCATCACAATCTACACTAAGTCCTGCCCATTTGACAACTCCACCTCTCTGAGGTCTTCCTTTCTTATGATTATAAAGCTACCTGTCATTGCAATGGGCACATCCTCATTGCCACATCCCACTTTATTCCTTTACATATCAACAGGGGCACCATTTGCAAGGTCAAGCTATGGCTAATGTGCTCAATGAGGGAGGTAGTAAAGGAATTCAGGCATGATTGTCTTCTATACACCTGACACTGCTTCAATCCTTGATACCACAAGTCTCCCCTAAGCACAGGTATGAAGCAGTCTCTGAGCACTGCAAGTTGTGGCCCAAACACTCCCCCAACAAATATTTACTGGTTTCACATAGTTCTGTGGATCAAATCCAGAATCCTTCAAGCAGCTGAGTAAGCCCCAAGAACTCTAGCTCTGAGGGAGCCTTCCTGCATTCCTGGCCTCCTCACCTCACCCCCACCTACCCCAGTTCTCTTCTCTTCTTTTTTTTTTTGGTTTTTGGACCACACCCGGTGGTGCTCAGGGGTTACTCCTGGCTATCTGCTCAGAAATAGCTCCTGGCAGGCACGGAGGACCATATGGGACACCGGGATTCGAACCAACCACCTTAGGTCCTGAATCGACTGCTTGCAAGGCAAATACCGCTGTGCTATCTCTCCAGCCCCAGTTCTCTTCTTTTCAGCCTCTTCCATGCTCCTTCCTCAGAATTTTTGTTCATGCTGTTGGGAACATCCTATGTAACTCACCCTTCTATCCCTTGAGAAAATGCACTCAAATTCTAAAACCATCTGGTTCCTGTCCATTTGCCCTATAGACTGTAAACTCCATTAGCATGCAGACAGTGCTTCTCTGAGCTCATAGGAGCTCTCAGTCAATTCTCCAGTGCCCAGTCCCAAACGTAAGGCCTCAACTACACTTCTGATTCTTGACTGTGTACTAATGAGTGAAATGCAACGAATGTACATCTGAGCCCTCCTCCCAGTGCTGTCACCTTCACCTACAGTAATCTCACTGACTAGCTAGCTGATGGCTTCCATTAAACTCTGACACTGCAGCCCTGAGATGATCATAAAATAGGGTTCTTGGGACAATTTCCTCTTGATGGAAGGAGAGATGAGCAATCTTCCCGAGTCTCTGTTAGTTGCTTCTCTGAAATGAGCTGTGGAACAATATTGATTCTTTGATTCTGGTGAGTAAGCATTTTAATAATTGACTAATTAGCCATAGATGGTTCTTTATGGCCTGATAGCTAATAGGTTGGAAACCACTATTTCATAGATTTTTGTCCAGTTTTTTCATGGTTCAGCAAAATGATGAATATATAAGACTTCAACTTTGTAATTTTAGGGCAAAAATAATCACATGCAATTTGTGAATGAACAGGTATAACTTCCCATAAAACATCCTTTATAAAATTTCTGTCTAGGTACAATTTGCTGACCCCAACTTAGAAGAACTAAGCTTTGAGTCTGTTGTGAATATCATAGTAACTGCTACTCTCATTCAGAATGGAGATGTCATTCAATCTAGCATATGTTTACTTCCTATATAGACTTTGATGGTTTCTGTACTTAAGAGAATGTGTTAGACAAGATGATGTCTGCCTTTCTAGGCTTCATTTCTAATATTAGAATGAAACCCAATGCCGCTATGGCATGTAACTAATTTCTACTTCCTCCCATTCAAATAGCCAGAACTGGTTCTGTAATTTGTTGGTCCAGTGAAAAATGAAAATTCAGACATCTTTGTTCACAAAGTATTAAGAATATCAAGATGTCAATGGCAGACAATTAAAAGAACTGGAGTTCCATGAAAATGCACAGGTCACACACCATCAGGCCAGCCTGAACTCCATTCTACCTCTACCACATGTACAGTATGTCATAAATGCTGTTCATGTGAGGTTATTAATAGTATTGGATTCCATTGGTTGAAATCACAGCCAGATTTTTTTGTAACTTTGGACAGTATTTTTGGTTTCTCTGGCATACTGTGGTAGTTAACCAAACTTTCCAGTGTTCAAAGTTTTCTTACACACTGCCCATAGAGAGTTTCTGAAATTGATAGCCCAATGGGGACAGATCCATTTCTAGATGGTAGGATAGCTAGGAAATTGTATCCTGCAGATAACTGGTCAACCAAACCAGACTAAGTTATGTGTTCATCAATATTGTTCTCTATAGATTTTCCCATGTTGTATTCCACACCTTCTACTTATATTTACCAGCAAAGTTTTATCTGTGCATATGGAAAAATAAGGGATATAGTGACTTTTATAGAAGCCAGAGTTCCTACAGCTTCAAATAAAACCATCTACTGCAGTCACCAGACCACTGACATCTGCTTAAACAACCTAATTCATTGATGTGATCCCTCCAATTCTTGAGTCCCTGCTGTATTCAAACTGGACCCATAGTGTGGATTACTTGAAATTCTTGCGCTAAATTATAGGAAAGCCTTAGCTTTGTTCTAGCAGTAAGTATGGGGCTGAGGAGCATCATGCTTTTAAGCTCACTTATCCTCCGGAGTCAGGAAACAGCTCTGGTATTTCTCTTGACAACAGCAGAATATTATAGATCTTGGGATAAAACGTTTGTTTTGAAGTAGCCACTGT
Source organism: Suncus etruscus (assembly GCF_024139225.1). NCBI lineage: Eukaryota > Metazoa > Chordata > Mammalia > Eulipotyphla > Soricidae > Suncus > Suncus etruscus. The sequence goes on from NC_064868.1 coordinate 12,998,892, forward strand.
GGATTTGGAAGAATGTGTCTGATGTTTGGAGGGCAAGTGTGCTCTCCCGTAACATCTAACCCCAACTTCATATGCTGAGAAAGGATGTGAGTTTATTCATAGGCACAGAACTAAAATATACACAAAGAAATGCTGTTTGTGCAACCATAGTTGTCTATAACATCACCAGCAAGCAAACCTCTACCAGGGAAGACCCTCCCACTGCCCTGGCATAGACTTACTCCAAAGAAGGTTCTTTTAACACCCAGATAACTTAGCAACAGCAACAACCTGCTTTCAGCGCAGGGCTCTCCACATTGCCCTGTGATGGCTAGGTGAAACTAGAGGATGCTCCACATCATCCTGACTTCGATGTAGGATATACACAGAAACCAGGATCTCTAACTACAGAATCCTAACACCAACAATAGCAATTTTGCGAAAAAAATTTTACTGGGACCACAGAGAATGACTCGGGGTAGGACAACCTAGTATGCCTGGAGCCCAGAGCTGGTCTTATGCCAGAATACTTCAGGGACAAGGTCTCCTTGTATCAGGCCAAGGCTTTTCCTTTCTATTTTCCCCATATTTTGCTAGGTCTATGCAAACAACAACAGTTGCCACTCTCACACCATTTTACTGTATTTCTTTAACTCTTATCCTTAAAAAAGAGCTTAATTAAAAAATAAATGCTGTTTGTGTATTCTGCCTAGTACATATTTCTGTCAAAAGCCTTTCCTGGCCAATCTCCTGTAGAAATTATGTTCTTTCCCATTCTCTGCTCTCCCCACCCACCTGGGCCTCAGAAGTCTTTATCTTAATGCTGATCACATAATACTCTAATTGTTATTTGGCTGCTGTGGTATTACACTGTTCTCAGAGGCAAACAAAGAAACAAACTCTCTTACTTCATATTTATATCCCCAGTGCCAAACATAGAACTTATGACCCAGTCTTCAAAAATACTAAATTCATGAAGTTCAAAGTCAAAAAGAAAAAAGAAAACAGAATCCTGTTCGCATGACAGGAAATTGGGCATGTGGCAAGTCAAATGTGTCTTCCAAGTAGTGTTTTTCAGTGATCAACTGTTTTTTGTCTGGCCCATCCAACACATAAGCACATGTGGCTGCTGTGTATGGAGAATATAGCTAGTGCCACCAACAAACTGAATTGCCTTAATTTTTAATAACTACCATATGTGTTAATGGCTACCATGTGGGACCACATGATCCCCGAGGCCATATGTCTCTGTCCACTTAGCATCAATTGACATGGCTCATCAAGAAACCTGGGTGCATCTTAATCTTTCTGTTTTCAAGGATACAGAATGAGGTGTAGAATAGCATATATATACCTGTTTTCTCTTAATGTAGAGACCCTATTGAGGACAAAGAGTTGACTCTCTTGGTTTGGATACTGAAGAGAGTTTGAGCTTTTGACCTCAGTTACCAGAAGGTGAGACTACAAGTAAAATGGAACCCACTGTCCTGGTCCACAGATCTCCAATAGTAACTTGCTAGTGAACATGAAATAGATGGCATCCTGTTTCCCATTTTATGTAGTTTCATTAATCCACTTCAGGGAGAGTAGTCTTCAAGAAGACTTGGCAGTTTTGATTTCCCAATGAGAAATCTGGACATGAATTTGTGATCACCTCACATGGGGTATTTAGGCAAATGTTAATTGAGAGAGAGATTGCTCTGCAAAATGGAATTGCCTGGCCATTGGAACATACTATTTGGACAGGTGACTGGTATGACTTCAAATGCTCACCTTGGTGTAATGAAGTGTGCTTGACTATGGTGAAACATCAAAATTCCTACAGATTTGACTTTTATTGACCAGACAATTATCTGTCTGGATAATATAAAAGGAAAGGGAGGTCAGGAAAGGTTACCTGAGGCCAGTTATGCACCATTAAGACAAATGTGTGCCATTGGACATGTTACTTAGGGGAGAAGGCTGTATGTGGACAGTTCAAGAAAAAAGTTACCTTGAAAAGATGCAATCTGACTCTTCCAAAGTAAGAGTGAATTGTGACTCACTCTCCTTCATTTCACTTCATGGATGCTCATTTTGTCTTTTTTGTTTCTTCTGTTTCCTTCCCCTTTTTCTGACTACTTGAATGTCACTTACCAGATCTGGGTTCTTACTCTGAACATATGTTGGGGAAGGGGGCAGATGGAAGCTGGGAGGAGGAGGGGGAGGAGGTGGAAAGGGACTGTGAATTAAGGGAGAGTTCTGGCTGGGTGGAACATTTTTATTTAAAATTTGAGACAATTTCTGGCACTAATGTGCATGAAAGTTGAGTAGACCCAGGAGTGAAACTTGGGGACTCTACCTAAGGACCAAGTACCCAGCACCTTTCCAAAATTGTCAGTTTGTGGAACCCAGCCACAGTGTAATGACTGTATTTGATTCTTTTGCTTGGACAGGAGGTCAAAGGCTCAGGGGACCATGGGTTGCAGCAGAATTAGCTAGACTTGAAACCCCCAAGAGTTGCTATTGGGGGAATTTGACTCTGCTCACAGAAGTGCGGCTTCCCTGGTGTCCTCTCCTTTGACCCTCACTGGAATGGCAGCTCTTCATTGTCATTTGGGTAGCAATTACTGCTCCCCTGAAATTCAGTCCTGAAGCTCTAGAACTGTGACTTCTTCCTCAAGTTGTCAGCTTGTTTGCGACTCATTGTCCTTATAGATATGAGCAAGTTGCAGTCTGTCTTGGAGCCACAGATTGGGAGATGATGACAACTTTACCCTGGTCCTTATGAGGTTAAACTGTTGGTCACGAGCATGTGGGAGAGGGAAAGGTTATGCTTTCTTGGCCCTAGTGTGGCGGTTGTGAAGCCCAGAAAGCCCTGACAGATGCAATCTCTCTCCTTGGATCCAGGTTGCTTTGAATGCTGCATCAAGTGTCTGGGAGGAGTCCCTTATGCCTCTCTGGTGGCAACCATCCTCTGCTTCTCTGGGGTCGCCTTGTTCTGTGGCTGTGGGCATGTGGCTCTTGCAGGCACCGTGGCAATTCTTGAACAACACTTCTCTACCAATGCCAGTGACCACGCCCTGCTGAGTGAAGTGTAAGTATCTTCTTCCCTGAAAGAAACCATGTGAAATGCAATCACCACAAGTGTGGGAGAAGACTGGCTGAAAGTCAATGACTGGCCTACCCACAGGATATAAAAATGCCTACAAGAAAAGAAAAAGGAAAAGACTGGGGGTGCTGGTCTTCCCCACACCACAGTGGCCTTTCAGAGCACTAGATGTGGGGACTATGGTGAGGTGACTGTTTAGTTGCTCCCACAGAACAGGAGCCATGGGGCCGGAGAGATAACATGGAGGTAAGGCATTTGCCTTGCATACAGAAGGACGTTGGTTCATATCCCAGAATCCCATATGGTCACCCAAGCCTGCCAGGAGCAATTTCTGAGAATAGAGTCAGAAGTAACCCCTGAGCACTGCCAGGTGTGACCCAAAAACAAAAACAAAAACAAAAAGAATAGGAGCCATTTTTGTTTGTGGAAGTGACTGTCCCCAAAATAGTAGAAGTCATGAGCACTTAGCCCAAGTCCACAGGAGTAGAATGAGCCATGAGCCCTGTGATCTCTGGAAGAAGCTTAATCTCACAGGGCATCATCCAAGGCCAAAAATGCAAGTACCTGGGCTTTTGCAGAAAACTCTGCCTTCTTCTTCTGGGATCCTTGATCTCAAACTCCCAGAGATCTTTCAGAAGTCCTCCATGTCCCTGCTTCTTCCAGACCACCATCATTGCCTCTGGGGAGAGAATCCCAGCGCCACATGATGCTAATGGCAAGCCCAAGCCATCTGGTCCTCTGATGTCCTTGAGAGGAGGAAAGTAATTGTGAAGGCTGGAGTAATAGAGTGAATAGGGCTGGCATGTAGCTGACCCTAGTTTGATCCCCACCTGTAGCATCACAGCCCTTAGGATGGTTTTGGATGGTGGTAGATGGTGAGACCTTTCTCTGCCATCTCAGACCACGTGGCTCTGCAACCCCCTTCAGCCGGCAGGTATGTGGGTTCAGGAGAGCGGCAGGTATAGAATTCACTCACAGGCAGGCTTCCAGAGAAATAACATCTTCATTTGCCCTGGCCATCAAGTGTGACCTATATCATAAACCTATTTAAGCACATGCCATTCTTACCTTGTCCTGCATCTTAACTTCTTTTATTCATGTCTCCTCCAACCTACATGCTGGCAAATCCCCTTTGGTCCCTCAGGCCAAACCTTTTATAATCTCCCCCAGACCCCTCCCATTCCTGGGAGAGTCTAGCAGGAAAAGTCACAGGTAAATCCACCCAAGACCCCTCTCAGGAATGGGAGGGTCTAGTAGCTCAGGTTACACCAAGAATGTGGGGTAATACCCACCATCCCACATGGTCCCCTGAGCTTCCCAGGAGGGATTCCAGAATTAATGCCTGAACTCCATTAGGTGTGGCAAAAATATCTAGTTGTGAGTGAATTTTCTAGATCTCAAACCGACCTTACTAGGATCACTCCTGGAGTAAGCATGCCAAAGCAAAACCACCTGTCTAGGTAGCTCCATCAAGTAAGTCTGAGTGCATGCATAAGGCTCAATCACAATGCCACTAAGTGCCACACAGGTGGGGTGGCAGTTTAGTACAGTGGACAGAACGTATTGTCCTTTAGTTTTTGATGGAGACAATATTGGCTTACTGGATGGGATGACTAAGGGGTACAGTTTAACATCTCTTCAAAACACACGACCAACCTACACTACCATGCAAGAACACATTCTCCTTTGGAAGGGAACAACTGTGGCAACATGCTGGAGGCTGACAGCCATCCAGGCCTGTGTCTGCTTCCCTGCCCAGTGAGGACACTTCAGGGTAAAGTATCAGAAAACCCAATGCTTGCCTAGAGTACCCCATTATTCCAGAGAAGCCATCACACCCAAGTTATCCATGCCAGAGGTCTGGAAACATCATCTCTATGTGAGGTTGTAGATTTACTTAGTCGGGTGCTATCTTTCCACAGGATCCAGCTGATGCAGTATGTCATTTATGGAATTGCATCCTTCTTCTTCCTGTATGGGATCATCCTGCTGGCTGAGGGCTTCTACACCACGAGTGCAGTGAAGGAACTGCATGGCGAATTCAAAACTACTGCCTGTGGCCGCTGCATCAGTGGCATGGTGAGTGCAAAGATTGCAGGTGCTGGCTTCAAGCCTAAGCCATGAGTCTTACAGTTTCAAGTGAGCACACAAGCCTTTGGTTCCTGCCATGTCAAACCATATGCCACAGGGACTGGAGTAGGTATGTGCCTGTGCCCAGAAAAGTTCAGGAGCTACCAGCATGGACCAGGTCTACCAGCCTTGCAGCCATCAGAATCTGGTTAATGTATGGCAGGGGACCAGATCAGAAAGGTCCCAAGTACCAGACTTAGGAGGAAATTGCAGAGAGCTGGGATTTCTGGAGACATGGAGGTTAGAGACGATAGATGTGTGAGTGTGTGTGGTCACATGAAGGAGATCACTTTGAGGTTTGGTGAGGTAGAGAATCAGCAAAATAAGGAGTCTTGGGGGAAGCTAGAGAAGAATTGAAGAAAATGCAAGGAAATCCCTAGGGCTCCAGGATAGAGTTGCCCCAAAGATTATTGAGAATGTGAGGCTTCTAGGGCCCTGTACTAGGGGAGATCTCAGGTACCCTTTCCATGTTACCCTGTGTCTGTCTGCTCTCTTAAGGGTGAGCAGTAGCTGGCTCCCTCCCAATCCTAGGCTCCACAGACTGGCATTTGAGCTCCCCATGGAAAACTCGGTCCCTTTTTTTTTTTTTTGCTTCTGGAGCTTTAATTAATTTTTATCTATTATTTTTGGCCATACTCAGTGATGCTCAGGTTATATACATGGCTCTATGCTTAGAAATAAGTTCAGAGGACCCATAAGGTGCTGGGAATCCAAACTAGGTCAGCAACGCAAGTACCCTACCCACTGAACTATCTCATTGGCCTCTTATGCCTTTGGAGCATATAAAGCCACACTATTGTGTTAAGTTCTGGTTCATAGGACAGCAATAGGACTGGCGCTGTGAAAGGAGGCAACCCTAATCTTCGTCTAGGCCATACACACAGGGCCTGCTTTGCCTCTGACTGACTGCCCCTAGACTGCCCCTCTATGCCCACACCAGTTGCACCCAGCATTAGCGTGAACCTTCTCCCAATAAGCCTGAACCAAAGAGGGCAGTGCCCCTTCTCCTTCCTCGCTCAGTCCTGTCTGCTTCCATGCTGGGTCAGTCCATGTACTTGTCAACCACACAAGTGATTTTAGCCCCTATGAAGGATGATCATGATTGCTAGGTCCTTTGGTGTAAAATAAAAATAAAAATTCACAAGCTGGTGAGACCGCCAGATGCACCGTGTTTCTAACCCCTCAGGTGGCTGGGTCTGGTGAATCAGGGTAGCTGGAAAGTGGTTAAGGTTGGTTGGTTTCTGATCTGAAATCTGATGCAGGGATGGGAGCTTGGATCCTCAGCTTCTTTTTAGGGCTCCACAACAGAATCCTGAAATCGGATGTCTTGATTTTGCAGAAGGGGAAAATGGTCTCTGCTTGGCTCACCTGCATTCATTGGCCACCGGGGACCTTGGAAAGGGAAGCAGGATCCTAGCGGGGGTTGCAGGCTGGAAATGTCATGTCAACAGCATAACATTAAGCATGACAGAAGGTGAAAAACTCAGTTCTTAAAAGAAACCACCTTCTGGAAATAAATTATGGCATGATTTACTGCTTTCTGGCTTTACATTTCTCCAGCTAAAACTCTCTTTTTTTTTCTACATATATATATTTTTTTTTATTTAAACACCTTGATTACATACATGATTGTGTTTGGGTTTCAGTCATAAAAGGAACACCACCCATCACCAGTGCAACATTCCCATCACCCAAGTCCCAAATCTCCCTCCTCCCCACCCAACCCCCGCCTGTACCCTAAACAGGCTCTACATTTCCCGCATACATTCTCAATATTAGGACAGTTCAAAATGTAGTTATTTCTCTAACTAAACTCATCACTCTTTGTGGTGAGCTTCCTGAGGTGAGCTGGAACTTCCAGCTCTTTTCTCTTTTGTGTCTGAAATTTATTATTGCAAGAATGTCTTTCATTTTTCTTAAAACCCATAGATGAGTGAGACCATTCTGCGTTTTTCTCTCTCTCTCTGACTTATTTCACTCAGCATAATAGATTCTGTGTACATCCATGTATAGGAAAATTTCATGACTTCATCCCTCCTGACAGCTGCATAATATAATCGAGCTCCCATACGATCCAGCTATACCACTCCTAGGAATATACCCTAAGAACACAAAAATACAATACAAAAATCCCTTCCTTACACCTATATTCATTGCAGCACTATTTACCATAGCAAGACTCTGGAAACAACCAAGATGCCCTTCAACAGACGAATGGCTAAAGAAACTGTGGTACATATACACAATGGAATATTATGCAGCTAAAACTCTCAAAGATGATGCTGGTTCCAGTCTGGGGTTGAAGGGGAAGCTCCATGACAGAGTAGTAACATCAGAGATACTCAGCTGCCTATATCAAGTTGTCAATCAGAACAATATGAAAAGTCTTATGTAATTCAGGGAACTTTTACAGGGATATGCAGGAATATGGCTCAGAGGTAGAGAACATTTGGGTTCTCCGGTTTTGTTCTGGCTTTGCCAAAAGGAGTATTGAAGGGAAGGAGGCAACTCAAAAATAATACTGGGGATCAGAGGAAATAACAACCAAATCAGGGGCCAGGACACTGGCAGTTCCAGCTTGTGCCAGGGCATGTCATGGCATTCAGTCACCCACTACCTATGGTGGCCATCTTTAATGTGAGCTGGTATATGTTAAGGTAAGTTCCAAGGGCCCCAGAACTATAGTATCTCTCATGCCCTGGGAGACTTGGGGTAAAACTTTGTATTCACCTCCTCACTGAAGTATTTCCTTGCTTATTTGTTTCCCCATCTGCTCTAAAAATATCTCCCCTGCTCCTGTGGGTAGTTTGAACTGATGTGTGCTCATGGATTACATTTTCTAATTACCAGACAATTGGATCTGCATCAATTTGCCTTTTAGTGGGTGTTAAGGAATGGTGGACGGGAAAGAATACTAGAGCATGTGCCAGAGGCTATGGGGTATCCCTACCCCCCAGTACTATTGCCTCAGCATCCAGGGCCTTCAACACTGTGATAAATGCTAAGTTAAGGGGCTCGATAAAAGTGCTTACTCAGTAAGTTAGGTCACAGGGGAGTGTTAGTTATGGCCATAGCGACAATTTAAGGACAGAAAGATACACCAGGCTTCTTCCTGTTGCGTTCTGGACACCTTTTCCACAGGGAAACAGTTAAGCTGTTCACCAAGAGGCCTAGCTCTCACTAATTCTTCCTAGAAGCCTCTGCATCCATTTTAATTCACTAAAGGAGACAAGTCAGTGCTGGAGGTGGCCATGACAGGCAGGGCTCCCTATAACGCCCTCCCCACTGAACACTATCTTTCCCTTTGCAGGCAAAGAACCACTGGCCCTTTGCCAAATCTCTGTGGCGGTGTTAGAATGGTTATATTCTTTTAAAGTGTAAGAAAAAGAGCTGCTGCTTTCCATAATTTTAGAAAAGAAAAATGCTATGGAAGGTTAAATAAATGTTCGGGAAAGGGGAAGGGAAGGGAAGGGAAGGGAAGGGAAGGGGAAGGGGAAGGGGAAGGGGAAGGGGAAGGGAAAGGGAAGGGGAAGGGGAAGGGAAAGGGAAGGGGAAGGGAAGGGGAAGGGAAGGGAAGGGGAAGGGAAGGGGAGGGGAAGTGGAAGGGGAAGGGGAAGGGAAGGGAAGGGAAGGGAAGGGGAAGGGAAGGGGAAGGGAAGGGAAGGGGAAGGGAAGGGGAGGGGAAGGGAAGGGGAGGGGAAGGGGAAGGGGAAGGGAAGGGAAGGGAAGTGAAGAAGGGAAGGGGTTGGGGTAAGGGAAAGGGAAGGGAAGAAGGGAAGGGGTTGGGGTAAGGGAAAGGGAAAAGGAAGATAAAGGAAAAGAAAGGAAGAGGAAAAGGAAGGGAAAAGAAGAAAGGAAAGGGAAAGGGGAGGGGATGAGACAAGAGGGGAGAGGAGGGGGAGGAGGGGAGGGGAGGAAAGGGCAGAAGAGGAGTGGAGGGAAAGGGAGGAAAGGGGAGGAGAGGAAAGGAGGGGAGGGGAGGAAAGGGGAGGAGAGGAGAGGAGGGGAGGGGAGAGGAGAGGAGACTTGTTCTTGGAGTTTCCGGGGGGTGACCAACAGGAGGCAGTGTTTCTCTGAGCCTGACCTCAAGCCCTCCTGGAACCATCCAGGTATTGCCAGCAGCAAGGAAAGTTGGAATGTTCAACGTCTTCAGCTGAGCTTCAAAAAATAAAAGTCAAACTTGAATTCCAAACCCACACCCACACCATCCGTGGGCGCACATTCTGAACATGTAAATACCACAAACAGATTTGAAGCAGCCTTTCAAAGTTGTCTGAAAATTGGTAGTCAGGGAGGAAGGGTATGAAGAAAGGAAAGCAATATGATTCTATTCTCCCTGAAACCGCCTATGGCAATGTGTGGGTGAGCACGAATTTTTCCTGAGCTGTTGCTTGGCTTGCAGAGCTGCTGTGAATTTTAAAGACAAAAGAAAACTAGAGGGAAATGAGAATTGCATCAGATTCCCTCCGTATGAAGATTGGGTTCAAAGGTATTTTCAACCTTTAAGAAAGGGTTTAACAGGACCGGAGATGAACGCGGCTGATCCAGGACAGACTTCAGTTCGATCCCCGGTGTCCCATATGGTACCCCAAGTCAGGAGCGATTTCTGAGAGTGTAGCCAGGAGTAACCCCTGAGAGTCACCGGTGTGGCCCAAAGGAAAAAAAATGGTTTAACAGCTGATGCTCTTTGTAATTTTGCAGGCTCCAGGAACTAGTGAAGTTCCATTTTCGGATGGATTGGAGTTTAGCAGCTCTACCTCATGGAGTAAAATGCAGGTTCTTTCAGAGAAGGTCTGAGAGAAGGTTCATGCAGTGAGAGACCCTGGACCGAGAAGTCCTGGGAGTAAGATCATGTTTAGACACATCACCCCATTAGAAAGATTAGGAGCTCTGTGACCTTAAACAAAGGAATCATCTCAAGGTCCCATGTTCGTGCTAAAGAAGGATCTGAAGTGGTTCTGGGGGTGTCTGGTCAGAGCCCGTGACCCATCTTCCTGTTCATTTTTCACCCAGTTCGTCTTCCTCACCTACGTGCTGGGTGTGGCCTGGCTGGGCGTGTTCGGATTCTCTGCTGTGCCCGTGTTCATGTTCTACAACATCTGGTCCACTTGTGAAGTTATCAAGTCTCCCCAGACCAACGGGACGGCGGGTGTGGAGCAGATCTGTGTGGATATCCGGCAATATGGTACCTCCTTTCACTGTTGATGCTGATTGCCCGAGAGGACCCTGATTTCTCTGTGGCTCCCTGGGCAACCAATCACCACACTGTCCGGCCTTTGTTCATCAGGAAAGCAAATACTGTCCCTCGTCATGTTTTCTAGATGGAAATCTCTCTGAGTTTATAGGCAAACAAAAATCAGGGTATGACCCCTTAGCACCTCTGGGTGTGGCCCATGTCCCCCCAATAACAAAACCTGCACTCAGACTATTTGCACAAATACACCATTTTTTAAAAATAAATTTTTATTGTGATCTAGGGCCCGGAGAGATAGCACAGCAGTGTTTGCCTTGCAAGCAGCCAATCCAGGACCAAAGGTGATTGGTTCGAATCCCGGTGTCCCATATGGTCCCCCGTGCCTGCCAGGAGCTATTTCTGAGCAGAAAGCCAGGAGTAACCCCTGAGCACCGCCGGGTGTGGCCCAAAAACCAAAAAAAATTTTTTTATTGTGATCTAAGTGTATTACAAGTCTTTCACAGAATTATTTACGGTACATAGTGACACTGAATGAAGGGCATTCCCACCACCAGTATTGTCCTCCCTCCACCCCTGTTCCCAGCATGTATCCCATATCTCCCTCCTTTACCCCCCAGAATACTAGTGTAACTGGTCTCCACTTTACAGCTTGTTAAATACACCATTTTTTTATGCTAGATTAAAAGGTACCTTTTAGTCACAGAGAGCCTAATATTGCATAAGACTGTTCAGGGAAAAGGATTTCCAGATATTTACTATAAACATTTTCCCTGAATTTTTTGTATAATCCCATACAAACAGCACTAGGTAATTCAAATAATTTGCAAATCCAGTGTTTGAAGGCAGGTTTTGTGGAAATGATGCCTTGCTGTATGGCATCATTTCTGATACTACAACATAAAATATAAATTTATTTAAACTATCAGAATGAAATGGATTTTTTTTTTGGTACACCGTTCCTGGAGGTACTGCAATATGAGGTCGATGCATGGAATGGATGGAGCAAGCTCCTATTCCAGTTCCTAGTGCCAAAAATCCATTTAATAGATGGTCGTCGGCTAGACGACGTATCAGATATTAAACTGATAAGAACAGATACTACACTTGATCTTAGCCAAAAGCGAGAAGCGATTGGAATGGATTCTTTTTCTTTCTTTTTTTTTTTTTTTGTTTTGGTTTTTGGGCCACACCCGGCGGTGCTCAGGGGTTACTCCTGGCTGTCTGCTCAGAAATAGCTCCTGGCAGGCATGGGGGACCATATGGGACACCAGGATTCAAACCAACCACCTTTGGTCCTGGATCGGCTGCTTGCAAGGCAAACGCCGCTGTGCTATCTCTCCGGGCCCTGGAATGGATTCTTGAAACAAGTAACTAAGGCTGGCTCATTTTTTGGGGGTGCCATACTAGTAGTGCTCAGGGATTATTCCTAGCTTTGCATTCCAGAATTGCTCCTGGCAGGTCCAGGGGACCATATGGGATGCTGGGGATCAAATATGGATTGGCTGCAGGCAAGGCAAATACCCTCCCCACTGTACTGGGGCTTTGGTCCATTTTGACATAGAATAGCCACTTCTCTACCTGTCAATTAGTTTGAAATTCAGACTTTCCTGCTGAATGTGAGAAGGTACCATTCTAAGGAAGAATTTAATTGGTGCTTCTAGCCAGAAGGGATATGGAATACAGTGGGGGATTTTCAGCAGAACTGAAGAAATAACTTGTTTCTGTACTCGACTAGAGAGAAAAGAGTATTTTGTTTTTGCTTGTTTTTCCTAGAGTGGCTTTTATCCTTATCAAGATCCTTATTTTTATCCTTATTAATATCCTTATTATCCTTATTAATTTATCCTTATCATAATATAAAACTTGCATAAAACTTCCTAGGGCCAGGGAGTAGAGAGACAATACAGAGTAAAAGTGCTCACTTTGCATGCAGCCTATCCTGTTTGAGCCCTAGAACCTCATGGTGACCCAAACACTGCCAGGAGCAATGCCTGAGCACTGCTGAGTGTGACCCCAACAACTGCTTTCATACAACTCATATAAACATGCTTTTCTTTGTAATGGAGTAAGAAGTGAATCTAAATTTTATTTTTTAATATTTTTAAATAAATATATATCATGTCCCTATTCCTAATTACTGTTAACAAAAATTGATAGTGATATAAGTATATCTTATGATTTTTTTTTTGTATTGTGGCCAGAGACATCATTTACAAGGTTGAGCACATGTTTTGCATGTGGGGGATTTCATGTAGACCTATCTCAAGCCAACTCAGAGTCCCCCAACACCACTGTGTCTAGCCTCACCCCTCAAATGTCTGTACTTAAATTCATTTCTTTCGGGCCTGCAGAGATAGCACAACGGGGTTTGCCTTGCAAGCAGCCGATCCAGGACCAAAGGTGGTTGGTTCGAATCCCAGTGTCCCATATGGTCCCCCGTGCCTGCCAGGAGCTATTTCTGAGCAGACAGCCAGGAGTGATCCCTGAGCACCGCCGGGTGTGGCCCAAAAACCAAAAAAAAAAAAAATTCATTTCTTTCTCTGACAGTTTGGAGACACTATCTTTTCCATAGGGTTTACTCTTGGCCCATAGCAAGAATGGAAGGAATGTTTTTGTTTGGGGGCCATACCTACTGGTACTCAAGGGTTACTCCTGGCTCTGTACTTGGGATTCACTTCTGGCAGTGCTTAGGGAACCATATGATATTGAACGCAAGTTGGCCAGTATGAAAGGCAAGTACTATTGCTTGGGCCCTATAAAAATTTTTTTGGTTTGTTTTATGGACATATCCAGTGGTACTCAGGGTTTATTACTGGCTTTGCACTGAGAAATCACTCCTGGCAGGCTCAATGGACCATATGGGGGTGTTGGGGATAAACCCCAGGTTGGCTACATGCAAGGCAAGCGCCTTACCCACTGTGCTATTGCTCTAGCCCCAGAAGGAATTGTTTTAATCCTTTTGGAAGAGATGTTATACATCTCTGATGAAGGACTGTGTTATTTTTTTTCCAAATTTCTAATACATTGCAAGAGACATAAGAATGAATGTAAAAAAAATACCATAACAAAATGCTAACAAGTTTTTTAGGGGATTACATTCTAATAAATAAATAACTTCAAACTGCTATAACAGTTTCTGAATCTGCACTCAATTGCACAGATAACCAGTGGTAGATAGCTCATTAATGAAGTTTGAATGGCAAGGTCAAAGGTCTGGCAGAAATTCATAGCATCTCAGAATCATGTTTGATGTGCAAGGCTGCCCTGCTGGTTGACTTCATTGACACTCACGCTAGGGGAAAAAAACTTGCTTCCAAAATCATTCCTGACAAGTACCACCAACCCAAGCACACAATCAATTAGGCTTTTAAATTTTCATATGGACTTAATGATTTTGCTCTTCTTACCAAGGAGGGTATGGTGTTCTCAATCACCTGTTCTACAGAAGACACATTTGTCCATTGGAAGTGAACCACAGCACCTGATGACAAGTAATTGGTATCTAAAAATGAGGTCTGGTGGAGCAGAAGAATTAAAGTCTGAGACTGTAGCAATAGCACAGTAAGTAGGGCATTTGCCTTGCACTTGGCCAACCTGAGTTCAATCCCCAGCATCTCATCTCCTATGGTCCTTTGAGCCTGCCAGGAGTGATTTCTGAGCACAGAGCCAGGAGTAACCCAAGTACTGCCAGAAATGGGCCAAAAACAAACAAACAAAAAACTCAGATCTCTTGGGCTTCTGTCCACAGGTATCATCCCTTGGAATGCTTTCCCAGGAAGAATATGTGGTTCTGCCCTTGAGAACATCTGCAACACCAATGAGGTAACATCCTATTGGACCCAACAACTCAGGATCACTGTGTACCTGAGGACAAGCAAAGGGGCTCTTGGAGGAAATGGGAAATGGCAACAAGTACTGACCCCTTGTATGAACTCTAGGTTCAATCCCAAGCACTGCTGGTTATGACCCAAAACAGCTTTTTGGATTGAAGTCACATGGGCTAATTATGCTAGTGAGGTAAAGTTCTATTTTATGAACTTCCAAGACACTTGCTTGTAATGTCCAATATTTGGCACCTAGAAAAATGACCCTCTCATGTAACTCAAGTAAGATTCCCCTAGAATCAAGCATTACCTTGGCAATTGCTGGAGAATTGTCCCTCTCCTTCAAATCTGAAAGTATAAATCGATTTTTTTCTCCTTTCCCTTCAGACAGTAGAACATTTGTTAGAGGCCTGTGAATTTTCCAAGATTTCCACTCGTTTAGGTTTGGACCAAGTCATGGTTAACCACTGAAGTCTCTGCAATGAAATGACTATGATTTCTTCTTTGCCTTTATGTCCAATCTCTAGAATATTTCCAGGCACTTGCTGCTATTTTATAATGGCAAATTATTTTTTAATGATGACAAATTCTTAAAGACACAAACAGGACTTGCAGATTCATGAAAATTCTTATAGGGATTTGAAAAGTGAGGATTTACTGAAATGAGTTCCTGGCTTATACATAAATGTGTGCCATCCATCATTGGGATAGGCTCAAAATGGCATTAGACCTCTAGTGCACAGCTGGCCCACATGTCCAATAAGAGGTGAGGGCAAAGAAATGGGTCAAAAAGGAGACAACATACTTGCCCCAGCTTTGGGCAAAGAGCTCTAGAGCCACTGCCCAGATGATACTGATGTAAGTGCTCTGTTTTTTCTAGTTCTACATGTCCTATCACCTGTTCATCGTGGCCTGTGCAGGTGCTGGTGCCACAGTCATTGCCCTGGTGAGTAACAGCCAAGGACAACCCTCCTGCATTCCCTGCCATGACAGAGTTCCCTTGCAGCTCTGGTCAGCCAGTCTTCTGATGCAGAGGGTTCTGTGACTCCAGCTTGGTTAAGTGTTCCCGACGTAAACTTACCATGTATCTAGATTCCAGGAAGTTCCAGTTGGCACCAACTATACCTAAGATATTGGCATTCTAATGGAAAGGAAAATGGTGCCAACCCCTTTTAACTGGAACTGACTGGTTTGATGGCTATTTAGCCATTATTTTTCTGACTGGTTGATGGACCAGTGCTTAATGAATGAAGCACTATCAAATCCTTAGCCAAGAAAACATTTCCAGATGTCTGTTTGCATATTGGTACAATTGAGCTGGTCCTGTGCAGTTGTTCTGTTATGGATAAATCTCAAATATTGAATTTGTGAATACCAAGTCACTGTTTTCCAGGGAAATGGGCCACTGGTCACAATCAACTTTGTGGGTACTTCTATTTAAAGATCCCTTTGGGGCCTGACACAGTACAGGGATTAAGGTACTTACATGCTAGTTCCCTGAGCAGTTTTGGTCTTTCCCTCAAGGAAAGACCCTATTTGATGTCTTTTGTACAACTGCTGATTCATTAAATTGTACTCATGGCCAAGAGAACTCATGCAAATGAAGTTCATTTTACACAAATCTATGTCATTAAGGAAGCTCATTGCCTCTCATGCTTAAAAATTGGGCTTACAAAGACATTTTAGCACCTTGGCAAACTCCCCCATCTGTGAATAATGATCAACTGTGTATGTATGCATATAATCTGAGATGGTTTGGTTTATCATGTCAAGAACTCTGTTAGGTGGAGCCAGAGTGATAGCACAATAGGTAGGCCATTTGCCTTGCATGCAGCCAACCCAGGTTCAATCTCCCAAATCTGCCAGGAATGATTTCTGAGTCCAGAGCTAGAAGTACCCCATGAGTGCTGCTGAGTGTGTAACAAAAAAAAAAAAAAAGAAAGAAAGAAAGAAAGAGAAAGAAAGAAAGAAAGAAAGAAAGAAAGAAAGAAAGAAAGAAAGAAAGAAAGAAAGAAAGAAAGAAAAGAAAAGAAAAGAAAAGAAAAGAAAAGAAAAGAAAAGAAAAGAAAAGAAAAGAAAAGAAAAGAAAAGAAAAGAAAAGAAAGAAAACTATGTAGAGAAGGGGAATCAATCAAAAGTTGCTGTTGGGAACCAAATTCTGCAGCCTCCTGGAAGAAGCCACCTGTTAGCGGGGGTGGGGACCTGTTTTCTTGGCCAGATCAGGGGCTATAAGATGACAAGTCGGAGTTGGGCCAAGATGGTAGGGTGGAGTGAATGTGTAGCATTTAGCTCCATCTTTCTCCACTGCCTCAGCATGCTACCTGTTGAGGACCTTCACTGTGTGTGTGGAATGAGAAAAGGGGCCTGGGTAGACACGTACATCTTTTGTGGTGAGGACAGAGGGGAAGTGAAATTCCTCTGCTAGGAGCTGGCTTGCACCCTGCCTCAGTTAAGAAGTATGGTGGCCCTGGTGCTCGCGACCTGTATCTCACTGTCCTGTTTTGTTCTCTTCCACCAGCTGATCTACATGATGGCTACTACATATAACTATGCGGTTTTGAAGTTTAAGAGTCGGGAAGATTGCTGCACTAAATTCTAAATTGCATAAGGCCATTAAGGCGCTTTAGCAAGCTCTAGACTATGTAGCGGGAAGTATCACTGACACTCCAGACTAAAGCAGCAGCCTCTAGGTTTCTGCAAGTTTGGTCACAGACACTTGTAAATAGCTTTAGTCACTGCAATGTGCATGGTAGATTAACCAAATGACTTACTATATCTGAGTTATAAAACAGTGATTGCTGGCTATTTCCACCTTTTGAAAAAGGAGTCCGTTATGAACAGGCATTGGTGAGCATAAGACTTTAGAGAGAGAGAGAGACTACACAAATGAAGTATTGCAGTCTGGGATAAAGATCAAAGTTCTTGTTCTTTTTGAGTGCTTGCAATGATGCCAACGAAAACCTATACTGAAGATGAAGTGGAAGAAAACCAACTAAAATCTGAATTTTTTCAGGCTCTCAAAATTATTTCATCAAGATTTTGAAAGTTCTAAATTAAAGAACTTATTTTTCTTGTTTTTAAATAGTTCATTCTAAATCCCAGCCCCCAGTTAAATGAGATGAAAATTTGAAGAAAATTACAAACCAGTCATTTGTTTTCTCAGAAAGGAAGATTTTTGGAGGGAAGTGGGGGCATGACACAAGTATTTCTTTCCAAACCCACAAAAGTCATAGCCTTAAATTGTTGTGATTTGGTGAGTAGTAACTGATTTCTCAGAGCCAATTCTCAAAGTACATGTAATAATTGAGTGGGAAGAGACATTTGCTTCTATCTGAAAGTCTCAAACATGTTGAGAAGGAAATAGAATGTATAAGGAAGTTGAGATGTAGTATTAACTTTTTAGGAACCAGGAGGGAACTAGACAGGATATGGCCTTTTGCATTTTGCAGAGCACAGCAAATGGAAGATAAAAAAAATAAAAACTCTTAATATTTTTAGTAGTGAATCCAGACTGCACTCTCCTTAATTTTGGTTTTAACATTCACTTACTTTTTTTCCTGTTCAGTATATAGCTTTTTTTTGTTTTAGGATCTACTACAACTTTGTTCACACTCTCAGGCCCTTGGGAAATGATATTTTATCCACAGATAGGAAAGATCTTTGCATGCTACTTAGGTGAAAATAAACATACAACGTGCACCTGAACTTCTGAATTTAGTCTTTAAAATTACCCTGCCAATGGTAAAAAAAAAGCACCCTTTTGTACTTCATGTTTGCTTTTCCTTACCAATAACCTTAGACATTTTTGCCAGTTCATTCCGTTTGTATACTAACGGTCCCTCCGCCTTTAATATTAAGCACACTAGTAGAGCATGCTTCCGGTGTATGATCCTGATAGCAGAATGAGCATTAATCCCGAATAACCTCCTCCCCACGTCCAAGTAAAGACCGTCTAATCTGACTAGCTGCTTGCTTGACCTTCTGACATGCTCACTAGCCATCATGCTCACCCCTTCTCTTCCAGATCCACTTCCTCATGATACTGTCTTCTAACTGGGCTTACTTAAAGGACGCGAGCAAAATGCAGGCTTACCAGGATATCAAAGCAAAGGAGGAACAGGAACTGCAAGATATCCAGTCTCGGTCTAAAGAACAACTCAATTCTTACACATAACATGGTGGCCAGAGTGTTTCCGCCGACGAATTGAAAGCTCTGACAAATCACCACATAGCTGCTCTGCAGTACCGAAGTGTATCCCACCAAACTAACTAACGTTCAAGTCCAAACTCTTCACTGTCTGTCTCATGCTGCTGGGATGTATTTCTTGGGAAATCTTCCAGTGGGTCAATCTTTTTTTTAATTTTTTTCTTTAGAAACAGGTATTGGAGGTTTCCATGGAAGCCATTTTAAAAGGCAACACTTTGACAAAAAAAAAAGATTGCTCATCCGTTTGAAATTTTGGGCATCCTCAAGTAGATTGCTAGAGCAATCGATCTCCTCCATGACAGACAGTGGGAATATGACATAACTTGCTAGGGACCCATCACATGCCAGCATAAAAGGATGTGAACATAAATCCCCACATACTACCTGTACTTAGATGTATCTACATAGGGGATTAAAGAGCATTTGGGTGTGTGATTACTTTCACTTTCAACAGCTGATGTTTATCAACTTGGGCTCATCAAAGAGAATATGATCCTTATAATCCACTTTCATGAGCTGACTCCCCAGAAGTCTAGGGCTCATTGCTTTCTCAATAATGCTAATTAAAGTTACTCTAATTCTCCTCCTCCAACCATGGAAACTGGATTCTCACTCATTGACAAGCTTTCTTGGATCAATTTTATAACAAATTTCATTTTTAAATACTGGCCCTGTCTTCATTTCTCTGGGGGAAAATGTCAGCTCTGCCTTAATGAATACTTGCTTTAAATTTCTACTTAATTATACAATAAGAGCTCCCAAATCCTTCATGCAACTTTATTCCACAACTGTTTTTTCTTAAGAAGTGTTACCTTATTAAAATGACCACCATTCTAAACCGATTTTATGTGGTTCGAATAGTGAGTTTACAGTTTCTTACCAACAATCGCAAACCTAATTACAGAGAGACCACAGACCTCCTTCTTTTATAGACTTGAATACTTAAATTAGGGTTGATATTTATTTCATTTTTTCTTCTCTAGACCTCCATTTCCTGGAATAATAAAGCTCAATGTTCAGGAAAAAAAATAAAAAACAAAAACTACAAAAAAAATAACACTGCTTGAGTTTAAGCCATTTTCAAAAGAAATTTGCCTTCGAAATCATTGTGTTTCCAAACATTGACTATAGGTATTGGGTATTAGTGATGGTAACCTTTGTGTTGTTCTTTCTGAAATGATACATATAACTGTTGGGTGCATCAGTGCTTTTTAAGGGGGCTGCATAATATAGGATTAACTATGTATATTCACGTTAAGAATTAACTTGTGGTTTTGGCTGTTTCCTGGATTTTAAAACATATACACGTGCAGAAATGTCTTCAAATGAAAGGATGCGTACCTTTATATCAAGATGCTATTCAAATGGAACATCAAGTATACTATTTCCTTTGGGCTCTTTTCATTGTTGTTGTTAATGCCTAAAACTGCTTTTTTGGATCTTGACTATTTTAATTGGGAGAAGCTCTCCTGTGTAGAACAGTTGTTCCAGACTAGCTTGGTGCTTTGTTTTCCCGTTGCATGACACTTACCTATTTTTTCCCAGCAGTTGGGGTGCTGTTAGAGTCAAGTGTTCTAGAAGTGGCAGCATCTAAAGCCTAATTTTAATTTTCTAATTCTGGTAGCTCTTACCAAGAATTTCTCAAAGTCTTGTTTAAGTAGTCTAATATTTTTATGTAAAGAGCATTAAATTTTGCTATGTATAAATTTTTGTAACCTAACAGTGAATCAATATTTTCTATCAGTGCCAAGGGCTTCTGTAGTTCTATTCAAGTGTTACAATAAATATTTGTAGATAATAGTCAATACTTGTGTATGCTTATTTTAAAGATATATTTAGGTGGAAATAGCTGTGGATGTACTAAAAACAATGAAATAAAATTATAGCTTCATTCACTTGCCTTCTTACCCTACATAAATACTATCTCTCTCTGTCCTTAGTACGGTGTCTTTTTTAAATATGCATTCTCAAGGATACACAATTGGATGGAAATCAAATGTTCATGTGCTATGTTTCATTTCTAACAAAATGTCTATGTTTTTTGGTTTGGATTTGGGCCACACCTGGTGCTGCTCAGGGGACCATACGGGATGCCAGAAATCAAACCCAGGTCAGTCGCATGCAAGGCAAACACCCTACCTGCTGTGCTATCGCTCTGGTTCCACAAAACATCTGTTTTAAAGTGGGAACTTTGACAAAAGATTGCACTCCACTGGGCTATATTTGACACAGAGTGTCAGGACATTTTATAGTTCTCAGTGAAAAGTATGAATTTTTCTGTTGCAGCAAAGAGACCAAGGGATTAAGACAAAGCTGAAATTTATGGAAAGTAGAAACAACAAAGAACTTCCTAAGGGTTCCACTGACAATTTACAAACCCAATGCATTAAGGTCCACTGAAAACAGATGGATCCAGGACTAAGTTTTACAAAAATCTAGTTCTTATTAAGATTTCCAGCCTTTAAAGCAGCAGAATGAAAGTGGCTACTTAGGATTTCGCATGGAGCCTGTCTAAGCAACGGAGCTGTGGTCATGGTGATGCATCCAGGCTTTGCATGTGACTCTTTGTTTAAAAGAACCAGTTTTGGCCACTGGTTTTAGTTTGGTTTTGGCCCTGCTGCTGTTAAGTAAAGTGCTGAGTCAAATCAGATGATGACCCTTCACCCCAATCATACCTGGCAGGAGCCCAATTAGCAAAAGATGTGCCACACAGTACCATACTTTCTGTTGAGCGATTTGTGCAAGTCTTTAAAGAGATGAAAACAAAGCCAGAATTACAGGGAAGCTAGCCACCCACTAAGAATACAAAATGAAGTCTGTTAAAAATGAGAACTGAGTCTTGCCACTGAAAACTCTGGAGAGTTTTAGGAGATGGGAGTATGGGGGAGGGAAGAAGTTCCAGACCTGCTGAAGCCCTCGAAACTACACCTACATCCCACAGTAGCCATCACACCAATGACCCAATTTCACTGTTCCACCACTAATCTCTGCAGTCACAGTCAAGCAACAAAAAATCCAGGTATACCAATTTGGGTGGGGGTTGAAAAATCTGGAGTGTTCTCAGAGTAGAGGTAGTGGCCTTTCTTTACCCCTTCATACATCTGGAAGGACCAAGAACCACAATAATCTCACAGCCACAGAGAGATACTCACACAGCTAGCTCCACAGATCCTGGAATTCCTGGAGCACCCAACCACAACGCCTCCAAATTCTTCAATAGGGTTTTCCCAGTAGGCATATACAAAATTAGATGTGAAAGTAGCACAGAAACCACCTAAGCTCAACAAACAAAAACAACCCAGAAAGTAGCAACAACTTAGTAACCCTCCAGACAATGATTTCATGACCCCATTGTAAGATAACACAATTATCACCAATTTTTTGGTGTTTGGGTCACTATTACTGTTACTATTGCTGGCCACGCGGTTTTCACAAATTTTCTGTTACTAAAGTTTCTTCATATTTACATTACCATTTACTTGTCACAAGTAATACATAGTGAATTATTTTGCCCAAGAGGGCAGGTTTGGGGGTGGATGGGAAATGGGACAATGGTGGATGGAATTAACATTCCACCAGTGGTGAAATTGGTATTGGAACAGCAGTATTTTGAATGACTCTGTAAATCATAGTACTTAAATACAGCAATTAAAAAAAATGAGGACCAGGGTCTTGTATAGTAAGCGGAGTTAGAAACTTGTCTTGCATGCAGCTGGCCCATTTGACCTGCACTGCATATAGTTCCCCATCACCACTAGGGGGTCACCCCACACCCAGGCCCAAAAGAGGTTCGAACATTCTACAAAAGAAATGATGAAAAACTTGCTCTATGGTTCAGAATCATCACTCAGATTTTTAAAAAGGAACCCGTTTTGTTATTAGTATATTTCTTTTGTTTATGGACCATATTCGGCTGCACTCAAGGCTTACTCCTGGCTCAGGGATCACACCCGGTGGTCTTGGGGGACAATCTGTGGTAGTGGAGAAAAAACCCAGATCAGCTTCATGTAAGGCAAGCTCTCTACTTGCTGTACTATCCCTCTGGCCCCAGGAATCTCATTCTAGATCACTGTTTCTCAGAATCCACAGGTGAAAATCACATAAGTGGGGGCCAATCAGTAGGAAGGGGAGATAAGAAAGAAGGTCAAAAGAGGGCCACAGGCAGAAAAAAGGTTGAGAAACAGTTGTGTAAATGATGCAGTGATCTAAAATAATAGCCTTATGCAAACTAACCCCTAGAATATTACACCTTAACCCTTGAGAACAGTGAGCTAGCTCGAAGTGCAGAAGCTCATGCTTTGCCTGTTGGAACCCTAGGTTTGATTCCCAACACCATGTGCTCCCCTGAACACCATAAGGGGTGGCCCCCCAAACAAAAAGGCAAACAGCTCAGAATTTATTGACCAGGTGGGTGGGAAATGCAGTTAACCAAAACCAAAGCTAGAAAACTGTACAGTAAGTTATTTAGATTGGGTTTCTTTTTGTGTTTGTCTGGGAGGCCACACCCAGCAATGCTCAGGTGTTATTCCTCACTCCACAGTCAGGAATCACTCCTGGTGGTGCTCTGTGGACCAGATTGGATGCTGGAGATCAAAGTCAGTCCCATCAAAGGTCTTGGTATCCACTGTACTATCACTCCAGCCCTCAGACTGAATTTCTTAAACTCTTTCCCTCTTAAGCCCCATTTTTGCCTAAGGAATACAACACAGGTGAACACTGCCAGAAACGCCTAGGATTCCTCACAAGTTTGCTTTTTGAATTCCTTTGGTGCCCCCCAGGAGTTCAAAAACGTTTGACTAGGGACCGAAGCAATAGCCCAATGTAGTGCATTTGTCTTGCATGCTGCAGATCCAGGACAGACCCATGTTCAATCCCTAGCATCCCATTTGGTCCCCCAAGCCTGCCAGGAGCAATTTCTGAGCACAGGTACAGGAGTAACCCTTGGGCACCATCCAGTAAGGCCCCAAAACCAAAAACCAAAAACCAAAAAAATAAAAGAAAAAGAAAAAGAAAAAGAAACCTTTGACCATTGCCAAGTTTTCTGCCATCTGCATATTATCACATGATCAACACTTCTGAAAATACAGTCTAAGCAGCTCTGACTTGAGGCTGGAGCAGTGGTGAAGCGGTAGGTCATTTGCCTTGCATGTGGCTGACCTAGGACAGACTGCGATTTTATCTCCCAGCGTCCCATATTGTTCCCCAAGCCAGGAGTGATTTCTGAGCACATAGGCAGAAGTAACTCCTGAGCATCACCGAGTGCGGCCCAAAAATAAAAACAAAACAACAACAACAAAAAACTCCGACTTCAAAAGCTTGGAAAAGCCACAGCGGTACAAAGTCAGAAAGTAGGAGGTTTACTGGGGCTCTGGCTGAAATGTAGGAATAGGATGAGACCTGAGAAGACACTCCAAATAAATGCTACATGGAGCAGTTCTTGGGAAAGACTCTGAGGAGCTCTGTCAGTCAAATAACAACTCCTTGAGTGGGAACAGTTCAAAAAGGTCCCAGCCCCAGAGACACAGAATCACAACAGGGGCCCCCAAAATAGTTACTCTTAAGCCCAACAGGGTAGATGTCTATGAAACCCTGGAAGTTGGACCAAATGGCTCTTTCAGACTCCAAGTGCCTGCTTTTCCTGAGAAAGGACTGGCTGCCAGTAGCCGACATCACTGCTTACTGTGACTGTACATTTTCAGGACCAATTGTTCCCCTTAGACCAGGGGTCTCAAACTCAATTTACCTGGGGGCCGCAGGAGGCAAACTTGGGGTGATCCTTGAGTGCAAAGTCAGTAGTAAGCCTTGAACATTGGGTGGTGTGACCCAAACAACTAAAACAAAACGAAAAAGATTCCTCTAGGACAGGGCCACAAAATGTTGTACGGAGGATCGAAAACCGCCCGCGGGCCGTGACTGCTGAGGCTCACACGCCTGCCCACTAGCCCACTCCAAACCATTGCTCCCTCCCGAGAAAACACTGAAGGCTGTGCCTCACTTGAGCAGCTGCTAAAGCCAAGTCCCATGTCTGTCCCCAGGTCACCTGGCTCAGAAAGGCAATGGGCAGTGCAGCATAGCAATAGTTTGTACCTGGTTATCCACAGGGGCTGCAGAGGGCTGGAGCTCACAGAAGTGCCCACTTTCAGTCCTACCTCAAAAGGGTCCTATGCTGACTTCCCTAATGCTTCCTGGGGATTTGCAACCCTTCCCAGCCACTCTAGTAGTTGGGTTCTCTGTGGAAGAAGCTGTGCTATGGGGTGGGAGGATGTGGGATTCGAGCTGGAATCAGGAGTAGGGGCTCTGAGTTTACAAGGCTCTCATTCTAGTCCTTTGTTTTGGTTTTGCGCCACACTTGGCAGCCTTCAGGGGTTACTCCTGGCAGTGCTCAGGGAACCATAAGGGATACTATGGATAGAATCAGGGTTGGCCATGAGCAAGGCTAATGTCCTACTCGCTGTTCTATCACTCTGGCCCTTTATTCCAAGCCCTTTGACCTATCTCCTTGGCCCAAAGTGACAGTTTTACATGGTGAGTAACATCCCAGCCCCACGTTTTCACAGGAGGGCATGCAATAATAAAAACTGAACCAGTGTTGGCTATATGCAAGACAAACACTGGGACCCCTGTATTGGAAAAAAAAAACAGGAATCCTCAATTCAGGATCTCCCAGGGGTTGTCATCTAATACCTGTGTGACTCTCAAGCACACAGCCAGGAACAGCCCCTGATCACTGTGGCCCAAGAACATAAACAAAACAAACCATGACTATGGGATGATAATGTTTCAGCATATATGTCTAGCATGTGCAAAGCCTAGAATTCAAGTCTTGGCACAGCATGGTCCCCTGAGCATTTCAGGGTATGACACCTCTAGGAAACTACAAGGATCTTAGATATCTGCACCCCAACGTTTATAAAAGCATTATTCATGATCACCGAAACTGTGTACAACCTCTATGTCCATCAAGAAATGACATAGGGGCCCGGAGAGATAGCACAGCGGCATTTGCCTTGCAAGCAGCTGATCCAGGACCAAAGGTGGTTGGTTTGAATCCCAGTGTCCCATATGGTCCCCCGTGCCTGCCAGGAGCTATTTCTGAGCAGACAGCCAGGAATAACCCCTGAGCAACGCCGGGTGTGGCCCAAAAACCAGAAGAAAAAAAAGAAATGACACAGAAAGTGGAGTATTATTTGGCAATGAAAAAGGAGGTCTTGTCACTTACAACAACATAGATGGCTCGCCAGGACCTGATACTAAGTAAAATATGCAGCAGAGAAGCATAAATAATATATAATCATGCAGAATCTAAATAAGCTGAGCTCATAAAAACAGTCTGCAATGATAGCTACCAGGGCTTGGATGGAGGCAAGATCAAAGAAGAAAGGAGAGTACGGGGCCGGCGAGGTGGCGCTAGAGGTAAGGTGTCTGCCTTGCAAGCGCTAGCCAAGGAAAGGACCACGGTTCGATCCCCCGGCGTCCCATATGGTCCCCCCAAGCCAGGGGCAATTTCTGAGCGCGTAGCCAGGAGTAACCCCTGAGCATCTAACGGGTGTGGCCCAAAAAAACAAAAACAAAAAAAAAAAACAAAAAAAAAAAAAAAAAAAAAAGAAAGGAGAGTACAATTAGAAGAGAGGTGAGAACAAATAGGAGATCTAATGTATGACAGACTGATTACATTGTTAGCAATACTATTACATATTTGAAATAAATATGTATAAATATGAATATAAATATGTATAAATATGAAATAAATATTACATATTTAAAATACATTAAAGTGGATTTTAAATGCTTTTTATCACAAGTGGTAATCACATAGCATGAGGCAGGTGCTACTAACACTATGGTGGTAGTCCCTGTTTGATTCCTTATTACAGTTTCAATTCCCTATTGGGGGTCTTCTGTTAGTGGAGCCTAGGGCTCCAATATGAGGATCTGGTGAGACACAGGCCTGGAAGCAAACTTTGATGCAGGAAATAATCTACAAAGTGAAGAGCTACAAGACTGGGTTTAGGAAATCCAGCACTCAAGCAAGGAATTCAACCACCCAAGCTTTCTGCTCCTAAGAAGGAACACAGTTCAATGGAAGAAAACCAAAGAATGAGCCCCTGCCTTCCTCAAACCCCTGCTTTTATTGACAAGAATTAGGCTCCACCCTAGTGTGGGAGAGGAATATCAAATAGGGAATAATCCAATATTCCATCATCGGATCCACCTGCCTGATGGTGTGTAACCTGTGCATTCTCATGGGAAGAGTTAAGTGGAGGGGTTGGCAGTGGGACAAGGGTGAGGAGAAGCAGACATTGATGGAATGGATGGGGCTGGATACAAGAAACACTACAATATCATTGATGGTATTGGAAACCACAGTGACTAAATTCCAATTCAAATGTTTTAATAGACAAATTTGAGCTTCTGCTCTACTTGAATGAAGAGAAGGCCCCAAACCGAGATTTTTTTGAAGTGTACAAAACTAGGTTGTTTATATAGTATAATATAAAAAAGGATGAGAAAAATCATAAATCACACAGTATCTCAGGCACAGTTTTTATTGCTAGTTCTACCTCACTACAGATCATTTATGTAGTTTACTTCTACAGGAACAGTTGGCTGTAGACCAAACGATTACCAGAAGTCATCCACTTCCTCATGAGAAAAACCTGTAAAGCTAAAGACACACAAATATTAAAATAATTTAATGTCAAATTTATTCATGATCTCTATCATGTTTTTTACTTCCTGTGGGGTTTGGGACCAAGTTATAAAAAGCAATCTTATTTTTAGATCACTCATTTTCTGGAAAGGTAAGAGATAAGAGTTAAGAGGCTTGTCCAGCAGTGCTCCAGGGTCATTCCTGGTAGTGTTTGGGGAACCATATGCAATACCAGGATGCAAGGAAACTTCCTTAACCCCTGGACTATATCTCTGGCCTCAAGTCACTAATTCTGATAGACTCCATAATGTGTTATCAGCAAATACAACCAGCAATATCACAACGACAGGCACAGGCATAGAAATGAAATGCTATACCTTCCATCCTTATCACTAGACTGTGCTGCGTCAACTTCAGAGTTTTCTTTTGTCTTCTTTTTTGCTTTCTGAGACAGAGCAAAAAAAGAATTGACATTATAATGTATCAATTTTATTTTAAAATGAGACTTCTTGAATTACTATTTTTGTTTTGTCTTGTTTTCGTAGCACTCAGAGCTTACTCCTTAGCTTTGTGCTCAGAAATTACTCCTGGCAGGCCTGGGTGACCATATGGGAGGCCGGGGATCGAACTCAGATTGGCCATGTGAAAAGCAAATGCCCTACCTGCTGTGCATCGCTCTAGCCCTCATAGTACTATTTTTAAATAACACATAACTTAAAAGTCTCAAAAGGAGGTGACTTTTAAGTATAAAACTTAATAACATCAAATTTATGTACTCTCAATACCCATATTCTTTCATGCTTATATCAAATATTAATGTCTCAGGGTCCAGAACAATATTGTAACAGGAAGTGTATTTGCCTTCCACATGGCCAGCCAGGGCTCGGTCCTGGGCACCCCAAATGGTCCCCTCAACCCTATCGGGAGTGATGCCCTGAGAACTACCAGGTATGACGCAAAAATCAACCAACAAAAATTAATGTCTCGAAAGAATTAATGACTTCATTATTCATCAACAATGGTTCCATGGCATTTCACTCTTGTTTTGATTTGGGGGCATATCCCAGCAAATGTTTGGGGAATCATGTGATACCAGAGATGGCTTAGGGCTTCCTCCTAGCTCTGCACTCAGAGATCACTCCTGGTGGGCTTGGATCAAACCCAGGTCAGCTCCACACCAGACCAGCAACCGTATCAGCCCCTTTTACTAATTTTTAAAATTAGAGATATCCCAATTTTTATACAATTTGAAAAATCCCAACTCTTCCTTCTTTTTTTTGAGGGGGGGTCCACATCCAGTAGTGCTCAGAGGTTACTCCTGGCTCTGTGCTCAGAAATCACCCCTAGCAGGCACAGGGGACCATATGGGATGCCGGGATTCAAACCACCATCCTTCTGGATGTAATGCAAATGCCCTACCTCCAGGCTTCTCTCCGGCCCCTCTCTTCCATTTTTTTAACCCAAGCAAAAGAGAGAATCTCTGCCAAGAGTCTAATATATTTTAAAGACTTGAGGCTCCATTTGAACTTAGGGCTTCTATGATTTTGGGGCCTACACAGAAGAAGAGTGATTTTCCTTCCCCCAGTTTTTCCAAGCACTGTACTGGCTCCCCACCCTCAGAGCCTAAGCACCTTAACTTTATCTTCCTCCTCCTTAGTCTTCTGAATGATCTTCATGTATTTATCTAGCGGGCTGGCACCACTAGCAGACTCTTCTTTACTTTCTGGTTCACTGGCTTCACTTTCTTCCTCTATCTTGAGATTCAGGGTTTTTTCAATAAACTTCTGTAAAGGAAAGTGGCCATCAGAATAGGAAATAAGACAAGCTTTAAGACACTGAAGACTTACAAAAAAGCACAAAGTAATTGAACTCCATGCTAAAAACTCTGAAGGTGAGAGAAAGAGAAAGAGTGAGAGAAAGAGAGTCCTGGGTGTGTGGAAAGGCTGTTTGAAAGTCCTCATGTCGGCACCCTCATGCTCTTCTCGGGGAATCCCCCTAAGCCCCATGCAGCACAGCCTGGTGACTCGGGAGCCTGTCTGCATGCATACTCTCCTGTTGCTGAGAACAAGCCATACCCTAACTCCCCTTCCCACAAGTCAGGCCCTGAATCAGGGAGTCCCAAGGAGACCCCGTCTAGGAGGGGCCCCACAAACCTGTCCCTCTTACCCGCTCCTCCTCCAGCCTATTCAGTTCTCTTCGCTCCTTCTCCAGGGCCTCTTGCCGTTCGCTATGTCTTTTTTCCTCTTTCAGCCGACGCTCCCTCATCTGCTGTGCCCACAGCCGTTCCTCCTCCTCCCGTTGTTCTGCACTCCGTTCTGGACCTGCGCCGAACAGGACAGAAAAGCAGGAACATTCAGAATCATCTTTCTGATAGACTTAGAACCAGCTTGCATGAACCACTGGCCAAGACTTTGGGACCATATGCTGTGATTCTGAGACTACGCTAGTTGGCTTCCAGCTACTGGCCTGTGCCCGTGGTCTTCAAGCCCCTAGACCAGTTCTAGCAGCATGCCTGGCCTTGAACTATAGTATTCATGGCAGGGAATACTGGGTGCCCTTCCCAGGAATGAGTCTTGGGGTCCCCACAAGTCCTGATTACTTGACTGGCACTCTAGTTTCCATCAACTCTCTGCTTCTTGAGCTCTTCTGCTCTCGGTCACTCTGCAACCTTGGGGACGTTGCCCTGCACAGCTCAAGCTTGAATAATGAACAGTAAGGAACTGGCTTCCTCCATTACCATATCTCCTTAACTTGATGCACTCCCTTTCTCCACCACTCCCCACTCCTTAAGTCCCTACTACACTGCCACAGCATATCTGAGGGTCTCCTCCTTCCGCAGTAACTACTACCCTTTCCAGCACCGGTATCTGCGTGGCAGCTTTAAAGTCAATGTATTTTCTTTTTTCACCTCCTAGTGTTTGTGGGAAGGCCACACATAGAGACATGTGTCTCTTGCCTAGACTCCCAGCTCAAGGCCTAGGCCTTGAGCAGTCTTTCATTTGGTTTCTATCCTGCCAACTCTTCCCCCTCATTGTTGCAATAAAGAACCATTGCGCATTGACGTTTGCATATTAGCTATGGTACATGTGCGACATATACATGGTCGCACATTTTGGTAACATATTTTAGTTGTGGTGCTTACAATGAGTTACACTCCTTTTTTTATAAATTAAGTCACCATGAGATACAGAGTTAAAAAGTTGTTGATAGTTAAGTTTTGACCATACAATGTTCTAACACCCAGCCCTTCACCAAACAAACTAGAAACTGAGCTTATCTTCACCAAAAAAAAAATCTAGAAATTGAGCTTTCATTCAACCCAGCAATACTGCTCCTGAGAATCAACCTTAGGGGCCCAAAAGAAAAGCATAGTAACCATGCAGAAAAGCCTTCTGCACACCTACATTCTTTGCAGCGCTAGTCACAATAGCCAGAAACTGAAAACAACCCGCATTGCCCAAGAATGGATTAGTGGATAAAGAAACTATATACCTTAGGAACACAAAAATACAATACAAAATCCCTTCCTCACACCTATATTCATTGCAGTGCTATTTACAATAGCCAGACTCTGGAAACAACCAAGATGCCCCTCAACAGATGAATGGCTAAAGAAACTGTAGTACATGTACACAATGGAATATTATGCAGCCATCAGGAGAGATGAAGTCATGAAATTTTCCTATACATGGATATACATGGAATCTATTATGCTGAATGAAATAAATCAGAGGGAGAGAGATGCAGAATAGTCTTCCTCATCTATGGGTTTTAAGAAAAATAAAAAAATTTACGATAATTCCCAGAGACAAAAGAGAGGAGGGCTAGAAGGTCCAGCTCACAACATGAAGCTCACTAAAAAGAGTGATGAATGCCGTTAGAGAAATAACTACATTGAGAACTATCATAACAATGTGAATAAATGAGGGAAGTAGAAAGCCTGTCTAGGTGGGGTGGGGTGGGGAGAAGGGAGATTTGGACACTGATGATGGAAATGTTGCATTGGTTCTTTACATGACTGAAACCCAACTACAATCAGATTTGTACTCAAGGTATTTAAATAAAGATATTAATAAAAAAGAAACTGTGGTACATCTACACAATGCACCCCTTCAGGTTTAATTAAGTCTCCCTCCTTTCTGCCATCTTTATAACATAACTAGAACCAATCCTACAGCCATGCCAAGGAACAGACAAACTTGCAGGCTCAACAGGAGACCTGAACCTTTCTACATTACCCTGCTCTAAGTCACCAGGAGGAACTGAGCTTGCTTCACTAGAACAGGCAGCACCATCTTCCCTCTCTCTTGACCCTTCACATGAAATTCCAATGCCTGCAGAGTTCATCCCTAAAAGCAAAAATTCAAACTCTTCCTTCAAGTGCTGAAAAAGCAAGCATGTAAACGTTACTGATTCCATACATGAATAGAAATTGCCAGAACAGAATGCTAATTTAAAAAATTTCATACCAAAAGGACTAACTCTTGCATAAAAACACCTCTTTAGGAATGGAAATCTAATGCAGCAGGTAGGATAACTGCCTTACACATGGTTGACCTGAGTTCATTCCCTGACTCTCTATGGCTTCTTGTGAGCACAGAGCCAGGAGTAATTCAACACTGCTGAATGTGGCCTCAAATCCAACAAAACAAAATTTAAAACAGTTCCTTTAGACAGGAAAGAAAAAAAAATCACTTGAGTTCTGCCTTTTCATTTCCCTTTGTATCCCAGATAAAGAGGGGAAAATAATGAATTTAATTGCTATGATTATAAATAAATTTGTAAGTTCAATGACTGAACCAAAAAATTTTATGGGGCTGGTGCAATAGTACAGCAGGTAGGGCGTTTGCCTTCCATGTGGCTGACCTGGGTTCAATCCCTGGAATCCAATATGGTCCCCAAGCCTGCCACAAGTGATTCCTGAGCACAGAGCCAGGAGTAACCTTTAAACACTGCCCCCCAAACCAAAAAGAAGCAAAAAATTAAAATTATAGGGGCTGGAAAGATAGTATGAGGGTCAAGGCATTTGCTTGCAGATACCAACCCTTGTTTGAATTGCTGGAACTACGTGTGATCCCAAAAGCATAACTGGGGGCCACTTCTAAGCAGAGTCAGAAATAGGCCAAAACCATCCCCCATGCAGGAATGCCATTCTTATAGACCATGTTAAATCCCAAAGTCACAAGGCCTTTCTAGTTACTGCTTTCCCTGACTTGCTAGCAAGAGTTTGTTTCCTACTCATTCAGGTCTCAGTCCAATGACTGCTGGCCTCTCAGGAGGCTTGCTGAGCACCCCTAATATCTCCAGATAATGAGAGATATACAAGCAACTGACATGGGGAAGAGCATCCAGAAGTTTCCACAGGAAACCTTTCTTCCTCCGAGTCCTTCTTCAGCACTACCTTAATGAGTTCCAGTTGGGATTCCTTGGGAAAGGTTCCATAGAGCACCAGTCCACACCAGAGCCTTCGAATAAACTCTTTACAATAAGCCCTTGGAAGAGCCAGGAAGAGGGCACTAGGCACACATGGCCACTTGGTCAAACAAAAACAAAAACTGACTTACTTGTGTAGTGGAAAGAGGCTGCAGTGGCAGCAGAATCCATGTAAGACATGTCGCCGGCAGGATGAATAGCAATGGTAGAATCCAGTTGTGGCATGTCGCCAGCGGGGTAGAACCCAACAGAATCAAATGGTCCGGGAAAGTTCCTTCCATCTACACAAGGAGCAGATAGGGGTCTCATGAATCTAATAGCTGCTGACACAGGACAAGGAGTGAGGACCGGGAAAAATGGCCTCACCCCACATTGTTAGAGGGCTCAAAGAGTCTGCTTGCTAGTGGGTTTTGACTTCAGGGAACAGGATTCTGGGTTGACAGCCTCTAAGGCATGCACCCTGGCAGCTATACTATCTCTCCAACCCAACCTTTTAGATATTTTTAAAAGAAAGCCTTAGTAAGGTCATTCAATTTTCAAATATGCTCATGCTCTGCCATTATTCCTTGTATGCAAGGAAAAATATTCAGTTGATATTGTTTCATACTCAGGAGGTGCCCTTCTTAAGTGCCCGTGAGTTTCTCTACATCTCCAGGACATTGATGATCTGGCAGTATTTAAGAATTATTCTGAACTCAGAAATTACTCCTGGTAGGTTCAGGTAAGGAGCAGATGGGATACTGGAGATTGAATCTGAAATGGCTGCGTGCAAGGCAAATGCCCTATCAGCTCTGCCTTCACTCCGGCCCCGGACTCCTTTTTGCATCAGATCCTGGGCTTGGGGTCACACTAGCAAATGCTTCTCTTAGAATGATTCAAGAACTCAGCTGGGAAGGAATTTCCTAACAGTCTTCTACCTCCAGATAGAGCAGTTCTAGAGTATGCGCTGGCCTTGGTTGGCTACAGAGGGTATGGCCTGAGGTATGACTATTTCCACCTTCTTTGGGGGATCTCCCCTCTGACCGTTGTGCTCACACATGACCTAGAAGCGCACAGTGGGGAGACTACACATCTGTCTGCATCTGGTAGTAGCCTCCTTGAGTACGGTACTTGGCACACTGCTCTGTTAGCCACAGTGCCACTCACACACAACATATGGGCCTGTGGATGAGGGTCCCATTCCTGACTAGGGTGCTCAGACATCCCTTAAGTTGTGCTCTCTGGGCTCTGCACCAGACACTGTATACTCTCTTGTGGTGCTGGGGTGGGGGGCCCAGGCGATCAGAACTTCACTTGGTGCATATGGAAAGCACTGGGGATCCAACTCAAAAATCTGCTGGCTTTCCCAAACCTGACTCTTTTCTAAGTTATGACATTTGGGAGCTGGAGCAATAGCATGTGGGGTGGCATTTACCTTGTACACAGCCAACCCAGTCCAATCCCTGGCATCCCATAAGATCCCCGGAGCACTGCTAAGAATGATCTCTGAATTTAGAGTCAGGAGGGATCCCTAAGCATTGCCAGGTGTAGTGAAAATATCTAAAATAAAGCTACAACATTTTGATGCTCCTTTAGCTCTGTATTAATAGTTGATGATTATATTGACTTAAGCTGCCACAGCCACTTTGCACTGGATTTCCACCAAGGCTGTGGAAGGGCATGTGCATGTTTAGCCTCATTTCATTCTCTTAATCTCTGCCCATACTTGCCCCAGCAACCCACAATACCAGTCAGGAAAGATACAGCATCACGAAGAATACAGATGTTGTTTGTGTGCTCTATTTCTGCACACTACATGCTCCCCCATATGTGATTTGGAAACGTGGGTGCTTCAGTACGCTCACATAACATTACATAGGGGTGGCATGCAACCCCAATGAAGAGCAAAGGTTACCAAGCCTCAACCAATCCAAGGCGATCCGAAGTTGGCAAGGAAAGCTGCATATTCACATATGGGCTTTCTCATAGCTTTTGAACTATGCATTTGTAGTTTTGAGACACCATAAACATACCTTCAAACTGCTTTGCCT
The DNA here is from genome assembly GCF_024139225.1 of Suncus etruscus. Lineage (NCBI taxonomy): Eukaryota > Metazoa > Chordata > Mammalia > Eulipotyphla > Soricidae > Suncus > Suncus etruscus. The sequence goes on from NC_064868.1 coordinate 13,033,430, forward strand.
TTTTTTTATAATAATGGGTGATAAGGCTTCATGAAAACACAAGTGTTCTACATTTGCTGTTCTGAAAAGAAAATTAAAATGGAACTTACATTCAAAAGAATCGAATTCCTCTCTATCCATAACATCTAGATCGTCCAGATTCGGAAATTCGTTATTGTCTTCAAGTTCGCTGGGTCTTTGAAAACCACTAAATTGGGAAAACAAAATTCATGAATATGGGGCCTTAGTCAAGTAACCCCCCCTCCTCGAGAATACGCTTACAAAAAGCCTTTTGTGAGCAGAGAAAATGCTTTAGAAAATTAAAATCAGAGAAGAAAGAACTGTCACTGACCTGTACCATGACTGTTAGCAGTGAACTCGGCGGCCTCATGTCCTACTGACCACCACACATGGTCAGGTGGCCATGAGCACCCTTAGCAGAGCAATAACACCTCTCAGGGCTGAGTTTATCAAGAACCACAGACTCTCACAGAAGGAAAATAATTCTGCAACTTCCTCACAGTACAGCTGAAGACACAACTCGACAAATCTACATGTCATAGTGGCCAACACCATCTGATCCTTCCTCAGTGCTCCATTTCAACAAGGAATGAGGGGTGAAGTGCTCATTCTGGGACCCAGATATGGGGAACTTGCCATCTCTGGAGAGTATATCTGACTCTCCAGATGTCCAGGCCTGGGCTCAGAACTGAGAGTCAGAATGGCCTACTGTGGGGGGGTAAAGATGGGATTGGAGAGGGCAGAATGACCGAGCAGTGGTCCTCAAACTATGGCCCGCGGGCCACATATTGTATTTGTATCTGTTTTGTTTCTTCATTGCAAAATAAGATGTATGCAGTGTGCATAAGAATTCGTTCATAAGTTTTGTTTTTACTATAGTCAGACCCTCCAATGGTCTGAGGGACAGTGAATTGGCCCCCTGTTTCAAAAGTTTGAGGACCCCTGAAGAGGGTCCTGGCTGATCATCTAAACCCACCATGCCTGACACCCGCCTACCACTTAGAACTTGTCTTGGTCACATGAAGGCAGGAATCTTCTGGTTTCTATTTTAAGGCTAAGTTTATTTGGCTTGCTTTGGGCCCCCTACCCAGTGCTGCCTGGAATTGTACTTGGGGCTCTCACAGAAAAACGTGTGCTCAGCCTTTTGAGCTATGGCCCTGGCCCATTAACACACATATATCACTATATCTCTTTACATATGTGCATATATAAAATACATATCTGGGCCCCTGAGCTGTGGCCAGCTGCATATAAGGCAAGAGTCTTACCCCAGTACAATCACCCTAGTCCTGCCTGTCCAAAATACTTTAAAATAATTTTTAAAATTCAGCAAAGCAGAAGAAATGACTTCTTTGCTAAAAGGGTTCTTTATTGTCTGTCTTTGAGGCTCTGCCTCATATTGCTCAAGGGTCACTCGCAGCAATACACAGGGTATGCTATGTTGTGACTCGAATCTTAGCACATGAATGCATGACATGTGCTAAAGCCCACCGAGCTACCCCTCTGGCCCCATAGAACTCTTTTTTTTTTTCAAAAGCTTCTAGAATATCACATAGCATCTACCTTCTACCTTGACTACGAATTTTACACTTCCATAAAGTGGGCTTGCACATCAGCTAATAGAACAAAACAACAATCAGACTCCACTCCTGCTGAGAGGAAGGAATGCACTGTTTACCTAGCGCCGGCTTCCAGAGAATGGTTGGCAGAGTTGTCTTCTGCTGCCAAAGGTGAGGCCCTCAGCATGCTGTCCATACAAGGATCTGTGGCAATCCCATAAGATGGTGCGTTACCTACGGACCACAGGGCACCAGGGTGAGAACATGACTCAGAGCATATGGGCTGGAGTGATAGCACAGTAGATAGGGAATTTGCTTTGCATGCAGCTGAGCTGGGTTTGATCCCCAGCATCCCATAGTCTCCTAAGCCCACCAGGAGTCATTTCTGGGCACAGAGAAAGGAGTAACTGAGTAACTGTGAGGTGTGGCCCCAGAACCAAAAAAATTTTTAAAAAGTAGAACATGGGCCCGGAGAGATAGCACAGCGGCGTTTGCCTTGCAAGCAGCCGATCCAGGACCAAAGGTGGTTGGTTCGAATCCCGGTGTCCCATATGGTCCCCCGTGCCTGCCAGGAGCTATTTCTGAGCAGACAGCCAGGAGTAACCCCTGAGCACCGCTGGGTGTGGCCCAAAAACCAAAAAAAAAAAAAAAAAAAAAAAAGTAGAACATTACTCAGTACACAGAAAGAGCACCCACATGGTTCTAAAAGAGGCAAACACTGAAAGGAAAGTATGAGGGCAGCACTAAAAGATATAATAAGCTTATGCACTTTGCAGTAAGGGCAAGGCCTGACATTCCAAGTCCCAATCTACAGGCATGCAAAAATCTGGGAAGCTTGGCACTACTCACTGCCTCAGCGAGAGTGCCAACCTGTACTTGGAGGAGGAGAGGGCAACCCAAGCAGGCACCAATGCTTAGGTGTATCAGGCCCAGCTTCTGTGTGTCCTGGTAGCCTGGGCAGGCCCCGAGCAAATGAGAAACCCACCCCAGCCTGGGCAGCCTGTACCCCTTTTGTCTAGCCACGCACCTTCCTGATAAAGGCCTTCTTCCAAGCTTTTGGTAATATCCAGTAAAGGCAGGGAGGACAGGTGGCGGGAGGCAATGCTCCGCCGCCGAGAGGGCATAGCAGTGATTGCTGGCACCTCACCCATCTGGTTGCCTGGGAATGACTCAGACCACAGTCTGCTGCCTTCAAGAGCATGTCTCCGATGAGATGCTGGCATGTTTTGCATTAAGAGTATCAGGTCTGGGTCATTTTCATGTACTATACTGTTTGCCATCTGTTGGCTGGTACGGATGTTATAGTTCTGAAAAGCTACTTCCAGTTTTTCAGCTTCCTCCTCCAGCGTTTTCATCCGAGACTTGGTGGAAGTCATAAAGTCCAAATCAGCTGCGTGGGAGTTGTGGCTCTTGACACCCTTTTCTGTGCTTGCTGTTGCCTCCCCCAGATTGTTCTGGTCCTGGGGATGCCCACTTGTGTCAGGATTGAGAGGCAGCGTGGTGCTTGTCAATTCACCAGCGGAACCAGATTCCTTTTCCTCCTTTGGGTTCTGAAACATCTCATTTTCCAAAGCTGTGGATTACAAGGACAGAAATGGAGGGGTGTCAAGAAACAAGAGGGGAACGGTGATGAATGAGGAAAATAACAATCCATTCCAGAGCATTAGTTTGAAAAAGGGATCACATTAACAAGAAGACACTTGCACATTCAATAGTAATGACGACAACTGCTGACATGCACTGAAAATATCTAGATACCACGTAAGGCTTCATGGACTCTATTTCCTCACAAACAGCATTTCCCACAATCCACTACACACATCCCAAAAGCTCCAAACATTGAAACTGTGTTCAAAATATATTGCAAAAAGACCTGAAATATTTTCTTTAGAGCACAACCTGGAAGGAGAAGGGTACTAGTAAGGAACAGAGACAGGTGATTGGGGTGAGTGCATGCTCTGCATGCCTAAAAGGAATAAAAAGAGAAAGATAGGGAGCAAGAGGGAGAGAGAAAAGAAAAGTGTGTGTGTCATAAAGGCAGGTATGAGTAGGGTGACACTGAAAGGAAAATTGGGGACACTGGTGATAGGAAATGTGCACTGGCAAAGGAATGGTTGTGGAACATGGTGGGAGTGAAACTCAACATCAGCACCTATAACTGTGTATCTTATGGTGATTCAATGAAAACAAAATGAATCTAACCTGCTTGAGTTTCTCTCAGATGCAATTTTAAATCAGTAACTTGTGCAGTTAGCTTTTTCACAGAAGAATCATAATTCAATAACTTGCTCTTCAATTTCACAGAGTTCTCGAGCTGAAAGGGTTCAGAGAAGGGTATCAGTGTAGGGAGTCTCAGCTCACTTGGGAAGAACCAACCCTTTTATGGGGCTCTTCTCTTTCTAGTCTTCCGAATCTGAGAGGTATACAGCTTGCATACATGGTATCCCACCAAAGCAACAACCAACAGCACAGCAGCTAACTTTTCTATGGTCTCTTAACTCATCTCAAAGAACAGCTGCTCCAGACCACAAGACATGTGTGAGGAGGATTGTGTTGGTCTTCTAGAGGCTCAGGGAGCGTCAATTGGCTAGAGTACAGTGGGTAAGACACTTGCCTTGCATGTGGTTAATCTCTGGCAGCCCATATGTTCCCCTGAGCACTGCCAGGACTGATTTCTGAGTGGAGTCAGGAGTAACCCCTTGAACATCACCAAGTGTGGCCCCAAAAATAAATCAGAGAGACCAAGAGATGCTGGGCTAGTAGGCACTGGACAGAAGTGGGAAGAAGCTGTGTCGGTGTGTTTTCTTTCTTCCAGATTACAATTGCAAATGTTGAGGCATAGAAATATGTGAGAGTTAGTGCAGATGAGAAAAGACAGATGTACCACACCCAAAACATCCTTCTGGGTGTTTGGAACCTGTTGTAGGACAGATGCCATTGAGGTGAGCAGGGACCGGAACGTACCTCACTTTGCAGTTTCCTGTGTAGCTTTTGCCTGTGGCTTTCCATGCTCCTGTGCCCAGATTCGCTGGAAGTTCCTGGTCTGGGATGGTCATCCAGCATTTCTGATCTGGGAAGGTCATGAGGCATAGTTCTCACCTCAGATGACCTTGCTATTTCTAAGGAGATGAGAAATAATCTGGTCAGTACCAAACCTGCAGTTCTCTAACAGACATATCACCCTTTCCTTCCTTCGCAGGAATCTCCTTAATAGGATGCTAATTAAACCAAAGAAATTAGTGTATCCTGCTTCACAAATTTACAACTAGGGGCCAATGATAGCATAGTGAGGAGGGCATTTGCCTTGCACATGGCCCAACTAAGCTCAATCTCCAGCATCCCACATGGTCACTGGAGCCTGCCAGGAGTGTAGATGCAGGAGGAACCCCTGAGCGCTGCTGGGTGTAGCCACAAAACAAAAAACAACAGCAATAACAAACTACAAATTTAGAACTCATTAACTTGGTTTTTGTTTTTGGGTCACACCTGGCAGTGCTCAGCGCTCAGGGTTTATTCCTGGCTCACCGCTCAGAAGTTGTTCCTGGTAGGCCGGGGGACCATATAGGATGCCAGGATTCGAACCACCATCCTTCTGCATACAAGGCAAATGCCCTACCTCCATGCTATCTCTCCGGCCCCAGAACTCATTAACTTGGGATGGAGCCCACATCTAGCAGTGCTCAGGACTTAACGCCTGGCTCTGTACTCAGGAATTATTCCTGGTGGTACTCAGGGAACTAGATGGGATGCCAGACATAAAACTTGGGTCAGTTGTGTACAAAGGCAAGCACCTTGCCCACCTCACCACCTATCTCTTTAGCCCCTAAATAATGTAATGCTTGTACATATACTTGTGGTTAATCCCTGGACACCTATTTCAAGGGGAGTCATACTTGCTGGGGATCTGAATTCAAACTGATGTCTCTCTCTACTGTGCCAAAATGCTGCCCCATGACAGAAGCTCTCTCTGCCCAAAGCAGCTGAACCCTGCATATGGCAGCACACTTGGGGTACGTGTTAGAAGCCTTAACGCTTCTCCCAGTAATGTCCCTGAAGGCCCCTCTAATACTGGGTATCTTGTGGCCTAGGTAGTATGAGGTTCCCCAGGCTAGTAACAGGACCGTATTTTTCAACACTGGAGGGGCAGGTAGGGAGGGATCCTCAGAAATGGATAGTGTGCAGGCCAGCTCAAGGGTGCCTGGAACCCAAACCTGGTCTCTCATAGAGGCAGTAAACATGGGTGTAAACTGGCATTTTTAATGATGTATGAGCAAGCAAAAGGGCAGCCATTGTGATCCAAGAACTATCCTTTGTGAGCACAGCAAAGAAGCTCCCTGGTACCTCCCAGCCACCTGGAGTGATGAGAAGGAGTGAGAAGAGACTCACGGTTGAGGATACGTGTGTTCTCATTTCTGCTCTCCACTAGGTCCTGCTGCAGGCGCCTGTTCTGGGCCTGCAGCGATAGGTTCTCCTCCTTGAGCATCGAGTAGCTGAACTGACACTTTGCCTTATCGTTCAGCTTTCGGTTCTGCTCGGTGAGTGCCCGGACCTGGGCCCTGGCCGTCTCCAGCTCGAGCTGCAAAGGCAGAAAATCGAGCCTGTCTCCGAACGACGGTGTGACTGACACACCTGCTTCGAGCGGGGTGTTGGGTTTTTCATGAAGGTCCCCTCCCTGGCAAAGGCCCCAGAAACAGGAGACCAACTACCACCACCGCCACCCACTGTCTGGACTAAGCACAGGCTTCAACACAGAGGACAAGGACAATTGCATTGTCGGTAGCCCAGTTAGGATGCCTCCCCCCAAAGGATCACAGACTGCGGCAATAGTTTTCAATATGAACAGGAGAGCGGAAGCAAGATGGGGGAGAGAAATACAGAGAGGAGAGAGAGAGAGAGAGAGAACAAGCAAGTATGTGAGAGGATTTAGCACTAAGGAACTGGTAAGAACTTTCCTCATCCTAGTTCACGTTATGCATGTGGCTGGAAATGCCTCCAAATTCACAAACATATCATTACCAAGTTTAGTTAATAAATACGTGTTAGGAGGCTGCAGAGTTATATAAAACAGTGGGTAAGGTACATGATTTGCATGCCACTAACCCGGATTTGATCCCCAGCACCCCATCTGGTC